>NC_089736.1:9393206-9753206 GCF_035083965.1 Branchiostoma lanceolatum
GCTGCTCGGAGTCCCCAACCTCATCATCGCTACCGTTCACCGATTCGTCATCGGGCGTGAATGCGCGCTGAACACCACCAGTCTGTAACAGCAACAAATATCAACAAGAAGTGTTAGATTGAATCATATCTGTCATTTTCTCACCAAATTGCATACTCTCTTACATGCCCTAAAAGAAAGAAAAAGAAATCAAAGAATTATTGAAGCTTATAGAAGCTTGAGCAAGCAACACCTCCCTGTGTACCCATCATGCGTACCATGCACATGTTCATTGTGGCACCTGTTACTATAAAACAAATCACCCATTAATACAGAGAAGTGTTTTCGCTTTTGCTGGCTGATAAATACATATATCAGTCCTTCATTGAATTTTGTATGTATGACTGTTTTGAACTGTTAGATTCTGGAGATTTCCAAAGAAAACCTGCTGCAGTTTGAAAGGAAACTTGTAAAGAAGATGACAGTTTCTCAGAAGAAATGGGGTTCAAACAGCCGGAGAGAAGTCTGAGCTAAAAAGTACACGGTTTCTAAGACTTTGGGCTGACTTTTCTGCATCACAAGAAGGCCCATCTTGCCTTTTCACTGCAATTTGTTGAGATAGAAATGTTCCAACATCCTTTTTCAATAAGTTCCCAGAACACTGTTCAGAAGATTTCCTGATGAAATTTCAAAGAAAATTATAAAAGAATCTTGCAGTTGTAAAAATGGCCAGCAAGGCAAAGAAAGACCCAGGGCAGTGCTTGTTTATGCTTATGTTTGTTTATGTTTATATATTATGTGTGCCAAAGAAGGTAGGAGAGAGTAAGCTCAGCCTGGATGTTGGGAGCGTTTTCCTCTCGGCAGCAGCGCAAGAAGGAGATAGTCTTGATAGTCTTGCAAAAAGTGGTAAAACCCAACCATACACGCCACGACCCCGCCGCCTGCACACGTGGGGAGGGAACACGTTCGGAGGGAGGGGAGGGGGGTGTCAGAAACAGAAGAACACACACAGAGGTGAAGAGGGTGGCAGACGGAAGGAGTTCACATCCAACACGACAAGTTAGAAACAGTGTGGAGCATTAGTAGGGCACTACTACATGTTGCTGCTTTGGTTAGAGTTAGCGTTCTATGACAAGGCTTGGTAACATTCAAACATATTAAAACAGGCCATCTCTTTTGTGCCGTGGGAGTATGCATATAAGTTAGTGTAAGAAATATTACAAGTCCTCTGTTGATATTCTTACTAATCTTAGTAATCATACCACATTGAGCATCATCTTTAACTAGTTTCAGTGCTCGTCATTCTTAGGCCTTGATGCAATTGACAACTTGTACTCGAGCTTTAATTTGATAAATTATAGGCTTTCATTGTATGTCATAACTTTCAAATCATTGGAATGTGTTCCTGGTTTGTTATCCAGTGGAAGATATTATCCATTGTTGGAGCAGAATTCATAGTACATGAAGATGTCTTCTCAAACATCATCATATGTCACAGAACTCAGGATAGCATATTTCACATATGATTAACCATCCCAAATTTTCATAAGCTCTCTTTCCCCTTCAAAGCCTAATGAATGGATAAATTCTGGGCCGTCATTACCTGTTGTTTTGGACAGAACCCAGGACCATGTCACATTGTGAGTATAGAGTGTAGGGGTTTTAGAAAACACATGAAAGAAAGAGTATCCATGTACACTTACATCAGGGCTGTGTTGCCTGTTGGCAAACACACCGTTGTCTGGGAAGATTGGACGCTTTGTTTTCTCGTTGCCATCTAACAGGTAATCCATCCCAACCTGTGGGTAAAAACAACAACATTATATTATGAACATTCAGCTTTAATACATGCATGTAGCGCAAACCTTTTTCTGTGCAACAAAATTGTAAAATTGCATCAAATTTCCTGTACTATACTTTAACTTCAAAACTTTCTTCTGAGTAAAAGGAACATGATAAAACATGCTTCCTCCCCTAAGTGTCGGCAATAAGCACTGGGCAAACAAGAAAATTTTTTGAAGGGTTTTTGTGCAAAACATGCAACTTGCAAAAGCCATGTTTAAGACCAGATGCACGAGTTTATCTATTCAATCATTGCTTCATGGTGGCTATTTGAATTTTGAATCATTTGTTTTTAAAGAAATTCTTTGTTGGCCCGCAATAGAACCAACTGGATACATTTTGCAAACAGTTTGTAAGATCAGTGGATCAGCAGGTTTTTAACCAACAGCAAATAAGTTGACACATTTTCTTGAATTTTAAAGATTTTCTAAACCTACCTGCGCGAGTGTTTCCAAGCTGCGTGATTCGCGGGTGGACGGTTTGAAAGGGACGCAGACCGCATCCTTGTGCAGGAGTAAGTCTTCCAGTACCCTGTCGGCCGTTTCCTCGTGGTCAGCGCCTGGCTTATTGTTGCTAAAGTTGACCACATGGTCCCTGGTCCTACATCCATTGTTTAGTCCTGATGGGTCAAACCTGACAGAAAACAAACAATGACTTCAAAAAGAACAGCAACAACAAAAAAAGACATTAAAAGATGCTGCCAAGTTGCCAACATTCATTTCTACATTGTGAAAAAGCCCAAAAAATTCACGGCTCTTTGTGGCATTGGGGAACCAAATTATTGTGGCCTTTTCCACGGGCACAATGTCGGGGCATGGCAAGTATCAAACCCAGAATCTATTGGTTCTGAATCTGAGCCCAACGCTCTAACCGTTACGCAACATTGATGGGAATGAAAAGCCCTAAAAACTGCAATGATAGTGTTCATTTAAAATTGTGTGATTTCAATCAGGCACAAAGAAAAATGACATGGCCAACCTCATGGCTTTTGAGTTACAGCAGGCATACACCCCGACCGCTACCATGGACAGCTCGTCCCCCGAGGGTGGATACTGGGGCTGCTCCATGTGAAACTGGCAGTGGGACAGCTCCACACATGGGAACATCTTCTTACACCTGGAGCACTGGAGATAGTGTAACATCCCCCATAATCTCCAGTACACATCTCTCCATGACTTCAGCTCATTGTGCATGCTAATGATGTAGTCGTTGACATCCCAGTTTGTGTCGGGCGAGTGTCTGTACGCTATTGCACCGTGACTGTTGATTGACATTCGCGTCGGAAAGCACTTGATTTTCATCTGCATATCCTGCGTAAGCACGCGCTTGCAAACGTGACAGCGGAAGAGTGTTACCCCGTTATTTTGAAACAGGGACTCGATTTTTTTACAGAAGATTTTGCTTTTGATCTTGTCCTTGCGGTCTTTGATTTCATCCGCCTCGTTGTGGTCAAAGGTCGCGGCAATGCGCGTGATGAGGGGATCACTGATACAGTTCATGTTGCACGGGGTGGACACGATCGCGCTCATGTTCTGGTGGCAGTACTCAATGCACTCTTCCACGAGAGACGCCATCTTCAGAAAGTCGGAGGAGATCAGGATGGAGATGACGTTGTTGGGTTCGAGTTTTGGCGTCTCCTTGTCCTTCTCGCGGGGGCTGTGACGCTTCACGTAGCGCATTAACCAATCAAAGATGTGGACGTCGCAGTGAACAGAGATATCCACCTCTTCCCATCTTTGAGCATCTGCAAAATCAGTAGCAAAGAACATCGAAATATGGAATAATACAAGATATTCTAAGACAATTTAATCTCTACAACTGAACAATATTCGGAGATGACCTCCAGAAGGTATTCTTCTAATCTTATCCAGTTGTAGAGATTGAATTGTCTCTAAATATTGTTTACCTGGATGTTTAACCTTCATAAACATATATACAAAAAAATTGTTGGCTCCAAATTAAAATTTCAGATACAATGCACTAAAACAATTCTACTCATCACTCTTTTAACACATACGGTACATTATATCTTATCAATAGCATATGGTTATACATTTTCTCTCTAAGGGTAGCAAGTACAATTTAACTTTGAGTGCCAGCCTATTTTATAGGGAAGCAATAAGAGATGTCAGATGAAAAACATTTATCTACCTTACTAGCGGTTGACAAAAAAAAGGCTCGGGTCGGCGGGTTTTTTGCTACGGTCGGGGAACCAGAAATACAACATTTTTTCCTTGGTCTAACCATGGGAAACATAAAGATAAAGATCTAGACGAGTGTACCTGTGGAGAGGTACTCAGCGAAGTACTGCATCTCCTGCACCAGGAGGTCCCGCGGACAGGAGAAGTCCTGCTTCAGGTTCTTGGCCTCGTCGCACACGTGGATCACCATGTTGGCGCCGTGGGGCTCCGGCAGCAGCGCCGCATGTGGCAGCGGGAAGTTTGGAATGTCACCTAGTGCAGCTGCACCACCTGGAACTGGTGAAAGGGAAGATAATTAGCTAAGCTTCAAAGACAAGACATTTATAAAGTTTCATTTTATAGAACTCTATAAGGACACTTTCTTTTAAAAGGGGATTTTCAATATGTGGATACATTTAAAGAGAAAACTAAGTAAATAATAACACTGCACTTTTATGCAGTGAATAATTTATGGCATGAATTCATGCAGGTTTCTGAAATTGATATCTGTACAGGGATTCTGATGTCAATAACACTTGTTAGACTAACAAAAGGCTAATTAAAGGCAAAATTTCCCTTTTTTGCCTGACATTTACCATTCCTCATACCATAAATAAAGAGTCAACTACCTTTTGCTTGGTTTGGCTGTGCCGATGTTGGACCCTTCTGATTGTTAGAAGGGGCGGCATTGGGCTTGGATGTCTTTGGTTTCCGTGCAGGCTGCCTGTTGGTAGAGCGGGCACCGGTCCAGGTGCAGGAGGCCACCTGGGACAACTCATTGTACCTGGAAAAAGATATCATATTCCATATTTACCTTTGCCAAGAGAGTTATGTTTTCAGGTGCTTTGGTTTGTGTGTCTGTGTGTGTGTGTCATTAACATTCAGTAACTTTTGTATCTTATCATACAGTTTATCAACCAGCTGCCTTGTGGGCATCAATTACAGATTTGGGTCAACGTAAACGTAAAATGTTATTTGGGGGGAGGGGGGATTCTAAAGAAATCAGAGCAGATGGCCTTACCTTGCGCTGCATGTTTGTGCGGAGACTTTGGGTACAAGTTTGGTCAGCTGGGCGGGGTCGGACTCAAGCAGGCCCTTCAGCTGCTGGTTCCCGATACACGTCTTCAACAGGACGTCCAACACCAGGGAGCCCTCTGTACCCACCTCAGGCATGGCGGTCAGAAGTCACCTCATATACTACTTCTTTTCTACAACCAAAATAGCAACATCTTAGTACCATGTTTGACTCTGTGGATTTCAATGTCGAACATGCAATTTGCAATGTTGCTGTTTATTGTATTTGACCTTAAATATTCTACTAGGTTTGCATACTCACTCATAACAAACAGGAAATCTTAAATCATAATTATGCAGTAAAGTGTCCACAAAAATTCAATTTTTTTTACAGCATACAAAATAAGTCGTTTCTTTTGAAAGATCATGATCGTGCATTGTATGAATTTAGGTACTAGTTAGCAACACAATTTTTTTATCCTGTTTTGATTAAGGTTAGGTATCAATGTTTTGATCATATTTGTGTAAAAACAAAGCTTTTGTACTTATATGAATGTACACAAGACACTAGTTGGTTAGTAGGACAAAAAACGGCATCAGATCATTTATACAATCTACATCACACATCTGATCATCTTTAAAAGAAATTATAGCAATCAGCTGATATATACGATGTATACACCCCACCCCCAACACACATACCAAAACTGTCCCACTACAATCAAAACCACAAAATAACAAAATAAACAGAAATCGAAGCCTTTTTCACAAAAGTCGCTTATTCTTAATATGTGTATGTATATCAAGGAATAAGAATATAGGCGGCGATCGCTAGAATATTGCAGAAATCGTGCAACAAACCTTTATAAAACCCCAGGAACAGCGAGCGTCCTGCTGTCTTGGCGACCTGGGCTGTTGACCTACAATGACCCCAATTATTTTAGGGACAAACCAATAATCCTGCGACAGGGTACATTCGGATCTAAAATTCGCCACCGTGACGCTTCAGTTTACCTTTCTTGTGATTTACAATTCAGAAACTTGATTTGCATCTATGAAAGATATCTATGAAGATTTTTATGATCTGAAAATTTACACTTTTGATATGTTTTACCCCATGGTTTATACAAAATGGATTTTCCCTTGCTGATGCATCATGGGATGAAAATTCAAAATGGCCGCCGTTGGTGAGAAAGTTTTGTTTTTCTCCGCTTTTTTGTTGTTTTAGTCTCTAGTTTCATGTTATAAACATGTTTACGTCTAGAAGATTCGTCTCGAACAGGTTGTGACATTCAGGAAGTATATAGTTATGCTACAGAGACAAAGAAACCATCGTAACGAGTAGAAAGACACTTTGAAAAGTGATATGTTCAAACTTTTGTTGTTGTCTTGATACAGGTTAGGGTACCTGCAAATGTTACGTTATTCCTGACGAGGAGAAAATGCCGGTGGCTCGCAAGATTATAGGGAGGGGGACAGGCAGGGTATGTATTAAATTTGAATGTACCCAAAGTAATTATTGTTAAGAATTCTGTTTGTTGTTTGTCTACTCTTGTTACACATTTATATTTTTTTCTGTAGTAACATCCACAACCATAATACCGCCACGTTTACTGCAATTTCTAAAGTGATACTAATTAGCAAAGGAGCAACTCGTCATTTTTTCCCGGTTACATGTCGATGTTATAGCTTACCTTTGCCACTTATGCTGTGTATGTTTTTTTGTCTCTCTTGATCTGCTAAAAACGAAATATCGCAATCGTAAGATGTTGCAGAAATGCACCGAGAACGGGCGTGCGCACGGAAGGGGGTTCCATAATACCGCCAGGAAAAAACTCGGCAATTATCTTGCTGTTAGTCACCTTTATAAACCAGCTGTTGTTCCTTTCTTTCAGGGTTGTGAGTTCACTAAACATACAAAGATGTCTGGCGATACAAAAAATCACACAAAACGGATGTTACTGGTTACGAATTTTGATTTACTGTAGCAACTGCTATCACGTACAACTTACGTCTGGCGTTCTACTATGGTTCAGTTCACATAATGGCGGGTCCGTTGCTAGTGTAACGGTCGTGTTTAATTGTTGGTCTTATGATCCAAAAAATCAAGATCGTAACTAGTCCTGCGTGCCCACCACCCCTCGTAAGTCATATCTTGAGGGTTGAAGTTGACACGGCAGGTCTACTATGCCGCTGGGCGTGAATCAGGAGCAGCTCTCTCGTGAGGTCCGGCGGTGGCATTGCTCGATCCAGTTATGGAAGAATCCCAAGTGTGCCATGCAAATAAAGACATTTTCTTTCACTATTTATCACAGGAAATCTATTGGTTCCTGAGTGAAGCTTTACTACTAATTTTCGTCTCCCGTGCAAATACAAATGGTATCGACGTGAAGTCCCCATTCAAGTTGCGGCGGAGGGGTGCAAGTTGTTTGAACAGCAGTTTGGGACCGAACAATAGAAGGGTTCATAATCCTACTATAAACTGTTGTTCCTTGGTGAAAAATTCCTCTATAAATAGCATGCATATAGTGTGATGCATTTAGATGCAAAATATTTCTCAGTACTTTGTAGAAATTACACCCGCCCCTTCAAACAATTGGTTTCGCCGAGATTTTCGCGGGGAATTTTCCTGTTACGCAATACGGGGGAGGAGCCAGTCTCGGGCGAAAACAATAAAAATGGCGACGTTCTATTTTGCGCCAGGTCAACCGCAGTTACGGCTAGTAAACAGCCGTTCTTGACAACAGATCACACTTTTACACGAGTTGAAGGCCAGTAAAAGGAACTTTATTTTGCTGTTGTTGAAATAATCGTCTTGAGCTGGAAGTACGTGCGATTATTATATGCAAATCCAGCGAACAACGTGCGGATGGCGTGATGATATGTTCTTCCCACGACGCGCTAGCCTGCCATGATAAGGGATCGAAAACATTTGACCTCGTTGTCTTCGAATGCCTCGTTATTGAGACCTCTTTTAGAGTGTATTCAACACCTTGATGTCTGAAGTGTGCATACCTCGGAAATCACTGTTGCTGCGCCAGTAGATCTCTTAAAATTCATCGCTTTTTAGATTTGGCGGTATTATGATTAGTGGCGGTATTATGGTAATGGATGTGTATACTGTAAGTAACTTAATAACAGAAAATTTATACGTGTATTTAAACATCATACTTTCTGAATACAATCTTGATATATCTTTATCTTTAAGGTGAAGTCAGTTCCTGGAGCAGGTAGAGGGAGGGGTGCAGTTGGGAGGGGAGGCAGGAAGTAAGTTCCATAATCTTTGTTTTTGTTATCATTTATTGTGACAAAGATTGTTTGCATGGCAATAAGCAACATTGATAAAAGAGACATAATTTGGGCTTTCTTTGGAGTAGTTACTTCTCCGTACTAGTAGTTTATAAAGTGCTTCATGTTTAACTAGTAGTTGCATCTTAACTTTAAAATAAACTTATGCGTTACTTATCATATTGATGATAAGTAGTTATAACTTTGAATCAATACTGCCATTTGTACCTTACGTTTGTGTGATTTCTAGTCAATAAATCATGATTGTCCATAAAGGCTACTTGTAATATTATTAAGCCATTGTATATTGATTGTTGTCAACACATATATTTACAGGACCCTGAGAGGAAAGCGTGTGCCGTCTCCTGTCTACTCTGAGGCTGGCTTCTCCCTGTACTCCACTGACTCAGAGGACCAGGTAACGTTACATGATGATTTATTATCTAGCTACTCGTTTCCTAAGTCAAATTTAAAGTTCTCCTGTGCCACTTGGTGGAGCCTATGGTGACACCTATCTCCGATTCGAAGCCCTTGGACCACACAACTTTGTACAAGTCTCTACAGCAGGGGGCTAGTCTGCTGGTACCGTGTGTTTTCTCAGGTATAGTAAATATCACTGCACTTGAATAGACTGATCCTGGCTGTCCATCACAGTTAGTGGTTTGACCAATGGGAGAGTCACTGCATGTCCTAGAAATATTTGCGTTTATATGTTTTATTTTGCATTTCTGCATGTTGACAAAAGTGGACGGGCTATGGGATTGGTCTATATGGTCACTGCAAAATAGTTTACTGTCAGATGATAGCTATCATGAATAACCTGAGGCCTTGAAGGTTGTTTCCAAGACCAGTCCTTCTGTCCCAGGATGGAAATTTGCTTGTCAGGACGAACTAAAATTTCAATGTGTCCGTCAAAAAAAAATCTGAACTTCATGACATGACATTGATAAAAATCTATTTTCGTAAGCTTGAAATGGCACCCAGCCTAGTGCTTTTGAAATTTGAATGGCTAGTTAGAAATACTTGTATGTCTGTATTTTTAGTTGAGTACCTATCAGCTTTCATTCACCTAAAGTTTCCTTAACTACTCAGGTGACTTCAACCAACAAAGGTCTGGACCGCTGTGCTGCCCTCCTGGGAGACATCCTCAGTAGAGAACCTGCAGATAGAGCTACTGCACAAGGTGGGTTACATAGAGAATACAACACAATGTACATTGTATTCTGTATCATCTAATGGTACCAACCCAACCTGACGATTTGCCCTGCGGAAGGGCTGGGATCGAGGGTGATGTGAAACACAGCGTGTTGTATTGATGTCATTGTTGGCAGCCATCTGTCTCAGAAGACAATGGCATCGTATGCTGAAAACACAATGCAAAATGGGATCATTTGTTATCTTCACATAAAAAATTTGAAGCACATCAAGTCCAACGTCTGAACTCGGTATTTGCATTTACAACTGCGGCATATACGGTGCACTTGAAGTGTGTTCAAATTATTTTATGGAAGCCCGTATGATGCAAGTAGAAGCCATTGTGAAATACAGACCAGTCCAGAATATCCGTATTGAATGTTATCATTATTTTAGTATATGTACATGTAGTAAGAATACATGTTCCTGTGGCACAAAAGCCATCCCGCTGCCTTGGCAGGAGTTTTGAACCCAGCTTGGGCACAATGTAATAAAAGAAGTTGGGGGGGGGTGAATTAATCCTTTTGGATAGGGTCGTAATGGCAATGTTCCCTTGTATGGGGGAGCTTCAGGTGTAATAACTGCAAGTAAAAGAACTCATCGCACTCGATGAGAAGAGATGGCTATGCTTGGCCACAGTGAGATGCACTATCAGTTACTGACAAAACGTCATCCTCTGTATTTTCCAACTATCTGTGCACTACTGTTTTTACTACTATACACATAATGCTTGCATCATTGTGTCATTCATAAGACTGTTTGAAGTCATCAGATTTTTCTCCCAAGATTTGAATGCCCTGCCCGTAGTTGCTGTGACTATTTTTGCTGTCATCGGGTGCTTATCCTTTTCTTTTCCCTGCCTTTTTCCAATCATATTGCCAGCGACAGAAATTTCACCCAAACGTAAGTATCTTAAAAGGTGCATACTAGCTACTTTTCTGGTTGCTGCTGCATGTTGCTCTCCTAGTAAGCAAAGAACATTCTAAAAACGATAATGCTTGTTGCCGTTGCTTAAAAGTTATTTCTTCTTATCTCACACAATTAGAGTATGACTATGACAATCACATACTAAGCTAAAGCATCTGAATTTTGAGTCACTTCTTTGCTACATGTATGGCTATTGTTTACCACAGGTGTTAAACAGAAACCAACTAAGCAGCCCAAATCTAAGACAAAGGTCAACCCTGCTGCAAAGTCTAAAGTACCTCAGAGTAAGACAAAGACAACCAAGGCGGCAGTCAAGAAAACTGCTGTTCCGCAACAGACCACAACTAGAGGGTCCCCTGAAAAGCCCAAACAGGGAAACTTGTCACCGTATGCCTTTAGGGTACCTACAGTTCCAGTGCAAGGTATTTCAAGTTGCTTCTGTATCTTTAAGTTCTGGTACATATTTAGCAATTAGACAGTTGTGCTTGCCGTACCTTTCTGTCTTGCTAGGTGGTGCACATAAGTATGGTTATTTTTGTCTTCCCTTAGGTCCAGTATTACAACAGCAGGTGGCGCCAGCAGCACAGAGGACCCTGTTCAATGAACGCATCCCAAGCTCAACTCCGAACCTCTCCCCCGACCCTAAAAGGCCCCCCACCCCAAACACGCTGCTTCAAATGCTGAGGGCTCAAAATCAAAGCCCTGCCCAAAATGTCCCCGTCACAAACCTACCCCACTCACCACCACAGAAGGATGGGGGACAACATCAACAGGGGAAAGATTTGGATGCTACACCTTTTCACCCAGGATCTACTCATGCTGCTATGCAGCCCCCAAAATATGAGCAACTACAACCTTTACAACATGCACAATCAGCAAGTACTCAGAACTATGTCCCAAACCAACCTCCTCAACAGAGCACGCAGAACTATGCACCAAACCAACCTAAACAGCCATATAACCAGCAAACTTATCAACAACAGGCATCAGGTTATTATCAACCAGTTGATAACACTGGTAGATATCACCCACCTTCTGTGGATGATGTTATTGGTTACCCTGCACAATCTCACCATGAATATACCACGACAAATGGGCAAAGAGATGGGAGAGAACTGTTAGATAGTATTCCTGTCCGAGATCGTGAAGACATTAGTCCTACGAGAAGGTCTCTCTTTCAATCTGTAGGACCAGTTGCTAATCGAATGCAAGAGAACCAATCATTTGGGAATGGAACAGGTGAAGAACAGGACGAAACTCTCTCATCAAGTCCGAAACGGTCAGCGTCACGTCTTGCAGAAAAGGAAGCGCCGAGAACAAGCCCTGGAAAATCTCTTCAGACGCTGAGGTATCTTCTGAGGGAGTTGCAGGCTGCAGCGGATGACCCGGAAGTGAAACGTTTGGCACAGGAAGTGGAGAGGATTGTGGGACAGCTGCCAAAGACTAGAAGGGCTGCTGACATACAGACTGACATTGATTTGGCTCTTCAACCTTTGAGGTATATGATTTGGTCATTGTACTTGATAAGTTACCAATGCATACAACTCAGTTAATCTTACTGAAAACCTCTGTCTGATGGGTGCTTCTCTTTTCATCCTCTATCACAGCAATCAGGGCATTCTTATCCAGATTTGTGTTTTCTGTAAGTAATGTGATTGATGTACTTTTTCCTTGTCCTTCTGTGGCCTCTTTCCCCCAAACTGCATTTTCATGCATGATATCATGATCATTTGATGAATAACATACATGTAGTTTTCTCCTTTGCCAGCAGTTGCCAATGGACTGCAATCTTTTAATTTTTTATATTATTCACATTTTTGTTATTTGAGTCAGGGGTAGCACTTCTTTACACAAAGCACTTTCAGACAGCTTTTGATTTCAATGAAAACATGTACTCTAAAAAACCTTAGTGTTAATTGTATGTCCACACCTTTTGGTATATAGGGTGGCACCCATCTCCTTCCCATAACCCACAGATTACACTTGTGCAATCACTACAGTGGCTGGCTAATACACTAGAACTAGTAGAAGTTGTGTGTGTTCAACTACTATATATCTGAAACCAAATCTCTAGGTTGATTGACAATTCAATTTCTTCCAACTCATATTTTAGATTTGATAGCATTTCAAGACAGTATCTGCATTTGAAGTTTGATTTTGATTGTTGTGTAACCAAGTTGTGTTTTATAGGAGTGAGAACAGCCAGCTGAGGAGAAGGGTTCGTATCCTGAACCAACAACTCAGGGAGAGGGAGAGGGCAGAGAGGGAGAACAGGGCTCCTGACTTCAGCTTCGAGGGTAAGTGTTTTAAACTAAAAAGTCTTTCTAACTGTGGGATTGAGTTAGAAAGCTACATTTTACACTATTTTCAAGTTAAGTGTATTTAGAAAGATCCATTCTAGAAATGAAATTTGCTGAAATTGTCCCCACATTTTGAACCTAATCTGGTAATGGTATTGTGATTTACTGTAAATGCAGAAATGTTCGCGGTGATTTCATGTTCACAGTCTTTGCAGAGAACTCTTTACCGCTCACTTAAAACCAACGCAGTTCCATTGTGTGACTGTAGCGCTATTACCAGAATTTGTTTCAAAGCGAACTCAAAACCACTGTGACCACTCCATTTTCTCCATACAGACAAATTAGATCCCCGGGAACATTTCTGCATTTACAGCATTTTGATACGTTGATTTTGACCTTGTCCCCAGTGGAGTCACTGCGATCTGTGAACATGTCCCTGGAGAAACAGCTGCAGGACCAGGCTGGCCTCCAGGAGGCGCTGCAGTGCAGGGTGGAGGACCTGAGGCAGGAGTGTGACCAGCTGAGACTGGACAACAAGAGTCTGCTGGACATGGTGGGACAGAAGGACACACAGAGTCTCACCACCAAGGCTGAGTGGGACTCACAGATGGTTAGAGTCAAACAAGGTTAGAACCTCTGAACTTCTCGGTGGTAAAAAGATATTTCAAATAAAGAGTTCATTTTCATTATTCATTTTGCTCTGGGGTATAACTTAAATTTGAATTTTAGGGATTGACTTACTTTACTTGACTTATGTCGAGTGCTAGCCCACTCCCTGCACTCGAACCACTCTATCAGCCCAGAAACGTCTGCCTTCTCCAATGCCTCAGAGTGTAGGCTGGTGTCGTTTTAGGGATATCTTAGTCCATATCTGAAATTTTGAATCTACAAATTTGTTAGGGTTCTTGACAATTGTATTAAAGTCCAAGCAGCTTCCTCATATATCTAAACTGCAGTTACGAGGTTGGCAATTTTATGAAGCGAACTTCTTCTCTAGATGTGAGGTCCAGGGACTGAAGCTGAAATTGTTTATTTGTTTGTTTATTTGTTTAGTTGTTTATCCCCCTGTAGATGTGAGTGCTACCCTACAGCAGGTCCAGGGGCTGAAGCTGAAGTTTGTTGTTTATTTGTTTGTTTGTTTTTTTATTTATCCCTGTAGATGTGAGTGCTACCCTACAGCAGGTCCAGGGGCTGAAGCTGAAGTTTGTTGTTTATTTGTTTGTTTGTTTTTTATTTATCCCTGTAGATGTGAGTGCTACCCTACAGCAGGTCCAGGGGCTGAAGCTGAAGTTGTTTATTTGTTTGTTTATTTGTTTGTGTGTTTGTCCCTCTGTAGATGTGAGTGCGACCCTACAGCAGGTCCAGGGGCTGAAGCTGAAGTTGTTTATTTGTTTGTTTAATTGTTTATCCCTCTGTAGATGTGAGTGCTACCCTACAGCAGGTCCAGGGGCTGAAGCTGAAGCTAGAGGCAGTAGAGATGGAGAATGGAACACTCCTGGTCACCATCAGACAGAAGGATGCAGAGATCAGGAGACTGGAAACTCTCACTAGGTCTGTATCTGTGAAGCCGGGACAACCGCCCTTTGGCATAACACACCAGCTTTGCAGGCATGCGGCCTGTCATATATAACTGAACAACCTGTCACACCTAATCTTAGCACATTGTTCAAAGCTATCTAGTGAGAATGTTCCCACAGACTGCAGTATTATACAAATGTGTGAGTGAACACGATGACTCAAGAAGGCTTGGATGGATTGTGTTGATTTTTGGTATGTGGGTAGGTCTTCAGGAGACCTCAAAATGATCAGATTTGGGCCCCCTCGTGGCTTATCATGATACTGCAGCGGAACTTTCTTTATATCTTTTTGTACAAATTGGTGAGGTGGGTAGCTCTTTTGCTCAGGAAGAAGTGACACAGGTTTTGGCCTCTTGTTTTGTAGTTGAAAAAATGATAGAAACTTTGAAAGTCTACAGTATCTGGTAGTGCCTCTCTGACTGTTGTAATGTTTCTGTACAATAGGGACCTACACTCAAGTATGTCGTACCTGCTGCGAGACCTACAAAACTCTGGGCCTGGTGTGAGGAACGTGGACGGACTCACGCTGGAGAGGGTGGAACAGTTCCTCAGGACACACAGTGTGGACAGGTATCACTGACCAACCTTTATTATGTTTTCTCACATACATGGATACTACAGTTCTTTGATGCACACAAAAAAAACTGCCAACATTTTAGTAATCCATCTTCTGCCTTCATCAGGGCAATTCTGACTAGTTCTACTTCCCACTGCTAGGTGGCGCTGCAGTTGGGAAAATGGGGTCCCACGTGTGACTACAAAATGTACACTTGTATCCCCCTCATCACAATTGGGTCTACATTCTTCTCCCTGTAGCTGTTCATTAAATGTTTGACAAAAGTTTTTAGATATTGAAATCTTAAACACCTTTGCCAAGTTTCACTTCTAGTGAATGAAAAATTATTTTTCATAACTTTTTATGAGAAGCCTGTATCTTACTTCTGTAACTGAACTGAACTGAACTGAGCTGTGCCTCCATCTCCCCTGCAGTGTTCTTCAGCTTGCCAGTCCTGAAGGAGGCCTTTATGGTAGCCCGACACGCAGAACAGCAGAAAAAGCATTGCCTGGTCAGCCGCAAACCCTTCCCACTAGTCACCAGGGCAACCAGCTGCCACGGCAACAAGAACCACGCCCTTTGGGTGGCCAGTTGCCACAGCAACCCTACAGCTCTCAATCACATGCTGCTAGCTACAGTAAACCAATAAGGGAACCACATCTCCCTAGTTACCATGGCAACCAATCTCCACGGCAACAGTTTGAACCACGCCTCACAACTGCACAACAGGCAGAGCTACCCAAGGCTCCAGCATCTGTGAAGAGGGTCTTACAGTTCGAAGATGCGAATGGAAGAAAGAAAGAAAACGTTACGGGAAGTTCTTTGACAGAACAACACCTGGCAGACCATCAGAGGAGTATTGAGGAGAAAAGTGCTTCAAAGCTTAGTGTTAGTAACAACACTGTGCCAGCAGGCTATGACCATACTCAACAAGGTTTAACAAGAGAAGCTATATCTGTACTCGACAGATCAGGAAAGCAGTATACTGTCCCGGCGCCCCCCTCCCCCAAAATGCAAGCTGTAGGAAGACAGGATGTTCTCGCTCACTCCTTCAATGGTTATCCACCGTCAGACTTTGACCACGACTCCACCATGTATGCTTCCCTACCCTCCAATGTTGGGAGACCGCAGTGGAAGCCAACCCCGACAAAAGCGTACACGGAAAGAAAGCCAGCAACGCGAAGACCACAAGAAAATGGCAGAACAAACCTACAGTGGTACCAATCACAGTTATCCCAACCTTACAAAGAAAATGTACCAGATCGTTCTACAGGTGCTCGCTCTTTTAGATCAGATGGCACCGACGACAGCAGACCGAACTCGAAACAGGACCATCTCTTCAGAGGCACTGTATTGGACAGTTCTTTGAGTACGGTCAACGACATAGAGGCACAGTCAATGACGTCGGAGACAACGGTCACGTCACAGGACGAGAGAGTGTTCCAGCAGGAGCTTGCAGAGTTAGACGCTAACATTGCAAAGGTGCAGGCAAGTCTGAAGGGAGCGGTTACCTTCAAACTGCCGTAAAGAGATTCAAATGAAGCCAATGTTTCTATAGAATTGGGTGACACAACTATTGCTCTGAAAGAAAACATATCAAAAACTGTTCCATTTGATAGCAGTACATGTGTGTACTAGTACATGTAGATGTATATAATCTTTACTTGATCGAAGGTACTTTGGAATTAAACAGTTCATATTTTATCCTTGGTGCTATAGAATAGTGTGATATGTGTCTTAACATGGCCACAACTTAGGAAAAATGGAATGCATTGTAGTATTGATTTATCTTCCCTTCATTACGAACATACAAAACTGAAGGTATTTTTGTGGTTTATATGAATTTACAGTTGTACTTGCAGTGTCTTGAAAGCTGTATCGTTAGTATTTTAGATGAAGTTCACAGGAATCATAGTTGGATGCCATATTTTTCACTCAGGAATGCAGTGCTCCTATGTCTATAAGATCTATTTTATAAAGTTGTGAAAATAAAGGAATTTACCAACCAATTAGAGATATGCTTTGTTTACACATGACTACCTGCCTGATGTGGTAAGGAAGTAAGGATACTCTTCATTGGTTATTTTTCATACTTGCGCTAGTCTATCATCATTCAGAACAGAAATATCAGACATTGTTGCCATGTCGTCAGTATTTTATTTGTCATTGAATTATACAATCCTGTGAGTTCAGCATCTCAGATTCACAGATTAGAAATATTACAAGACAATAAATCTTAAAAGTGAATTAAGGCATATTATCTGCGATGATATTAATAATGGGCAACTGATGGAATTCAAGGTAAGCATATCATATGGTCCTGCCATCACACCACTTCATCATTTCTTGGCAACTGCACGGGTGGAGCCAGTTAGGAGCAGGCTTGTTTGATGTAAGCGATGAGGTCCTTGCGTTCCTTGGCTTTCTTGAGGCCTGCAAACACCATCTTAGTCCCTGGGATGTACTTCTTAGGGTTGGTCAGGTAAATATCCAGGGTCTCCTCATTCCATGTTATACCTGGAGAAACCAAAATGAACAAATTTAATCCTATGAAACATTGTATATACCGGTACTGTAGATATTATACTTAATCTGTTTTTCAGAAATAAAACTGCCCCTAGTTTTCACTATCACAGAGAAACTGGGGAGGAGCAAATAGATCTGTTCCATATACACACAAGCATACACACGCAGTCACACAATGCAAGGTTGAATAAAGGCACAACTCCATATGCATGCGAATGGACCCGCCCTTGGTGCTGATCGCCATCCACATGATTGCATAAGATACGAAAATCTACGCACCTTTCCATCAACATGTACACGATAAGCATGTTCAAATTTTCTTACTTCTATTAAAGAACATGCATGTACATGCGACTAGTTCTGTCCTTGGTGCTGATCGCTATTCACATAGAAGAAACGAACGTACCTACGTTTCCACACATGCACAGTAAGCATGTCAGACCTGTCAGTAGATTTGACCTTTTCCCATTCAACACTAAGTTAGCTTCATTACTTTTTAATGTTTGCTATTGTTTCTGTAACACAAATTCGGGGCCGTAGCGGTCCCCTTCTCTCCTAGAGGAGCCATAGTTCGAAGAGCCGCTAGGGGGCGTGATTCAAACAAGATACTGTTTATATACTGCAGCAGGCACCCTATCGTTGACATTTTGATATACCTTTGTTCTTGTTGGCGTCGGTGTAGGCGAACCCGACTCCCTGGCCAGTCTTCCGTCCGAACACGCCTGACAAGTTGGGCCCTACTTTGTGTTTGCCGCCCGCCTCCACCGTGTGGCACTGCGCACACTTCTGCACAAACGTCTTCTTCCCTTTCTCGGCGTCACCCATCCTCACAAATCTTTCCTCAAACAAACTCTGACAACTTTCACAAAGTCCGTACGGTTTCAAGGTCGCGATGGAACAATGTGCCCTGGTTACCTAGCAACGGTACTTTTCCGAGCATTCGAAGCAGCGGATGACGTCACAACGGTTTTCTTTTATGACGCATTTATCATGACGCTGGTAAACATGATATAATCTGTGACATTGGTGCTTTGTGAAACAGTAAGTGATATCACAATTCATTAGTTGTTTGTGATCCAACAAGTGCGCGCTTTCTTTCGTTGGGGCCCGTGTAACGTTAAATACAAACTTAACGTGTTTGCTACACAAGTACATCGATGATATGTTGTGGATGGGCGGTCTTTTGCTTTCGGCACTTTAACATGTTTTATAGAAAACAAGCGCAACAAATAAGCGTGTTCTAGAGCGCATGTTACATGTACAACTACACGTAACCTGTTAGTCTGATTCAATCCTTCCGCTCTCTGACTACCAGTTTCTTTATCAGCTGAGCGATTACACACTACTACCAGAGCTATTAAAAATGACGTGCTATGTGGCATTCCAGACGGGGAATGCTCCTTTCTCGAACGTCGAGCATGGAAAATCATGTGTTTTAAATGTTTGTTTTTGATTTTCATGACAAGGCTCTGAAGGACCTGTATTATGTCTGTACAGATTATTTTCCATTTCTTTGTACATGTGGATGATATATGAGAGTAATGTTGAAACTGAACCCTCCCTGTAAAGGATTTATTAATAACATGATATAAGTAAGTGCGATCACACGAGGCTTAAAAGCTAGCAATTATGAAATAGTTTATTGCAAGAAATATGGCTTAAATTTTTTTTCCTGAGGGAAATATTATACATTCAGGTGTAGTAGCATAATGTCGACATGTCAGAATTTAAACTTTGAAATGGCATCAACAGGGATTCTAACTCATTCATCATGGAAAACTAATAATATAAACCACCTTGACTTTGAATTGAAACATATTTTTTAGTTTGCCAAATCCATGCAACACTCCTTTGGCTAATGCCCCCCCCCCCCCCCAGGGATGGGTGAGTCACATGGCAGAGAGCTTAGAATCTTGCCCAAAGTGTACTTCTCTCTTCATGAAGGTCACTTTACCATATTGTGTACAGCTCCTGAATGTTTTGTGAGCAACAAATCTTGTGTTTGAATATCTTTTAGATGTAAATATTGCAATAAGTATTTAGCAGTCTTCTTCCCTGGTGATTTTAGCACATATTGTAGTACACTGCAATTTAGTCTTAGGGCTATAATCTTGCACTTCTAAGTGTGTTATCTTATGTATCTAATAACCAGTTCATCATCAGTGCAGTACTGCCAATGGCACATCTGCCTAACATGTAACATATATGATATATGTAACATGTCCATGTTGATTGTTTAACCTACAATCTTTGATGCCATCTGAAGATTAAGATTTAGCCTACTGCTTCCACATTTTTGTTCAATCAAATTGCACTTCATTTAGTATTTTCGCTTTCACATTTTGTCTAATCTGTAATTTTGCATTAATCAGAAGTCTTCTTATTGGCTGGCTCCAGCATGTCTATATAAGCAGTGTCGATTAGGTCACATGATTTGATGCCCAGTTTCTCCATCAGCTCATTGGCTATCTGTTCTCCCTCCTTCGCTGATTGGTCAGGCTGCATCATCACCTACCAATGAAAGGACAGGGTTCAATTCAAATGCCATCAACCAATCACAAAGCAGGAATAAAAACACACATATCTGTGCTGTTAAAAAAACATTATAAATGTCACAAGAAATCTAGTAGCTGTACCTCCAACTCCATGTAATGTCCCAGTTTCTCTACATTGTCCACATGTATTCGGGTTTGTCCAACTAGATATAGGGTCCGCTGCTTCCTCACTATCCCTCGGATACCCAGTGCATGGGCAAGAGTTGCCTGGAACGACATGTCCACATTGTATGAATATGTCTCATTCTCATTTGAAGTCAGCGAATAGGACAGACTCAACTTTAAGATTCTCTTGCAATGTTAAGAGTCTCTTGTAATGTTCATTATTCAACAGATAAAGCCAGTTGCACGACATTGAAAGCATAAGCCTGGAATCTGTCTTATTACAGCTCGAGTCTGCTCGTCTGATCGCTTCATGGCCGAAAAGTCTGTCATCCATTAATAGACTATGGAAGAAAAATTGGTATTCAGATATTTGATTTGCTCTGGGTTGCATGGTCCTTTGAAGCAGCATTGTAATGAGGTTTGAATAGCCAATAGTTCAATCACTGTTACACTTAATCTCCAAGCAGATCTATAGGTTGCGAAGACCGTATCAAACTGGTAGAAGAAGTACTAGTACGTTTTGCAACCCAAGGATTGCTATACAAGCTCCTTCTTCCAGTTGGATAAGGTCTTTGCAATCAATTGGGCCTGCTTGGAGACTAGCTTCTGAGACATACTCGATACCTACAATAATTAATGATGTAAGGGCCAAATGTTTAAATGGGGACTGGTGATGACCCTGCCTCTGGACCAAGAAGCCTTGAATTCAAAGCCTCTCTGTGTCGCTCATCCGACATGCTCACCTGGAAAGGTTCGCAGTCCTTAGGTCAGGATATTAAATTGTGGTCCACTGTTCATAATGTGCTTGTATAGGAAGGTACAATGAACCTGTAAATACTGTTCAAAGCGTCAGTCTTCTCTGTCATGACCAGTGGAAGATTCTTTCATCCGTTCATTGAGTTCATCTGAGCTAATCTGGTTTGAGATCACTTTCTTTCTTTCTTTTGCCAGACTATTTGACAGGGAAGCAATCAGAGGAGCAAACCTATACCAGAATGACTTGATCATGGATGCCAGGATAGCAGCGGCCACAAACCTTGATCTCCTCTGGGTTCTGAACCTTCGCGATGTTAAACACCGACTCTTTAGGTCCCTGCCGGTCTGGTCTGTCATAGGAGATCAGCTCTGATGGACAATCCTGAAAAATTTTAATTTTTGTCATAACTGTTGAAATATGGATGAAATATGAGTGTTTCATACTGAGAGAAATTAAACTGTTTTTCACAGTCTTGGCTTTAAGGTTTCTGAAAATCATATGATACTTTCATTTCTGATTCCAAAATCATGACTGCTTCACATAAATTTCACATATGATCCCATATGAAAATGATATATCAATGGTGAAATCTTAGTCAATCCTTCCTTCGGAAATTATAAGTTACTAAGGTAACTGAAGGGACCACTCTAAAGATTCATGAATAAATGTACACTGGTCTAGAACATGGCATAAAAGAAAAAAAAAGTTACATTACATTACCTTGAGATGTCTTAACTTGAGTCTGCCCCTTGGGACACAAAAGAAGGTGTCTTCTTGCACCAGCTGGGTGCCCTGTGATTGGCTAAGCTTAGCTGCCAGTTTGTGTAATGTGGTGACGTCATCTACCCGTGCCTTGATCTCAATGTTGGACGGCATAGCTAAAGGTTGACTGTACGTGTATGTCCTCAAAATCTGGAATTTGAAGGCTAAATTTAGGCTGCAAATTTTCACTCAAACATTCCATATACAAACTTTGAAGTCAGTTTACCGAGTTTATTGAAGGCCATTGAGCATATTTTGTGCTTCCAAATCCCTATTCTTCATTGGATAAGTCTTAACGCTATTAAAAGCCTCTTTAAACCCTACCATTTCAGGATAATAAATCTGACTATAGATAAACATGGACATCTTTTCAACGGTTTTACATCTATCATCTAATATATAACATGTCATTCTAACATTAAGCCAAAACGTAACTTACAGTCGACCACTTTTGGAGACGAAGCGTATGTCTCGGCGTTTCCCGGCCGCTATGAAGTGTTTTCTAGTTGGCGCGCAATCGGCGACCTTTGACACGGGAAAGGTTTATAGGTCATGGGTCAACGGCCTTCAGAACAGTTTCAAACCTCGATGTTTGTAACATGAATTAATTTGGTCATTTTAGCGGTGTTTCGTTTGTGATCTTTTATTCAAAGTCATGGTAGGTGTTTTTTTCCATAATAAGGTGACTTTTTAATATAGTATTAAAGTCGTTACCAACACTTAAATTGAGGCACATTTGATATAATTTGATCATGATGGTTTAAAAAAAGTTTTCTTTTGCAAGTTTTGCCATCTCTTTATCATAAAGGTCCTATCGTTTTGCATTGATTGAATAATCCCAATATGCTAATGAGAACACTATTATGATGTACTGTATCTTGGTAATTACTCAACAGAGGGTATTCAGCTACTTTGGACCATTTGTAAATAAAACTGATTAGTGTATAGCAGCATTTAAAATTTCTGTGTTTTGGAATTTATTTTGATATTTCTGTAGAGGGCAGCAACATAGAAAGCTTGATGGACAATGTAGTTATTGTAGTATAAATGATCAAAAAGAATAAACAAACAGTACATGTACGTCCAGTTTAATTATTTTGACAATTTGACATTAAACGTTCTAGCCTTCAATATGGGTAGAATAGATACTGTATAACAAAACACAGATTAATGTATAAAATAGAAGAGTTTAAGTGTATAGACTTGTCAAGGGTACCAACCATGACCTTTGACTATTGACTAATTGGATGACTGGTCTTACCAGCCCAGAGGGACTGAATGAGCCATTCTGAATTCTGTCTAATTTTCATTGTGTTGAAAGAAAGTGTAAGTCTGAAATATTTTACACATATAGGATCATATAGCATCAATGCTCATAGACTACAATAGAATAAATACCCGGAAAGAAGCCCATTTTTGCTCACCAAATTCTGTAGCTCACCAATGGTCGCTTTGAATGAATACGATACTATATGATATATCATACGTTCCTAGTAATCTTACTGTCCAGTGTTTCTCATTTTGATACACCTAGAAGCCTGAACTACATAGTTCCTCACTGAGATTCAGTAAGTCCCTTGGATCAGCCTAAAAAGTAGAATCTTTAACTATATTTGTACCTTGCCCAAAGAACTCTTTTGTCCATATACATAATGCTGTATTCTGCTGTGGACAAACTCAACTGATAGTCTATACAATACCAAGACTACACTATTTTCTTTAAACTTTCTTGACAATACTGGCTCTGACATTTCCTTCAAATTGTGCTAACTCTTGACGGGTGTTTGTTTGTCTGCGGCTGACTGTCGACTCTTGGGTCTCTTGTCCTTCTGAGCCTCGCGCTCCCTCACTGCCATGAGCAGGTCCTGGAACATCTGCTGTACCCCGTCACCTGTCACAGCTGACGTCTCGTAGTACCTGCCATGGACGGTGAGATATTGTGTGAAATACATGTATGCATGTACATGTACATAAAAACAATTTAAGTGAGAGTACTTGGCTTAGCTTAGGAATTGGGGAAGGAGGCACTCAAGCTAACCGACATCTTTCGCACCGCAATCATCCTTCAGTAAGACATCTGGAGCCGCATAGTTCATGTTTGGAACCTTTATTCAGCCATTTGCACAAATCGATTTCGCTGATGTGGCTTCTTCAGTGGCTATAGGCTTAGTTTAGCTACATCCTCCTCAGGTCATGTCAGGAACGACAGTTGACATGTACAGTATGTATACGTTCATTATACCAAGGAGGTTTAAACCTCCTGGGTTATACAGAGAAATTTCTCTTTGACAAGTGCAATAAACAATGAACCAAAGGACTGCAACACTTTCCAGTTGTATGCATGTTGGGTAAATTACAAGACTCAGACTATGCTTTTAGAATCAAGAACAGTTTTTCTTTTATTTATTCTCAATACACTTTACTAGTAGAGAGAGAATGAAGAAATGACTTCTGTTTGGACAATGGTAATCTCATTTGTACACAAAGAAATCTACAGCTATAAGATTGGTAAACCTTTTAGTCTAATGCTTCTAAGGAGTGTGTTGGTTTGGAGAATCATTATCTTAAGTCAGTACTCACTTGAGTTTGTGTGCACTTGCCCACTTTCTTCCATCGGCCATGGAAATCACACGCTTTGCCTTCAAGTCAGTCTGGGGGTTAAAAATGAAACATCAGTTAAATATGCTTTCTAATTTCGGGTTAGGAAAAGATGGGTAAGCATTAGTTGTATCCTGTTTGAAATAGTTAGATGAAATAATCAGGATGTGACCACTGGATTTTGAATTAAGTTAGTTAAAGTTAAAGTCCTCCCCGCACCATCTCCGTTTCGGTAGCCCTGGGCCACACAACTTTGTCACTACAGCAGGGGGTTAGTCCACTGGTAGTGGTGTGTGTTTAACTACCATACTCTTTCCCAAATGCTGAGTGCTATATAAAGCAGAGAAAGCAGTATGTACCATTTTTAGAGTCTTTGGTATGACGCGGCCGGGGTTCGAACTCACGACCTACCGTATGCAACGCGAACACTCTATCCACTAGGCCATTGCACCGGTACTATTTTGTTTGAATAAAGCCCTATATTATTAGAAATGATGAAACTGTGTCACATACCTTGTTGGCCACAACAACAACTTCTGAGTTGAGCCCTCCGTACTTTCCGAGTTCTCGCAGCCACGTGTCCAGCGTATCAAAGGACGACTGACTGGTAATGTCGTACACCAGGAAGCACGCCTGCGTGTTCCCGTACAGCTCGTTACGCACCTCCAGGTAGTCCGAGTTACCCGACAGATCCCACAGGTGGATCCGCACTGTCAAACACAAGGTCGTATCTATCAGGACATCTACCAACAGTCTGAGAGAGACTGTGTGCCACAAGGGTGACTACTAGGACCCCATAAGTTACATGTACTATGTATGACTGTAGACAGACATGTACGGACAATCCATATTTCTATCACTCATACTAGTTCTATGCTTTACAAAGGTGAGTTTGCTTCACAATCATCACTTAGTCTTAAAAGGGAAGACAGTATGAAGATTTAGATAAAAATTTAACCCTCTCCCTGCTGCCTGACTCTGTAACCAATTGGGAATAGGGTGCTAAACAGCTACTTTAGAGTGCTAAAGCTTTGCTATTTTGATCCTTTAGGCTAAAGGTTAAAAGATCAAAACAGCAAAGAGTTTTGGATCACTCTATACTGTCAACACATGCTGAGATGTAAGGAAAGTAATGTAAAGCAGTCATCCTTTCTTGAGGTGAAGCATGATACTTTTTTGACAGCTGATTGTGCAATGCAGCTGTGCCACGGCTCATATTTTCAGCCAAGCACACCTGGTCACCTTTTAACCTAGCCTTAACTACTCACAGTCCTCTCCTAGAATCTTCTCTATCTTGAAGCCATAGTCTACTCCAATAGTCGGCTGGTACACTGGAGAAAACTGGAAAACAGAGCATATTTCATACTACTGCATATAGTTTCATAAGTCATATATGATTTCAGTTGTCTCATTAGTTTTTTAACTGTATGAGACCACCATTCAAGCAATATTTAGCACAACTGCATGTTGAATACACTTTTCATTTAAATCAGATGTGCTAAGGCCAAGTGCTGGTCCTTTTCCCATGTGGTAAGTTAAGAGGAAGTTGAGCCTTATTAGTGATAACATAACTCACCTGACTCTCACAGAAGTGTTTGATAAGTGATGTCTTCCCCACTCCTGCATTACCCAGGCCCACAACCTGTTAACATCACAAACAGCATGTTAAAACTTTTGTTCAACTGTTCACGATACATGAAAGTACTATAGCTTAGACAATACGAAAGGAAATTGCATCGTCTTATAATTGACATTTAGCTTTAGTGATACGATTTGTTAAGACTGTTTTGGAATTGATTTTGCAGTATAAAGTAATACAAATGTTTGAAAACTAAATCCCTACCTTCACCCAGATAAGATCATCAAGCACGTCTTTTGGAGACCTCGGCAAGTGTCCCGGTTTTCGATCCATATCTAGTGTATGTTATCAACCTCCTTGCTTTGTTATTGACACAAAACAATAGAAAGTTATTGGTAAAATTTAGAATATACCGTTACTCATTGCGACGTTAGAAGTATCAGCGTGTCAGGGCTACGGTTTGCGGGCTTTATAGAAAGTCCTAGAAGCATAGCACCAAAGCCAGTGGAATGTATGGTTTGCGATCGCTGGAAAACAGTCAAAACACACGTATTTGCAGGCGACCTGTTACAACAAGATGTTACTTCCGCATTCTCGCGTCAGGTTGCCATGGTAACGTCCCGCCGAGTGCATTGTGGGTAGGAATTCCACAGGTGGTTGGTCAGAGGTCAACGTCCCGAACAGGTGCGTCAGAAGAAAGAGGTTTTGTCACAATAAAACAGCCGTAACAATCACCGGGAAAGAGCTTACAATGGGTTTTCCAGAAGAATGTATCTATTTATGCTCTTACTGATAATTTGTATGTATACTGCAAATATATTCCAGTTATCATTTACCTACCTGATATATTGATTTATCATGATGTAGAAGAGAACACAAGTGATTACTACATCACAGCTACGTAAGGGGGAACAATTTTTTTGTTTGTTTTCATCTCATTTTGAAGAGAAAATCATAAAAACAAGCTCTGTACTTCAGCGCCAGAACAACTGCCGAAACAAACTAAAGCTGGATGGGTAAAGCTAGAACATATGTTACCAGGCAAAATCGTGCAAATCTGTGAACAATGCGGCATGTCTGTCACCGAAAGAAACTGCGGTTTGTTTCTCAAGTGCACAGTCGTCATCATCATCGCCATTCATCGATCCTCGTTACGAGGTGTTCATAGCAATAAAAACAGGAAAGCAACAGATCTAGAGGATGACTGCTTTACCCTCAAATCATTAGACCTTTTTGTAACGTTATGTCTGAACAGCGATGAAAGTTTCAACCAAAGATCATTAAAGGAATCCGGAAATAAATGGCAAAGACGATTCGCTCGGAAAGTGCACGATCGATCGCTAGTCGGCGCTTCAACACGGGGCCGTTGTCTCCAGAACCTGCGGCGCCTCCTCCAATGCCACCCGACAAATATCGTCTATCACCCACCGCCTGATGTACGTCGCGCGCTTCTCCTCATCCTCCAGTAAGAAGACAACAGTCTTGTGGATCTGGTTCAGTTCGTGTAGACTCAAGCCGTGCATCTCAGGCAGCTCGTAGTGAGTGTAGTCCGGCACCTTAGCCGCCAGGTTGTTGAGAATCGTGTTGTCACGTGTGTGTGGGGCGGCAGACTCCAGCCTCGACCTGAGGGAGCTGGCGTAGTCTAGAAGCTCTTTAGAATATGCTCTCTTTGGCAACAGCTCGGCCCATAGTTTGTGGATGGTGGACATCATATCCATGCACACTGGGTCAGTGAATTGTGGGGAAGGCTGCTTAGCGGTTGGAACAGCCTTTCCTCCTCCCTCGGCGTTGTCCTTCTTTTTGATAAAGCCGACCAACTGGCGGAATCGGGAGGGGCGCTCACTCTTACTTTCACCATCACCCCCTCCGTTAGTGAGGGACTTGTCTGTTGCTGTTGAAGTTGGTGATGATGCAGAACTGTTTGTCGATGAAGACGCAGGTTCTTGAGATCCGCTAGAGGACGCTGGAGACTTGTCCTGGCCACTCCTGCCCGGGCTCTCTCCCTCAACTGTCTGGGAGGTGGACTTCAGGGTGAGTTTAGGCTCCTTTTTCGCGGAGGAACTCTCCAGTCGGACTTCAATGGCAAGTGCTTCTTCCTTTGTAACATCAGAAGCCTGTGCGTTACCTAGATAGAAAAATAACACATGCTTTAGCCTCACTACAGGCACTAGAATTGGTAAATGGGACAGGGACATATTAACTAATTTCTCTGAAATCTGTAATCACTGATTTTGTAAAGCCATAAAAAGACTTGATATCGACAAAACAATGGCACAGTTGGAATACTTTCACTGCCAAAACTAGAGAGTCCTTACGATTAACAGCTTATGTAATCAGAACAGATTTAAGATTTGGTGTCAACAGACGTTGGACACGTGAAGACATGAAGTACAGAAAGTACGTACAGCAACAGTGGACACTTCCTACCTTCTTTTTGTGTAGACTTAGTCGTCCCACCGCTCTTATTCCCGATGAAGCCGAACAACTGGCGGGTCCGGCTCGGTCTCACACCTCCCTTTCCGAGGGCCTCGGCTGCTGTTGAAGTACAACTTGGTGAGGTTGACGTCGAGTCATTTGCAGATGAAGACGCAGATTTGCAGTGTGTTTTGTCTCCGTTAGAGGGCGCTGCTGCAGGCTTGTACTGGCCACTATTGTCCGGTTTCTGTCCCTCAATTGTCTGAGAGGCGGTATTCAGGGAGCGTTTAGGCTTCTTGTTTTCAGAGAAGCTCACTGGTCCGTCTTCAGGTGCAACTCTCTCTTCCTTTGTCTCATTAGAAGGCTTGTTGGTACCTTAGATGGAAACATGGAACATTTGTAGCGTCCATGGCTTCAAGGTGAATACTACTAGAACCTATTAACCAATACCCACTGTTAACTGGAGTCTTTAGTCACTAATCGTTCCCAATGTTGTACTCACTAAAAAGGGCAGAAAGCACACATTCATTTGAGAAATATAAAGAAACACTGGAAACCAAGAATGTCCTTACGGTTTTCGAAAAGCGTTTCTCTCCTTCGAATCGAACGCAGAACTTCGAATATCGAACTCGTCGAACTTGTCTTTCTATGCCATTGAAACCTTCACCACTACTGATTCAAAAAGATTGTACGGAAATGGCAGGGTGTCAACGGACAGACATTTCGTATAGAGTACAAAAAGCACAGCAGACATCTCGTACCTCCTTCATGAGCGGACGTTGTCGTCTCACCGTTCTTCTTGGTGATGAACCCGAACAGCCTGCTGACCCGGCTCGGTCTGACGGCCCCCTGTCCGCTGTTTGTTGTTGAACTTGGCGAGCTGGATGTTGCACTTGGCGATGAAGACGCAGGTTTCCCTCCCATGTTGTCCCCGCTGGCAGTCGGCGGAGGTTTGTCCTGGCTGGTCTTGTCCAGCTTCTTCGCACCAACTGCCTGACAGGTGGTCTTCTCTGTGACGTCATGCTTGTTCAACTCAGTTGAGGTCTCAGGTTTTCCGTTCCCCACAGAAGGCTTTGTTGTGGTGCCTACATATAGAAATTGTTACCGTATTTTATAGCGCATGTTTCAGAGTTGCGTTAAAACACTAGCTACACTGTCAAGTCACGCAAATAAGACGTTTGCCAAAGTTCAGTCAACCACATAGATAAGTATGCAGTCATCTATTTCAATGAGGCCGATAGGCAAGACCAATAGTCTATGAATAAAGAATGGACTAAAACACACGAAATTCTACAGATGATAATGTCATGTTGGTTTGTGAAATTTCTTCCGTCTATTTGTGAATAACTATACCTGCCCTGTGACGAATACTATATAACACAGGATAAAGTTCATGGCAGCCTACATGGCCTGGCGTCAACAAACAAAAAAACGACAACATACGTTCAGGACAGAGAGTACAGTAGAATCCTCCTACCTTTCTTCTCAGTGGTTTTCCTTTCCACCGTCCGACCGTTCACAGCTACAGTCGCCTCTACTAAAGACACGTTCCTGTCTTGTCTTCCGTCCTTGGGCGGGTCGAAGATGTACCAAGCCCGTACCGACCCGTCTGCCTGTAGTGCCTGTGTAGGGTCCACAGTAGTGACCCCGACTGTTCTCACTTTGCACTTCTTCTTCTTCTGTAGCTCCACCCTAACCTTCTTCTTATCATCCGGCACACATTCCGCAAACTCAGCAGTAAAGTCCCAGTCCCGGGTAGCCACTTTCCTCCAGGCGGTACGGCGTTTCTTCTTGTCGTACCGAATCACCAGGCGATATTTGGCCTTTTCTGCTACACTGACGGTGTGGATCCCCACACTGACTTTTGCCCCGCCCTCTCTGTTTCTACCGCCGGGTCTCAACAACGTCAGGGTCTGAAAACACGACAGGAAGGCGGCAGCGCCCCTGTCGAAGAAACTCGGCCGACTGTCTCCCATTTTTATCAGGAGAAAATGGTTTTAAACATCGCGAATATCGCACAGACACGTAACACGGTGTGCTAGGCTTTGTTGTCAATGTTATATTTCGTTGCTGTTCTACAGCTTAGTTACAATAATGTCGTTCCAGAACAACTTTTCGTTCACCATTATAGTCCTTGCATTGTTATGAAATGATTGTTTTTTTGTGTCTACGTTCGGCAAAAGTTGTGTTACTGACAGATTTTTTGCACGACGAAAGAACTAAAGAGAAGAGACATGTAAACTGTAGATATGTGTTTAGTATATAGTGTGTTTTCTTTCTCTCCTATAGGTACTTAACATACTGCGCTGTCTGTTGTCGCATGTGAATGGAGATCAGCACCAAGGACAGGTCTGTTTACTCTTGTGAAAGGATTTAGAGTTTTGAGACTCCCCCCCCAGCAAAAACCTTGTTACAAATAGGCCTGTCCTTGGTGCTGATCCGTATTCACGTGATCCACGTTAACACACAAACAGATGAAACGGTCGGGATTATTTGGTTGATCTTTTGCACCCTTTGTGCATTTTTGTCTTCTATCTCTAGCGGGACGGTAACCCAAAGAAAATAGTGCACTACTAAATATGAGGCGTAGAAACGTAGAAAATACAGCGAAAGTCCAACAAAATAACTCCCAACCGATGCATACTGGAAAATGAAAGAATGGGACGTCCCGTCAAAGCTGAGGTAAGAATTTTTCCCGTTTTTACGTGAAAATACCATGTTTTATCCATGTATAGTTTCTGTAATTGAACATCATTGTAAATCGTACGAAGCAGCTGCAAAATGAGAAAATACATCAACTGCCAAAAAATATGTCAGAAAACGGATATTATTGTCTTGGAATTCGGCTTCCAGAAATCCAATAATATTCCCCTATACCCTCCATGATCATCCTCTGGCAAAGGTAAGTTGTACCAAATATCTTGGCCTTCACATTTCCTCAAACTTGACCTGGGGCAAACACGTCGAAGCAACAACTTTAAAGGCAAACAGAACCCTAGGGATGTTGAGACGCTGCCTGAGAATCTCCAGCGCAGCGGCCAAGGAGAGAGCCTACATGCATGGCTCTTGTAAGACCTGTCCTTGAGTATGGCTGTTGTGTTTGGGATCCCCACACCAGGGAACAGGTGAGGAGTGTTGAGATGGTTCAGCGAAGAGCAGCCCGATACGTGCGGTCCCCCGAAAGTGCGAAATGGAACGAAATGGAACGAAATGGAACGAAATGGAACGAAATGGAACGAAATGGAACGAAATGGAACGAAATGGAACGAAATGGAACGAAATGGAACGAAATGGAACGAAATGGAAGAACGAAAGCAACATATATAACATTCAAATGAAATACCAGTAGATAGCGAATTAGAAATGTACAAAAATGTCAAAGCAGGACACTTTTATATACCTAATGTCATGTAAGAACGAACATATAATGGACAAAGTATGTAGTCATATCTCCAAATGTTTCAGAAAGAGAGAAGAAACTAATAGGTGATCATCATTTAGCTTTGCAATAGCCCATAGTTTGCATGTTTTTGAGGTTTTTTTATGTTAGGCTGCACCAAGTAATTCATATGGATGACGTCCGCGCGCGCATTGATTTGGTCTGTTCCCAGGAAAAATCAAAAGAAATTCCGCTTCCTGTAACTATGACAGTGCCGCAAATCGTAAGATTAACGTGAAACTCAGGACGATCCTGTCAGCAGTGGAAAAATCTGCTTTGCTGATCATCCTGTCAGCAGTAGAAAAAATGCACTGCTGCCAGGATTGTGGGATATGGAAAGAAACAGGACAGGACAACAACTGCTGTTCAACTTCAACTGATTTATTGAAATTATTGCTGTTTTCATGATGAATAAAAGAATTGTTAGTTGTTACACTGTGTTCTCTCATTCAATTTGTGTCCTAACATGTGTCGTCGACTATTATATTTCAAATCTAGGCATCTTGTTTTTTTCGACCCTTCTTGTTTTTTTTTCGCGCTCTCGCATTAGATTTAGGGTCTCCAAAGGACGTCATCCATAAAAATTACTTGGTGCAGCCTTAGTGTAGCATTTTATCAACTTGTGTTTTGCATTATATTTCTTACAGGCCTTTTCTGTGCATTTAGCCCTTCTGGGCAGGAATATGCAATAAAGACTATTATTATTATAAGGAGTAGACTGGAACAGGAAGCATTTTAAATACAGAAGTGAGTGGTAAATACATAATACAACGTGTTTTATTTCTCGAATCTATGTGATAAGATTAAATACAACGTTTTTGTCACGCTTGTGTGGCTAGATTCTTTCCTGAAAATGGAGGCGCCGCGTGCAAAGAGACCCGCCGCTCTTCCTCGTTTACCAACGATCTGCAATTGAACTGCTGCAAATAGCAGGGAAAACAAGCAAACGGAACTGAGTATCGAAGTTAGGACTAGATTATACCGTTGGTGGTTAACATTGCATCTCATAATTCACCAGGAGGGCATGAGGCAAGCGTTATTTTATTATTCATACAGAGTGTTCGGAGCTATTCTCCCCCAAATGGGGCCCCGCATACAAATAAACCGCCATTGTTGCCAGCGCGACGGAACTGTGGGCTGTGCTACCGACAGGTTGAATCAAACTCCGACTTTCCAGTTATTTACATACGGTTTTAGTCCATAACTAATATGTAGTAGCATATGCCTATCTCCGCAACAACGATTTTTATACAACCAATTGTTCGGTTCAAAGTCAGACCCCTGTCGGAGAATGGATCCCTCCGTTAATGACATGCAAATGAAGCTCTGCGCTGCGTCACCAATTTCACACATTTCACACTCCATTCAAACACGGACGTGGAGCCTTCTGGAGACATTTCTGCTTTCTTGTTCGCGACAAAACAAAGGGAGGGTGTGAACGAGCAGGGCATGTATTTCACGGTTCACACAACGCGCCGACACGCTAGCTGTATAAATAATAAGATTACGCTTGCTTCATGCCCCCTTGGAGATGCAATGTTACACCAACTTCTGTATAATCTGGTCCTAACTTCGATACTCATTTCCATTTGCTTGTTTTGCTTGCTATTTGCAGCAGTTCAATTGCAGATCGTTGGTACACAAGGAAGAGCGGCGGATTTCTTTGCACGCGGCGCATCCATTTTCAGGAAAGAATCTAGTCACACAAACGCGACAAAAACGTTGTATTTAATCGTATCACATAAATTCAAGAAATAAAACACGTTGTATTATGTATTTACCACTCACTTCTGTATTTAAAATGCTTCCTGTTCCGGTCTACTCCTTATAATTCGCTATCTACTGGTATTTCATTTCATAATGTTACATATGTTGTTTTCGTTCTTCCATTTCGTTCCATTTCGTTCCATTTCGTTCCATTTCGTTCCATTTCGTTCCATTTCGTTCCATTTCGTTCCATTTCGTTCCATTTCGTTCCATTTCGTTCCATTTCTCTCCATTTTGTTCCATTTCGCACTTTCGGGGGACCCGATACGTGAGTAATGATTACAGACGCACCAGTTCAGTCACTGCTATGCTGCGTAACTTGGGCTGGCAAACGCTAGAACTGCGCCGAAAGATTGCCCGCTAAGTCACCCTGTATAAGATCATCCATGGTACTGTTTACGTTCCACACACGACCCGCCGCACCAATCACTCCCAAACATTGCAGGCCATCGCGTGCAGGAACAACTACTATAGGCTCTCGTTCTTCCCTCGGACCATCAAAGAGTGGAACGAACTTGAGCCTGGTGTGGCGGAGGCGGGGTCCCTCTCCCAGTTCAAAACCGAACTGGGGAAGACCCTGCTGCATTGAGCCACCCCTACACGTCCTTGTATATATGAAAATATATGTATTACTAACTCACTAAATTCACTTGTCCTGTCCTTTGCACACACAAATTCAGTTGTTTATGTTCCTTAGTGCCTCTCCTTTATTTTCCCTTCGTTTTACTTGTTCCGGACACTTGTGTTGTATCTAACCCATGCGCAACTGCTGATAATCTCAGATATGAGGCTAAGCAGTAAAGAAGAAGAAGAAGAAGAAGAATAAAAAACAAAAGTCGAAGAAGATGTCATCCATATATTAATCAAATCAACATGGCCAAAAGCAAAATAAAAAGTTGCGTAAAGGTGCAAATATTTTACGGATTTTCAGCCACTCATAGCTAATTGCCACGTTCTCATTGGTTGAACTGATAATTGTGATTGACAGTCAGGATCTTTCTATTGTGATGGACAGTAAGAATGTCTGAGGTATACTCCAGTCATCGATAAGGTCCAAGGAAAATACAACCTTAACGATCCCAAAGAGGGAACAAATTTCCAAATTCAAATCCCCCCGAGGAACGAACTGTCGTGTAGCGAGCTAACGTTGTTCATTAGCCGTTGTTGATTGACATTATAGGTAATTATATTTGCAGCTTCTGAATATTAATTACTTTTTGTTTGACCCCCAACCTTTATCCCACAATGCATGTCTTGAAATCTGTTGTTCGCGTCTTCAAACAAATGTTCTTGTAAACTTTGAAAAAAGTTGGTGAAATTTTGATTTAGGCAAGCTAGGTCCAACGGAAAAAACGTGTGCAGGCATCCTAAGTATGCACCTTGACTGAGAAATTCGTAAATACTTTCTTTCACCGTTTATAACGTTTTTAAAGTGTGAACGTGTCCAAACCACAGACGTTGTGTACAAGGAAAGACCGTGGCATATATAGCGGTGTGTGTCTCTCCTTATTTGTACCGACGTGCTCGTGTGTCCCCACAGAAACCGATGGAAACTAGGTGAGGCTAGTTCCGGCCCGCCAGCATTCGAACGTTGATTCTGGTTGGACTCACTTGAGACTTGGCTGTGTGAGACGCTATTGCATGTAATCGCTGGGTTTCCCATGGCAGAACAAGTCCGTATTCGTGGGGGCGAGCGTCGTCATTTTTGAGGTGGGGTCTTTTCCTGCTGATAAGATGGTGGCGGTCCGGGTTAGTCGAGGAGAAAACAAACAAACAAACAAACAACCGAAATAGGCGGTTTTACACCCCCGTGTGGAGATCACAGTTGGCACAGTCTGGTTCAGTCCGTTCAGCTCAGGCGTGTGTGCAAGGATGCTCCACGTGCGGAGATGTTTCGGATGGATTTTTTTGCAAGTTTTCGGGACAATTCAAATATTTTTCTTCTCAAGTTTGTTCCTTTAATGTGTGTAGTAACTTCTGGAATATTGTCGTGGCCGTTTCAAGGAGTTTCGAGAGGAAAGGGGCCCTTCTTTACTTGTTGCGTTTCGGAGAGACAACAAAATGGCGAGGCTGGCATGTTGAACAGAACGGAACGGCGTGGTGAAGACACTCGTTCTTACAAGGTGAGACAACAAACTGTTTCCTCGACATAAGGTTAAAATGTGAAATTTGGTGTCATTTGGTGAATTTCTCTGAATCCTGAGCGGAAAATGCCATGTTTACGACAACCTTTCCAAATGTCTATTTCTTTCGTATTTGGTTGAAAATTTTGCTCTTTATTACGTTCGTAAATAGCTTGTTAGATAACATAAGTTGTGTGAAAATTATAGCAAGTATGAGTTGATATTAGTCGCAGAAAAACTGAAAGAAAAGTGTCTTTTGTTTGTCTCCACGTGGCCGCCACACCTGTTGGAATGTACGTGACGTCACTCCTCAGTTTTCCCGCCAAAACGCGGCGTGGTGGCATTTGTTTTAGTCGTGTGGGTTTAACGAGGGTTTCTCATAGTTTTGGACGAAGAAATTGGCCTTTTTTTCTGTGCAATTGCAGCCTCGGGGAAAGCTGACGAACTGGCAGAAATGTTGGCGGGAATGTCGGACGGCGTATTGCTGGAAAACTCGTTCTTTACTGGAGGTAAAACAAATTCTGTTTCGTCGATAGAATTCCTTATGATTTAGTGTCATTTTACATAGGAAACAAGGCAAGCGTCGCTATTTTTGGACGGGCCTTTTAGTGAGTTTTGATATTGAGCGGGAACTCAAAGAGAAGACAGGCTTTACAAAATATTAATGTCTATTCCTTCCCGGTTTGCATTTTGCTCTTTATTGCGTGCGTAAAATGGTAAATAACGTTATATATATGTATCGAGTCATGTGGGAATGGTATGAGTTGATATAATGCATGTGGCAGAAAAAAACGCGACATAAAGTGTCTTAATTTGTTTATCTGTACGGCACGTGGTCGGGCTGTACCGCCACCTGTATGCACGCGCAGGTGGGTGCAATTAACGTTAACTCTTCCTGCCAAAATATCCCGCGGACAGAGAAAACTTCTGTCCTACCCATGCAGATTTGAGAGATGTCTTTAAGTTGCTGTAAGGTTATGCTTTGAGGTGAAGAAGTTGAGTGGTGTTGAGCACTCAAAATTTAAGTGAGAAGTAAAATAATGTTATTTTCTGAAGTTATTATGACACTGCACATGTGTAGTTGGAACCATGAATGGGCTTATTGTTCTAGAAATAGCTGTTGAAATTATGCTTTGATATGATATAACATCACAAATGGCAACATACATGTAAGTCTATTTGAAATGAATTGACAACTGCTGATACTTGTTACTTACTGCGACCGTTTATTGACACAGGGAGGAACATTGGGGGAAACCTGCACTTAGAAGAAAAGTCCTGGTGAGTGTTTGACAATTTGTTTGTCGAGGTCATATTTTTGGTACCAATACCTTTGCCATACCTTGTTGAACTGTTGACACTACTTAAGGCCACAGCAAGTAATTTTTATGGATGACATCAGCGCGCTCATTAAGTTTCGCCTGATTTCGAAATAAAAAACAACAAATTTCATTGCCCTCCGACGGTGGTCAACATGCCAAAAATGGGCATATATGTCGTAAACGTTGACAGTCTAAGGTGTTTCATTGCATATGAATACCCAGTGTGGTTCCTGCCCATGATGGTATAATAACAAGCTGTTTTCTGTATTTGTTCTAGCAAGGACATTATACAAATATTTGGGGGGGGGGGTCTAGTTAATTGAGCTGTATACACAAGGTGTTTCATCACATATGAATACCCAGTGTAGTTGCGTCAGATGATGGTACAACAAGCTCTTTTTTGCATTTGTTGTAGTTAGTCTATTGAGTGGATACACATCTACAAGGACATGTTTACTGTTGAATCAAGGAGGTTTTATATTATATATGAATGAATACAGGACTAATACATTGGTTGAATACAGCAATAAAAGACCTGTTTGTCACGATATCATATTTCGTGGCCTCAATTCTTGTTTAACAAGATTTGTGATCTCAAAATTTGAAAATATAGGAATCTTGTTTTTTTTTTGCCCGCCTTGTTTTTTTGTGTGCCCTATCTCATTAATTTTGGAGTCTGCGGAGGATGTCATCCATAAAATTTACTTGCTGTGGCCTAATGAGTACGTTGATGTTTTCGGTTCCACTCATTGTATACCGTATATTGTTCTCAGTTTCAATTATCGGATACCATATATTGTACACCGCCTGAACGACATATAGACTCCTCGTATATATTGATTTTATGATGTGACGAGAATGTTATGGAACATGAATATGTTTCAATGTAAATCTCAGATCTTACTTTACCTCTATACTTATTTTGATAATGGATTTTGTAGGAACAGCACAATTCACACTTTCGTGTTTGTTCCAATAATGATTGAAATGAATTTTTTTCAAAAATTAAATAGTAGCAGCGTTTGGTAAGTTGAGGTAGCAGCACACAGTATTTATCTGCCATCCCCGGAGTCTGTGATCTAGCGGTAAAGTCTACTAAAGAAACAGTGCCGCCTAAATCTTGAACCACACTGAAGGATAGTACGTTTTTATAATATAGATAAGTCAGCTTTTAGATTGTAGGAATGAGATTGTGAATTTTGCCCATTCGGCATGTAAATGTGCTTCTCTAGCATACCCTAACTTTACTCTGATTTATCCACGTCGATGTCCGTCACTTTCTGGTTCTTAAGGCCACAGGAAGTAAATTTTATGGATGACATCAGTGCATTGATAATTGCCATATTTAGAAATAAAAAAAGATTTTTCCCCCTTGGCAATGGTCAATATACCTAAAACGGGGCAATATGTTTCAAACGTTTGTCAGTTACATTGAAAAAACGTTTTAGATGCCGTAAAAATTTGCACATGTAGAAATGGTGATTTCAAAGTCAGTAGATAGCATTATTTAGTCACAGTCAGTCTGCCGCATGACTCAGGAGACTCCAGTGCACAGTAGATGGGAAACCTAATGTTTTTGCGTTCTTGAAACCCAGATCTAAATTCATAATGATTTTAATGTTGACATCAGTGTAAAAGACTTGTTGGTTGTAATACATGTACCATGTTTAATTGCTTCAATTCTTAAATGCTTTATGGTATTCAAGTTGTGAAATATGGATGTCTTGTTTTTTTGGCCTGCCTTGTTTTTCTTTTGCTTGCGCGCACTAAATGTGGAGTCTGCAGAAGATGTCATCCATAAAATGTGCTTGCTGTGGCCTTTAACTATAGAACCCGAGGGTTACCCCCATAGGCTCGAAACTGTGCTCTGCTACCTTGAACATCATTATTAGAACTCAAAAAAGCTATGAATGGATTGATGTGAACTTCGCTGTGTGGTCGGGTCTTAACCTATCCAAGACATTATCAGATTTTGGAGACCCTGACAGGTTTTCTCTGTAATGCAGCTGAACTTTGTTTTCATGCAAAATGTGTCTTCATTGTGCCGTGTACCTAAACCTGTGTTCAGGTTCAGGTCCGGATTTAGATGCAGAGGTTCAGTTTCAGTTCCGGACCTGAAACCATGGCATGTCTGCTAGAAATTTTTTTTTTCCTGTTACATTCCATATTGGCATATATTTTACATGTATTTTGAAACTATATATGTGAAATTATATTGGTCAGGACTCAGTAGTAAACACAAAAGTTGAGATATAAACACAAAAACAGCATTGTGTAAATTTGACCATCTCAGGAGACTTTAAGATGGTTTAAAACAAAAAAAATTTTTTTCAAGTTTAGACGTGTTTTTTTTTTACTTGAACTTAAACGTTAGTTACAGTCTGGATCAAGTCTGGGGTTTAGGTATGCAGCACTGAAGTATTTCTTCATGTTCATATAATGATAAAAAAGAATGTGTTACTTCTCACAGAGAGCACTCTCTCATTTGTAAGCATTTTATATAATTGCATTGTGCATTTTTTTTTGGCCTATGTATCATTTACACAGGGCTTGAAATACTGGGTGTATGCATAGCCCCTGTAAGTCCATCGCAGGCTTCTCTCACAGCGATTTTGAAAAACTTAATATGAGGGCCAGATTTTTGGCTGGGGGGCCGTGTCTGCCTGGGATCCTGTAACTGCCGTGTGGAAAGCCTGTGCTTTGTCAGCTTCAGCAAAGGCAGTGGTGATTAAGAAAGTCTGTCGAAGGGCCAATTAATGTTGCTGCGAGAAGTAATGACAGTGCCGCGAGAAGCAATTGAAATGTTACGTTGCACAAAGCCTACGTGAAGTGACGCATGCTTCCTGGCAAATGAAAATCATGGTGTCTTCAAAGTCGTGTTACAAATTTTCGTTCTATTGCTGATATCTTCTGTGAATTTAGCCGTTATAGCTAAGATAGAATAGAGATCTTATATTTTTTTTTACGAAAATGAGACAACAAAGGGTCAGGGGTTAGATTATGATCGACCATTGTTTAGGGCGGCGTCATGTACTGAAAAGACATCCCGTTAGAATGTTACGAGGTGTTACATAAGGGGCGTTACAATTTCCCTGCGCTGGTCGTGTTTGTTGCGGGAAGTTTGTGTTTTTTCTGAACCTCCTTGTGAGGTAGTCTACGACGGTTCAGAATAAAACTGTTTCACGGAATTGTCATCATGAACGCAAAAGCATTCCGGAACCGGTTCACACCGATGTTAATGACGTCGTACATCTGGGTGCAAGAGGTCATAGTTCGTGGCGTCACTTGTGCTTTAGCACGGGAAAGAGTAAAAGTTCTTAGCTGGATTTTCGGCCACGTTTTTAATCGTAACATCTCGCTTAGTTTTTGAATAGTAAAATCTTGTTACATCATCAGTGCGCTAGATGTCGCTATTGTACAATTGCCTTCTTAGATGTCAGATCGAAATTTTATGTCCCTTACCAGCGGTGGACCCAAACAAATGATGATAGCTGGGTTGACAGATGTGACAATATGTTGTCTCTGTGTTGCATTTTCTTCAAACTTCCTCTGGTCTTGTTGCAGATTGTTGCCGACTCCAGCCTGCAGTTTTACACCAATGCGAGGAAGAGTTCCTGCAGGATGTGTGTTTATCAGTTAAGTTGTTCATTGTTCTGACTATATCTTGTTGAAATTTGTACTTTTGAAAGTTCCATGTATGCAGAAATGAACTGTTTGCCAACTGAAATAATTGGACTGGCTTTTCCAAGTTGACTGTACACAATTTCTGTTATCGAAGAGTGAGTCTTAGAGTGCTACAGTAACTGCTTTTTTTAAACTCTTGGATTGAATCGTAGTTTTGTAAACTAAGATAGATTATTTAGAGCATTGCTTGACTTAACGGGGGGGTCCCCTAACTTCAAACGTAAATTTCGAGTTTGACATGACATGGCACCAGTGCCGGTTGTCTGCAAAGTGTTGCGTTTTGACGAATGATAAATTAGAGTGGCGGTGTTCAAGGATTTTCCGTTGTCGAGTTGATTTTACATCGTCCATGCACAATTTACACTTAGTCTATAATCTCAGTCGGTAAAACCAGAAAAATGTTGTAACAGTTATGAATGTAGCATTCCATATTGTTCCATTCTAATTAGGGAACTGTAACAAATACCTTTGTCTCTCTTTAATTTGTCGTCACGATTTTAAGTAAACAGAATAATTTTGTGGAAGTAAGTAATTTTTGACCGTGCGTGCTGTGACTTAGCGACAGTGTTTACGCCGCTTGTTGCGTTCCAAGCCATGTCAACATTGACGATCCATTCTTTTGGGATACAAATGGTCGTGTTGCATGAACGGACAAATGTGCCACAACTGTACGTCCAAAACTGCGGGGCAAGCATGGTTACACTGGAAACTGAAATGGTGACATTTGTACTCGGCACAGCACTGCATGTGACCAGAAAGTACGCGGCAAATCTTCCTTGTTTTTCCAGTCAATTCAGTGCAAAGTTATGTAGTAGTAGTAGTATCCAGTATTTTGATCAAACTCAGGCCTCGAAATTAACCATGTCCTGATGTCCCGAGGACAGTAGAATTTGGGTTCGAGACAATTCAACTTACGTTTTGGAGTATATCAGGACAACCAGAAAATTCAGTTCTCGTCATGATGGAGGAACTCGATTCAGCGGAAGATTTTGCGGTAAAGATGTCCCCAATTCCATTGGGAAATGTTTATTGAATATAGTTCCATCCGTAGTCAACCTGTTAGGTTGTGCCTAAAAACACCTCAATAAAAACTCCCGCGATTTCGGCAATTTGGCGAAGAATAGAAACAAACACCGGCCATCTTGAAATTTTTAGCGAACTCTTGCTTAATCTCGCAATAACACGCGGGAACGACACAACGCCCTCTAACAAGAATTTGTGAGACTGCAGTTTCAAATGTCAATAGAGGGCCGATATTGCCCGATAATATGATAGATTAAATCCAGCATCGTGCTTTATTCTTTCTTGGGGCGAAATTAAGTACTTCTTTGTTATTTTTGCCATATTAGAAATTTTACTAAATTAGAAAAAGGCATTGATTTTGTAAAAACTTGTTTATTCATTATTGTATGTTGGAATTCTTTTTTTTTCATTTTCTTCATTGTTTGAGAGCTTTAAAATTTGTGTTTACTGCTGACTGTATATAATTTTGCATGTATTATATTTTGCATGCAAAATGTTTGTAAACATGCAATTTTGTACGTAACTGAAAAGAAAAATATTTCTAACACACATATGCCATGGCTTGAGTTCAGTATAGGATCTAAGCTGAACATGAACCTCTGGAACTTAATCCAGACCCCCACTAAGTTCACATCTTTGGCCCTGGTTGGGACACTTTGGGACACTTTCGGGACAGTTGAAATCCACTTTCGGGACAATTCAGGGACAATAGGGAAAAAAGTTAATTTCGAGGCCTGAAACTGCTGCCGGGGTCCCTGACACGGGTGGGCAGCAGCCGCTATGACATATTTTAAACAACATCATCAATTGTTTTTAGAGCTCGCTATTCATGAGTTTGTAGATTGTTTTTGAGCAGCAATGAGAAATATCCAGTTACATTCAATGAACTTAGTGATTATGCATTCCGAGATCTCAGACCCATGCTGCTCACATCAAAGCGAAGCGGCCTGTCAATTATATTCACATGCGGGGTTAGGTTACATGTTTGCAACATCAATGTGTTTGCTTGTGGAACCATATGTGCAAGCCTGCCGACGGGAACTTATCAAATGCAAGTTTATCCGACGTGTTTCAAGCTAGATTACATGTAATAAGATTTGCCCTTTTTGGAGCCTCACTAGCTAGTACTTGATTTAGATGGGGACCGTGAAATGTCAACACTATAGCATCACATTCGAATCGTGGTCAACGGAATGGCCGTGACGTAAAGGGGGGAGGTTATATTGTTATTTAAGGCAAGTTTAATCGCGACTGATAAACTAACAAACACCTACGTTTCTTGTGTGTTTTGTATGGCTTTATGCGTCGTGTAAAACAAGAAAGTTTGCCTTGCGATTGTTGACTGTTCTTTATGTAAGACTTGACATTACGCAATGACCTTGCATCGAATGTAGTCATTTTTTATAGCCAAATTTTCCTGGTGGCGCAAAAATCGGTGTACAGAAATCCGTGTTTCATTCAGACGTCCGCTATATCCATGAAGTTGGGTTCTCGGCGTTTTTATTCAGCACACTAGTGGATAGAAACAAACATGTCTCTCTTCTGCATAATAAGACAAAGTAAAACCCGTTTGAAGTTATGGGACCCCGCGTTATAATTGTAACGGTTACCGTTTTTACATTTATCAATATGTTGAGGTATGACACTTTTTTCTTCTTTTCATTTAGTCAAATGTATCCAGATGGGCGACAGCAAGACTCCAGCCGAGGGGATGCAGAGAAGAGTTTCTTCTGGAGATGACCTGCCTCCAGCCTGAGAATTTGCTGCGACCGGAGATACAAGTCATGATCTGTCAAGTCAAAGACTTTATTTACATTATGAGTGTTTTTCATCATTCACATGATAATATCTTTATTGCAAGTTCATGCTCAAAGGCACATGGAGATACATGGAAATCGAAAAAGTTATCTAGTCTGCTGTGAAAGTTCTATGGTTGACTATGGTTGGGTTTGACTTCTTTCTTTGAAGGCAGTGGAAAATGAAGTGACCCATGTTTTTTATCGTAAGTGGGTTGGTTGATTCTAGTAGAAAGATTTGTGTAAATTATGCACATTTTGAAAGGTAGGAGATTTTATGGAAGCTGTTTTACATAATTCGTTTATTTCGGTATTTCATTTTCCACTGCGTTCATTGTACAAAACTTAGTAAACACATTTTCTCGTGAGCAGGCAGCTTTTTATATCTATAGTGGGTGTGCGCTTATTGTATCTTACACACAGCTGACTGTTGGTCCAAATCTTTGTTGGAGATATACGTTTGCCATTGAGTATTCTGTTTTGACGTTTCTATAAAATGTTAACTTACAGTCATCGGTAGATAATTTGTAATGAAAACTTGAATATATATGTCGGTCATCCTTTTTCTTAGCAATGTACAAAATGCGGTACATGTTTGTCTAGATCGAGATTGTTGACGTTCCAGATAAAGAAGTATCCGCTATTGTCAAGTACATGTTTCACATGATGGTATTATATAACTGTACAGGTATAATCAAGGAGCAAAGATTGTTTTGTCTAGTTTAATCAACTTGATTTTGTGTACCAAGACCGTTAATTTTGTGTAATGTTGAAGAACTGTTGTGCTAGAATCTTTGCTATTTGTGCTACGAATGCACACGACGAACTTTGTAGTAATTTCGAAAGTATTCTCAATATTGTTGGGCTAAGCTGATGTTGTGTAGCGAGACTGTCAACTTCCTGTAATGTTGAAGAACTGTTGTGCTAGAATCTTTGCTATTTGTGCTACGAATGCACACGACGAACTTTGTAGTAATTTCGAAAGTATTGTTCTTGATATTGTTGGGCTACGCTGATGTTGTTTTCGAGACTGTCAACTTTCTGTAATGTTGAACTGTTGTGCTAGAATCTTTGCTATTTGTGCTACGAATGCACACGACGAACTTTGTAGTAATTTCGAAAGTATTGTTCTCGATATTGTTGGGCTACGCTGATGTTGTTTACCGAGATTGTCAACTTTCTGTAATGTTGAAGAACTGTTGTGCTAGAATCTTTGCTATTTGTGCTACGAATGCACACGACGAACTTTGTAGTAATTTCGAAAGTATTGTTCTCAATATTGTTGGGCTAAGCTGATCTTGTGTGGCGAGACCGTCAACTTTGTGTAATGTAGAAGAACTGTTGTGTTAGAATCTTTGATGTTTGTACTACAAATGCACACGACAAACCATGTAGCAATTGAAAAGTATTATTTTTAGCAATATTGTTAGACTAAGCTGATGGTGTGTACCGAGACTGTATGATATTGTTTATTTGTGAAGATTTTACATGAAGAAGAAAATGCCAGAAAGTTAAGGTTAAAAGACGATAAATGAGCTAGGCTGGTAAACATATGTTTGTAGGAATGTGTAGAAGCCAGGAATTCATCTGAATTGTGTCCTTCTGCTGTAATATGAGAGTACTTGATCAAGTGTGAAGACTAAATAACACTTCTGTCAAAACCATCAACCATCCCCAAACAATGTCAACGGTGGCGCATAGTTTGAGCAAGGATACTTACTAAGTTACTTGTTCAGAAACTATATGGCACTAGAGACTTTGGATCGGTTTTTGAGTAGACAGAAAGTGTCATTTAAATCTTAAGACTGGATCATAAACTCTTATGTTATATCAGAAGGAGACGATTTAGGAGGATTGTTGGGTTTTACTTTGAAGTTATTCCTGTAAACATCCTTGGACCAGCTTAGTTCATGTTAAAGTGTGTCGAGTCTTTCATTAACATCCACCCCACCCTCCATCCATCCACCCCCTCCCTCCCTCACTCCCTCCCTCCCTCACTCCAACCCTCACTCCAGACCCCAACCCCTCACTCCAGTCCCCAACCCCTCCATCCATCCAACCCCTCACTCCAGACCCAACTCCTCCATCCAGACCCAACTCCTCCATCCATCCATCCAACCAACCATCCAACCCCTCACTCCACTCCCCAACCCCTCACTCCACTCCCCAACCCCTCACTCCACTCCCCAACCCCTCACTCCACTCCCCAACCCCTCACTCCACTCCCCAACCCCTCACTCCACTCCCCAACCCCTCACTCCACTCCCCAACCCCTCACTCCCCAACCCCTCACTCCACTCCCCAACCCCTCACTCCCCAACCCCTCACTCCCCAACCCCTCACTCCACTCCCCAACCCCTCACTCCACTCCCCAACCCCTCACTCCACTCCCCAACCCCTCACTCCACTCCCCAACCCCTCACTCCACACCCCAACCCCTCACTCCACACCCCAACCCCTCACTCCACACCCCAACCCCTCACCCCAACCCCTCACTGCACACCCATACCCCTCACTGCACACCCATACCCCTCACTGCACACCCATACCCCTCACCCCAACCCCTCACCCCAACCCCTCACCCCAATCCCCAACCCCTCACTCCAATCCCCAACCCCTCACCCCAACCCCTCACTCCAATCCCCAACCCCTCACCCCAATCCCCAACCCCTCACTCCAATCCCCAACCCCTCACCCCAACCCCTCACTCCAATCCCCAACCCCTCACTCCAATCCCCAACCCCTCACTCCAATCCCCAATCCCCAACCCCTCCCTCCCCCAACCCCACACTAACAAACTTCATTTGAATAAAAGAAATGCTACAGGAGATTACTCGTGTTGACCAGTTCTTTTGTCAAATACTTATAAAATTTTATTACAGAAGAAATGATACACTTAAAATAGTTAATAAATTTTTACCGATATAAAATAGAAAATTTCTAACGCCGCCAGACTACCAGCAAAGCCGCGTGCCCGGTCGGCAACACAAAGGCCCCACCCGAGGCAAATATGTCACCCCCCCCTCAAATCCACTAAGAGGGGGACAGGGGTGTAGTTCATGTTAAAGCTTATTGTGTTGTTTTTCCTCTTAAAATGCACATTTCAGATAACCATCCATCCATTGTTTCCCTGCTATATTCATTTTAAATGATTTCACTGCTTCATTTTATTACTTCTTTTGGCCACTATTTATTATCTTGTCAGTTCTAAAACTATAGCCACCAATTTGAAAGATTACTAAGTGACATTGATCATAAGTTTGCTACTGAAATTATAGTTCAAAGAAAAGGCTGAACAATTCTTCATGTTAATATCAACTACCAGACCTTTTTGGTATAACTAAATTGCTGTGGCCTAATGTCGTTTCGAACTTAATTATAGACTTGAACTAATATCACAGCTGTGCAAAAAATTAAGGGCAATTTGGTTGCAAACTTAAGCAAATCCTGATTAACTGTGGCGGGTTGTAAGTGGTAACAATAAATAGCAAACAATATGACAAGTAATGCACAAAGACAACTTTTCAGATTGTAAGTTATTTGCTACTAATATTCTGTTTCATTAATAATCGTAAGTATTTGGAAGAATATCTATTACTACTTTTCACAAATGTTTTAATAAAGTCTTCCAAATACTTTAGATTATTGCTACAACGAAATACCACTAGCAGTAACTTACAATATCAAATTTTTCATTGCGCGGTATTACTTTTCATATTGTTAGCTATCTACTGCTTCCATATATAACCCGTCACACTTGCGCTTAGAATTGGCTTAGGTTTGCAACCAAATAAAGATGTTTCTGCACAACTGTGACAAGTCTATAATTAAGTTTCAAACGACATTAGGCCACACCAGTTAAATCCTTTCATAAAGAAGGTCTACGTATTAACATGAAAAATTATTCACCTTTCTTTAACTATAATTTCAGTACTTAACTTATCAAGAATGCCAGTAATCTCATAAATTGGTGGCTACTTTTACAACTGACAAGATAATAAATTGGCGTGACCTTATGTGAAATGAACCAGTGAAATCATTTAAAATACATATACCAGGAAAACAAACACTACCAAGAATACTTTTTTTTTAAAACTTTCTTATCTTGAAGAAAAATTGCAACACATTCCACATTCTATTAAGAACCTTTCTTGGCAAGTTTTTCTACCAAGTCTAAATTTCTTCTTTTATTAAATTGATTATTTTTCTTAAGAAAATATCAGTTTTTTTTCTCTCCCCTTTCATGGATTATATGAAGAGAAAAAATAACGCATTTTTGGTAGTGAAGGTCATCTAAAATGTGCCATTTAACAGGAAAAAAAACCCAACAAGCTTTAACATGAACTACACTGGTCATGTTTACAGGAATAGCAATTCCTATAAACATAGAAACCAGCCTAGTTCATTTATCAATCAAAACTCTTTATTTCAAACAAATACATTAAAAATCCTACAAGTACAAACAAATTCTAGCCATCTTTACACTCAGTACCAAATTGCAAGCTTTTTTACATTTACCACATAAATTAGAGGATTCATGCATAGTTAACTCACATTACATCTAAATTCCGACAAAATCGAAGACCACATTTCTTGGCAGTTTTACTTAATATGTTTGTACAAATGCGACGAGATTAATCGTTCATTTTGTGCAATACATCATGTTCCACCTCTGTTACGATGAATTTTGGACAACATAAATTAGATGATCTATGCATAGTAAACACGCGTTCCAAGGTTCGAACCATTATAACTAAATTCCGACAAGTACAGTTCATTCAAGGCCACTATTCATTTCATCATTATGGTGAAACAATACAATACGAAGGCACGAGATAATTTTGTGGTTTTACGGCAAAACCATGTCACATTTTTATGAAGCCAGGGAAGTACTGAAAAGATTAAGAGCTATCTTCCTGAGGTCTTCACATGTATACTGCTACAGCATCTGAAGATACGGCAGTTGGCACAACGTCCGTCTTACATTTCCTGAAACAAAAACCGAAACTGTTATAGATATAGTACTACATGGCCTTACACACAAACAGAACCACAAGTCATTATCGCGTGCGTAGAGTACAATGCTGACGTATATTGTGGTAGTACATAACAAGTTTTACAGAAAGTTCCCCAGGTCTGTGTCAAATGCTACATTACACCGACTCTCGTGGCATTTATGGACAGACAGATACATATGCAATGAAAATTACACAATACTACAATCAATCAATGAAATCAGCATTACGATTCAATTAACACCATAGAGTCATTTCAACAAATACATGAGATAAAATAGATAATAAGTGCATGTAAGAGGTATACGCAGAGCTTAGATTCCAGCGGAAATTTGCAACAAGGCCAATTTAGATCATTTCTAACGGTGGCTGTGAAAAAACAGCTTTATGTGCCTCCCCACTAGTGTTATTTCCCCCCCCAGTTCACAGTCAGGTATTGCCAACAAAGAAGCCTTAGAATTTCACAAATACCCCTATATATAAAGCAGGCTGGCAGTAATTTATGTCAACATTCTTAAAGTTTCAAGCACTTTCCTCCCACAAAAAATGGGTAAGAGACGTGAGATATTTGACCAATAACATTTAAGTGTAATGAGAAAATCCTGGGATAAAAAAATTACAGGTCTTTATGACGTTCTGTCTAAAAGTAGGGATGCCTAAATCCTCATTGATTTTCGGCGCATTAAAAAAGCGCTCAAAATGTTCTGTTTTTACTGACTTATTCTGTGTACATTTATCCTAGGACGTAGATACATAAAATTTTGTTGTGCTAAATTTCCAATCTTTATGGATTGTTGCACCTTTGTCAAACAAAAGTCATCTTATCTCAACCTAGCGTGCATCGTTTGCTACCGGGTAGCAACACGAATCTGCAAGGAAACTTGCTGGATAACCAGTTCGCTCACAGAATACTGTGAATCATTATCATATAGCGGTTGGAGGGAAATTGAGTAGGTCATGGCACTTCATTTCAACGCTGCAAACAAACATTACTGTCTCAAATATTTGCAGTGATAACATTTCAGATGTTGACTTGTGACTGTTAAATCAGCTAAAATGAAGTTACAGTAGATCGATTGACCACATCACCATGTTGGGCGGGCTTGTTCGAACTTTTCTCTCTACCCGGGGCTCTAAAACACCAACTCAATGGGGAAATAGGACAATGAAGACCAGAACGACATGCCCGTGATTTGGCAACAATACACAACGTTTTGGAAACTATTTGCTCTAACCTACATACTGATCCGTCCACAGAAACATAACCTTCTTTATGAAGGCAGGGCCCCAAATTCATTTCCCAACCAAAACAATTTGGGTGAACCACATAAAATAAAGTTGAATTTCAGCAAAACATTACTTTGACGTGACTGCCGTGAGGGCAAACTTCAAATCGTAATCCATATTTCAAATAAAGTACAACAAAAAGTTAAATAATTGCTTTTTCTGATACTTGGATTTCAAGAATATTCTGTAAGTGTACATGAGAACCATTACAATGTAGAGTTAGCCTCCGTTGCAGTCCTTCCCACTAGCAATTTTTCAACTTATCGGGTCCAGGTTTTTGGCTGGGATCCTGTGACTGCTGCATTTTGTCGTTTTCAGCTAAACCCTTATCAAAAAACACGTCACCAATTGCCATGGATGTGCGAACTTCCCATGATAAACCATGACCAGTGCTGGGAAATCTTCCCACTCTTAAGCCCAATTGACGCCGCAAACTATGACCTCACATAGATGGATGTGAACCGGTTTCGTAACGCTTTTGCATTCATGATGACTATTCTGAACCGTTGTAGACTACCTTGCGAGGAGGTTCAGAAAAAACAACAGACTAAACTGTTACGGAGCATTCATGTTCACAAGTAAAACGGCTTACTTTGCTGAAATGGTTCAAACTGTTTCATTTTTTCAATCATGAACGGGACTTTATCATTCAACATAATCTACTTTAGGCAAATAGTCATGCAAATTTTCTTACAGACTTCCAATATTTCACACTCTTAACAGATCAAAGGAACATTCTACACCAGAAGCGGGTATCATAATTCATCAAAGACTAAATTGTTATGCTTGAATTTACCATACGTTGAAGCCTGAACTCAGGGCAAACATTAGGATAATAAATAGGGATCAACTTCTTGAATTCACCAAAGGACCCTTACAACAATGCCAAGATTTCAATGCTTCTTAAAGTACTTCAGCAAAGGCCTATCAAAAAAACACTTATCACCATTTGGCATGGATGTACTAACTTCCCGTAATATAAAGACGACCAGCACAGGGAAATCTTCACTTCCCTTTTACGTAATGCCTCGTACATGCTAACGGGATGTCTTTTTAAAACATGACTGACTTACGGACACCTAAATAACACACCTTTCGTACGTTTTTTTTTCTTTGCAAATCCAACTAAGTTGCTATAATGATCCTGTGCTTTTTGTGCAAGGAAACGTGTCTCACAAAAGCGTGAGAAAGCTGCAATACTTTCTCCACTCACGCCGCTAACAAATATCATCTAACCCCTGACCCTCTGTTGTCTCCTTCTTTGAAAAATAAACTAAGATCTCTATGCTATAACGACTAAATTCACATAAGATATCAGCAATAGAAAGAAAACTTAGGCCACATTTCAGAAATTTGCAACATGACTTTGAAGACATGATAATCATTTGCCAGAAAGCATGCGTCACTTCACGTGCGCTTTGTGCAACATAACATTAGATTACTCACGGCTACAATAATTGGCCCTTTGAAAGACTTTCTTAATCACCACTGACTGCCTTTGCTGAAAGCGACAAAACACAGTCCGGTCACACGATCCCAAGCAGATACGGCCCCCAGCCAAGGAACCTGGACCTGATAAGTTGAAAAATCGTTGCAACGAAGGCTAATATAGAGTACAAAAATATCTAGGTGCACTTACACTGATGCACCCAGTATTTCAAGCCCTGAAACTCCGAAGGTAATTCTATTGCACAGAGAGTGAGTGTACAGTCAACATAAATGATATCGATGAACAACTTAACTGTCAAACAGTTCTTCTCCAGAAGAAACTCTTTTCTGCATCGGCTGGAGTCTGTTGCTGTCAGTTGTCGCCAGTCTGGATACATTTGACTAAATGAAAAGCAGAGAAAAGTGTCATACCTCAACATATTGATACATGTAAAAACAGTTACAATTACAGTAAATGCAGAAATATTTGCGGTAAACTTAAAAACCATCGTAAAACTTTCTCCATCTACGACTATAGTGCTACTATGGTAACTTAAAACTACCGCAAATACTCCACTTTCTGCCAACAGCGAAATAAAAACCAAGCGAACTTAAATGCATTTACAGCAAAACTAGAAGCAGTCCTAATTTACAAATCAATGTATATACAATAAAATATAAGATAACAAGCAGTAGTGAGTAAAGCTAATTCCAGGCCTCTTACTCCTGAGACAACAGCACAGGTCATTTTATGTACTGAATACTATGTCTTCACTACCACCATCCTTCAATGTTAGACAAAAATTGTTAAGCAGCGAATGCTTAACACTTCATTGAAAGATATTTCAGTTTGACAAACAACAGTAGTCACAGTTACCGCAAACATGAATGCATTATTGTATAGTATTCAGGGTTTTTGCCTCTCACCCAATCAACTTAGAAAAGCAAGGCGAAAATCACAAGAAGATATAGTCAGAACAATGAACTTAACTGTTAAACACACGTCCTGCTGGAGTCGGCAGCAACGCTGTGTTGGACGACCATCTGCAAGAAGACCAGAGAAAGTTTGAAGAAAAAGGAACAGAGACAACATTGTCACACCTGAACAACTTCCCCTAAATATTTACAGGCAACCAAAGCAATATAGGGACAAAAAAATGTTAAAATCTTTTTGCTACTGACATTTACTAATTCTTTGAGCATATTAAAACCACACAGAAACATGCAAGCCTACAAAAACCCTGTGAACGATTTTTAGTAAGCTCTCACATCACAACGATGTAGTATTTTTGCATAATGGACGTTGCTATACATTGTGATAGTGTAGTTTTAACTTATCATGTATAGAAATAAATAGACTTTCACAATCCGATTTTCGGTCCTAATATTGCTTGGGTTGCCTTTAATGCTTGCATACTTCATCTTAAGAATATCACCATCTCCAAATATCAAGACAACAGGCAAGCTGCCATGGAAACACGAAGCTGGGAATAAATAAAACCTGTAGACATAGAAAATTTATCAATCTTGACATCTTGCCACTGGTCTATTATAAAATGTTGCTTCAGTGTAATATAATTAGATAAATCAGTCATAATGGATTACAAATGTACCTTTTTTTCCCTTAAAATACATTTTTTTGGCGTATGAATGTCACAATCACAAGGCCATTACTTCAAGTGTACAATTAAGTTCCAAACGATATTAGGCCACAGTAATTTTATTATAAAAAAAGGGTCTAGTAGTAGATATTAACATGAAGAATCATTCAGCCTTTTCTTTGAACTATAATTTCAGTAGCAAAGTTATGATCAATGTCACTTAGTAATCTTTCAAATTGGTGGCTATAGTTTTAGAACTGACAAGATAATAAATAGTGGCCAAAAGAAGTAATAAAATGAAGCAGTGAAATCATTTAAAATAAATATAGCAGGGAAACAATGCAAAGGTTATCTGAAATGTGCAATTCAACAGGAAAAACAACACAATAAGCTTTAACATGAACTACACCCCTGTCCCCCTCTTAGTGGATTTGAGGGGGTGACATATTTGCCTCGGGCGGGGCCTTTGTGCTGCCGACCGGGCACGTGGGGCCGCGGCTTTGCTGGTAGCCTGGCGGCGTTAGAAATTTTCTATTTTATATCGGTAAAAATTTACTAACTATTTTAAGTGTATCATTTCTTCTGTAATAAAATTTTATAAGTATTTGACAAAAGAACTGGTCAACACGAGTAATCTCCTGTAGCATTTCTTTTATTCAAATGAAGTTTGTTAGTGTGGGGTTGGGGGAGGGAGGGGTTGGGGATTGGGGATTGGACACCGACATTTAAAACACATCAACAACTAAACTCAATCATGTTGTAGTAGAAATAAAGAGGGAAGTTGGTGAACAAAGGAGTCCAGTCTGGCCCACGTAGTGCGAATTTCCAGCCGGGGAAAAAACTCTTCAGGTTTAGACAAAGACAAACCTTAGTTAGCACTATACAAGAAATTCTTTGAAACTGTCACAGACTGAATAAAAGTTCTGAATGGGAGCTGTACATCTCTGGCTGTCTTACTGAAGTCTGAATGCTGAGTGAAGATGTCTGTTGATTGAGGATTAGTCCATCTCATATACAGTATGGAGTATCAATCAGATAATCTTACCTTAAGAAAAGTTTGGGCTTATTTGGTGTTCACAAGTCTTGGTCTGGTCCAGACAGGAGTCACACCTCAGGTTTTCTAGACACACAGCTATCTATGTATGAAAACAAGAAACAGATCAGGGCATTGACAGGGGCAACATGTGATTAGGAAAGTACATTTCAACAATAACGACCTATATAACTTGGGACAAAAACATCAAACGGAATCCGATATAGAAATAGAAGTAGTTCTTTTACAAGATGTTACTACTTGTTTTCATGTTCATTGTTCACAATAAATCAAGGATAAGAAATTTGATAATTGTGAAACAGTCATGCATACCTGTACAAACAAGTCCGCTCCCTCGATGTCTCCAACCAACACAGACGGCATTCCAGGTCCCAACAGCAGTCACAGCTCACTTAGAGACTCTGGGCACACATACAAATATAAAAATCAGCTTGGGGTATTGACAGAGGTAATATGTCAATAAAAAGTACAATATTTCTTCAAGATAACACCTTGCATGGCTGAAAACATAATTAGAAAGGAATAAAAAGGACAGATCTAGAAATAGCTTCTTTTACTCTATGTGCTTCATACAGTTTTAAGGCAAGATGTTTCTACTTATTTCCGTGTTCGTAGTTCAGTAAGAATAAGAAATCTGATGTGAAGCAGTCTGTCTTACCCATGTCTTCAAGCAACACTGTGTTTCGGGCAACATTCTGGACAGGAATCACAGCTGGCCCTCCAGACACACCTAAGGTATGTGATCAAAGAATAATCAGTTTAAAACATAGTAACAATGTTGATTCAGAGAGCTATGACAATTCCCTAATCCTTGTCCTGCAGACCCCCAAAATATAGGGGTTGCACATAACAGAACCTATATGTGGGTCCTGTATATGTATAGTCTGGAGGTATTTTACAACTGAACGCATCACAACGAAGTGAAACACTCCAAATGCGGAAGTAACAATGCCACCACAGTGCAGAAAGAGTCAGGAGTCAATGACCTGATTAAGGAATCAAATTAATGAACTAAATTCCGTTAAAAAAACATCACCAGGACAACGGTTAATATGCTTGAATAGGCTATAGATTATTTTGAAATTTGGCATATTTAGTCCCTAATGCTGTGAGGGTTAAAGTCATTTTGGACGCTGACACAAAGTCAGAGCTTCAGGCGTGAACCACAAGCACCAAACCTCTGAACGTAAAAGAACCCAGCACACTTATCGAGAAGAGTAGGGGCGACCCGGTGCACTTGGCTACAACTTGAGCCATAGCGGAGCCCTTTGAACTACTAGCTACCTGAACACGCATGACACTTCACCTCTATTGAGGATGACTGACCTTTTGTTTAACTACTAGGATAACAGCTGTCCTTAGTGCTGAATTACCGGTGGTGCCTTCCATTGTCTGGTTTAAGAAAGATGGCCTACACACTAGACCAGCTACTGCAGGTGGACTCTCTCAACCTCCATTTGAATCAGCAAAAGCATCAATACTTTACAATAGTCTACTTGTACTAGAACTCAACAGCAGTGTTGGTATAAAAGACTATTTTGTCTAAAAGTGAGTGAAAAAAAAGGTGAAGTTATAGAATGACAATTATCCAGATTAACAGATTGCAAAAAGATCAACCCAAGATTTTGAAACATCATCCACTTGTGCAGGTCAAAGGTGAAGCCCCCCCCAATTTGTAAACACAGCTGGTCTGGACCGTTCTTTATACAGATAACTTTATAGCGCAACAACATGTACAAGGTACAAAGTATGGCTGGTACATAACTACAGTTCTATATATATCTAAGGGCTGTGAATACGTGTTCTGCAATAAGCTAGTTCGGAGTTGCTACTACGCATGTGCAGTGTCAAAGGTGAAGGCCCCGCGACGGAAACAGTGCTCACCTCCCCATTGTCTAGATTTGCATAACAACGCCCAGACGGGTCTTGTTTCCGTCGCGGGGCCTTCACCTTTGACACTGCACATGCGTAGTAGCAACTCCGAACTAGCTTATTCACATAATTCTGAACCTCCAGACCTGATCTAAATGGTGCAGATAATTTTAAATGCTACACACACACACATAAACCCTTTGTGCCCTAAAATACAGGTGCTTAACTATTCATGTCTCAGTTAAACCGTGGAATACAAAATAAAGCACAACAACTGGAGCTGTCACTTGTTTTTAAATCAAAATATTCCACCCTTTGCGGAAGCCTTGTAATACAGTATACACGACATTTTTGGCGGGAACATCATGGGGGATTTAATTATTCAGACGTGCGGCACATTTCACCACGTGGTCGCCCAGCCACGCTCAACGAAACATAATACAACTAAAAACTGACAAAACTTTTTTTTTCGTTCGGAAACTGACCCATTATTTTCTCAATGCTACTCGACACAGAGGAAATACACTCAGTATTTTACGAAAACAACTCATTGACAAGATATGCAAGACTACAGCACATATAAGAAATGGAGCAGAAACCGCTTCAAACTTTGAGACGAGCACGAAGTATTTAGGAAACAATATACGAGACGTGTTGTTATATGTTTGTAAGAAATACATTCAGCTAAATAATGTGCTGCCTTACCTTATAATGTAAGAACGAGTCTTCCAACACCACGTCGTGCTTCCCACGTGGCAGACGACATTTTCCTTTCTTCTCCAAACTTCACTCGGTCAGGAAATGAGCAGTTTTTCCCTCAAACATTCAAAAAACGGCACAAACACACCCAGAAACACTCAAAAGGTTCACGGCAGACGTTAAGATGGATATTTTGCGGACCAAAAGCCGAAAATGTACGCCAAAAGTGGGACAAAAATCCCGCCCAACAGCCTGCGCCATGCGGTAGGCCTGTAGGGGAACACAGCTGCACCGCACCTGGCTGAACGGACCGTACCATATGTACTTTCTACACAGGGGTGCATGAAGCCGTACATAATTCAATCAAATACTCCTTTTGTTAATTTTCAATCACTGCCCAATTACTACTCTTGTAATCACTGCCAACTTTGTCCAAAGCAAATTGAAACTGAATTTACTGAACTGAAGTTCAAATAAGGGATTATTTTGTATAATTGATACAAAAATGTTATATCATCTCAGCAGTAAATGGCAGGAGTTTCAGATTAGCAGTTAGATCCATAAGTGGCTACGTCTGTGAAATATTTGCATTTTTGTGCTTCTATTTTGCATTTCTATGTTATGACAGAGGTGGGCATTGACATTCAGATCATCATCACCTAAGTTATGTGTCTACAGTGATATTCACCACAAATGATGTTCAATTATTGATTGTATAATCTACATGCATATCTACAATGAAATTCACCCTTACCTGAGTATCTGTATCAAGCTATAGAAATTTTTGTGATACATTATATGTATCATATCATTCCAATGATATCCTAATCTGCATAACATACATCTAAAGGCCTTCACCTTAGTCTACATAAGTTGCTTGTGTTGTAACATGTCCATATGGCATTAAAAGTTATTTTGTTTAGCTCAGCAAAAACCAGGTTTTCCACCAACAGTTTGCATCACTGCATGGTACTTAATTATTAAGTACCATGCAGTGATGCAAACTGTTGGTGGAAAACCTAGTTTTGTTCAGAAATTATTTCTGAACAAAACTAGACTGTCTACTAGCAACAAGGACACAAAGAAGCACAACAGACATCAATGTTGATATAACATTAATAATTTATTGAAAATACAGCCATACTAACTGCAACACCAACACATGCTATGAAACACAGCTGGAGTGCATTTTTTCACAATACTTTTAACATAACAATGCTAATATAATAGTGAAGCTTCAGTGTTCTTCATACAATATATGTTAATCAACAAACTTGAAAATACAATTGGGGAAGGGGAAACATTGTTAACACTATTTACACATGTCCTCAATGTGAAATAAATACACAGAAAATTTTACATTATATAATCAGCTATGGGATGGGTGGATGGATGGATGGATGGATGGATGGATGGATGGATGAATGGATGGAAAGATGGATGGATGGAAAGATGGATGAATGGAAAAAATCAAAACTAAGGTGTTATTCTAACTTGTAGATTATGTGTCTTATAGGATGATACTTCTTCAAATAGACATGGATTCTATTTGAGCAAAGTCAGCAAAGTAGAATGCAACTTATAAGCATGTAATCCTTGTCTTGTAGGTAGCTGACAGGTCCCACAGCACACACAGGAACAGGGACAGGTCCTCCAGGAATATGGACAATTATTCTCCAAGGGGTCTTAGGTTTTGGTTGAGGGCTAGTAGTGGCCACGATTTCTTATGGCAGTAAGGAAGCAACCTTTAGAAACCGTGGCCACTACTAGCCCCCCAGTCGAAACCTCTGCTTGGAGAATAATGGACAATGAGGTAATCAATAAACAGGATAGCTGACAGGAGCCTGCTGACAGGTTCTTCAGGAATATGGAAGATACACAGGAACATGGACAGGTCCCACATGGTCAAGTGTACTGTATCAGCTTTGGATAACCTGGGGGGTAAAGAAAAACTCAGTCAGACCACAATATTCCCAGAACATGCATGTCATCAGTACACGATACATTTCACAATGTTCACAACATTTGTTAAAGTTCTAAAACATGCCTTGGGCTGGGGGCAAGAGCACATGGAATATCATCTTTGTAATATACTCACTACAGGCAAAAGAAAAGCACAGCCTTATTACAGTGACATTCAGTCAAAAATGAAGATAGAATTTTTCCACTGGATGTCAACCATGATGACCTCTCGCATTCTGATTGGATATAGACAAAAAAGCTGTCAAGTCCACTCATGTTCAGGTCTGCGTTACATGATTAAGCAGTGAGATACAATTACTCTGTTCAAACTGTCTTCTCTTTTAAATGTTTCAGTGTTGGTCTTTCCTTTGTTACTGTGTGACTAAGACGGTCATGCCTAGTGCCTCTTACAAGGCTGTACATCAGGTGGAAATATTGACTTTTTCATGCCTGGCAGACACTCTAAATAGTCTAATGTTCTCCTGTATTTTTAGGCCAAATTTCGGACTGAAAAGTGGTGTCATCAGGAGGATGCAGAGGGGTTTGGCACATCACTGATGCTGTATTTGCTATTTTGTTGTATTATTCTAATTGCCTTTATTAAGTCGTGAATACATGGTCTATTCTTAGTAAGACACATACAGTATAGTATGTTAATTGATGCTGTACAAGCCATGTAGATCAATGATCATTTTAGTGATTTGAATACAAACTTCCCCATTAATACCTTCACTATGCCAACTTTCATTCTTTTATGCTAATATTTAGTCAGAAGACAGAATTGTTTTGAACTCAGATTTGGCTCTCCATAGCAGGTAATCCCCCAACAAAAAGGGACACGCAAAAGCACTGTGACTTTGGGAGTAGACAGGTTACTTCATGGCTACAGATAGAAGGTTGATCATAATGTCAAACGAACAGGCAAAAAGACTGGAGCCGACGACAACTAAGACAAGATCTTCCACGCAGTCGTCTTTCTTGAGAGGAACAGCGTCAAGTTCACAGAAGAGCGGTACACGCAGCCAAGAACAGCAACTCTGGGACGCCATTTGCAACGACGACCTGAAAAAGGTTCACACGATTCTGTGTACTGCACAGAACCTCAACCTGAACAAACCGTACACTGTGATCACCATTGATAAAAACCAGGGGCGTGATACGTGCAGCACTACCTATCTCTTACAGGCATGTAAGGTGTGTAGGTCCTCGGAGATAGCGCGTGCTCTAATCCGAGCTGGCGCTAACGTCGACACGAGCGGAAATGTCCTAAAGAAGGTGCCGTACGGCAGCACGTGGGTACCCGACACGGTCGTCGGAAACGTTACCCCGCTCATTCTCGCGGTCATCATGAGGAGCGAAGACCTGGTGAGATGTTTGATACAACTCGGGGCCAACGTCAACTCAACCAATGAGGCGGGAGAGTGTCCTCTTCACTACGTCTTTACAGGGATGACGCAGAATCCCAGCCACGTGACCAGGAAGACTCCGATAGCAAGAAAAGATCGTAACGTAACTGACACAGTGTTTGCAGCCTTGGTGGAGAGCGGTGCTGACCTGAATGCGAGCAATAAGCAGGGTTTCACCGCGCTGCATGTGGCTGCAGAGCGAGGCTGTCTGGAGGAGGTACAGACGCTGGTGAAGGCAGGAGCAGACATTAATGTACAAACACCTGTGACAGGACTGACTCCTCTCAGCTTGGCTAAACATGCCAATAATGTAGCTGTGGTGAACTACTTAATACAGCATGCAGAGGGGAAGGCTAAGAGTGAAGTAAAGAACTGATGTGCTAAGATGTATTAGGTCGTGCTTAACAACAAGCATTAAGTGTCATGTACATTTGTATGTATTGTACTTCCAGTGTTTAGTCAACCTGTGCATCTTATTTTAGGGAAAGGAAGAAAGCTGGATGTTGATTGAATAGATGATTAGTCATAAAAGGAATTGAAATGTCTAGCATTACTTCATACAAATATTGTCAGCACAATACAGTGAAGGGTTTTTCATTAGAACCAATAATATTCTTTTGCAAATTGTTTTGAATTAAATATCTGCAAAAGTTATGGCTCTTTTTTTCTCTTCCTTTACTTCAGTCCTTATAGTTATTAAAATTAACATGAATTGATGCCCCTTTTCTTTTGGTACGCACATTCCCAATACTGTTACTGACATTGGTGGCACCAGTTGTAGGGAACTGTGGTCTAATTTCATGGCCATTCATACTCTCATGGTCTTTTTGTTCAAGGAGCTTTTGTTTGAGCTGTAACACAAACTGAACTGGGGCTAAAAAAAACAAGGCTACACATGGGGATTTTCCAATGACACTCTTTGCAAGGAAATACATTCCTCAACAAGTTCTAAAGGTACGAATCACCAATTCAGCACGGTGACTATGATAAAAGATTATGTTTTCTTTTGTGCATTATAGCTTACACATGTAGATGGCAACTTTGAATTTTCCAATTTCCAAAAATGTTCTAGAAATGCCTGAATACCCCTTTACACCCTCCCTGCAGAATCTGTAAGGTTAGACGTCATACCTTGAAGTTAAGAAAGGTGACATACATTCCTTCAAGATACGGTTGAAGGAGCCATTTTAGGCTACACTGGCTTTAGAAGGAAGTGTGCAGTATCAAGACAATCAAGGAGGAATAAGGATTCAGGAAGCCAACATTCAGTGAGTGTCAACGTGAGTCTCTGCAGACTTTAAAACATTGGCTGTCGCTAACTTTAATCCTGAAGGGGTCAACAGTATTCTGGATCAAGAAAGAAGAGGCAATGTAGACAACTAGACATTCCTAAAACCCAGTCTGACATACAGTAATCAAGCTACATGATGCAGAGAGGCAAGCAACTACATGTACAGCATACAGACGGAGGCGATACTGCTGCGTAATCAATGGAATGCAAATGAACATACATGTAACAGATACTTCTGAAGCAGACTAACACATTACATTGTATGGAATCGAAAATGGCCGCCATTGTTTCTCTACGTGAACAACTTTGGAATGCAGTATCGTGCAATGATCTACAAGAAGTTCAGAAACTTTTGTTCTCTGGAGGCAACATTGACCTGAATGAACCATACGGAGTAAATGTTCACAGGTCCTATCGTGAACGTTACAATCAAATTTTTACACGAACAGAAACTGAAAGTACTACATACCTGCTACATGCCTGCCTTGTTAGTTCGACAGTTCTTGTCAGTGCTTTGGTCAAGGCAGGGGCAAATGTCAATGATAGTGGTAACGTGATGGCAAAACAGTATATAGATAAAGGTACTGGACGACAGATCTATAGCAGACAGTACAATTCCACTCCTTTAATACTTGCCGTAATACAAAGGAATGTGGATCTTGTGAAAAAGTTGCTTTACCGCTGTGGGGCTGATGTCAATGCAAGGAATGATGAGGAGTTAGCTCCACTGCACTTAATTGTACATGCATCCAAATGGTATGGACTACATCTTCACTTGAGGAAGTATAAAAAAATCAACTGTTCAAGAACTGAATCTAAAGATTCTGAAGAAGGAGACTTGGGGAAAATTGCCAGCTTGCTATTAACAGCTGGGGCAGCAGTTGACCCAACAGACAAAGATGGACAAACTCCACTTTACCATGCTGCACTGACAAAGGATGTTGGAACAGCTCAGCTCTTACTTCAGCATCGTGCAAGAGTCGACATCCCAAATAAAGATGGCTTGACTCCTCTTCACATTTCTGCCACAAGTTGTCATGGTGAGATGTGTGAGATTTTGCTCTCTGGAGCCGATAGCTCAACTGTTGTGAACCTTGCAGCGGAAGATGGTGCCACTTCTCTTCATAAACTGATAGAGGCAATGGTTTGGTGTGAAAACAACGGCATAACAGTCTTAAAACTATTCATTGAAAAGGGGGCAGACTTGACGGCTCAGAAGTATGGTCTCACTCCTCTGCATCTAGCAGCACATGGCGGTCTTTTAAACACTGTCAAGGTCCTAGTAGAAGCAGGTGCAGACATCAATGCTGAGACCCCAAACACTGGTCTGACTCCTCTGGACATGGCTGAACATGAGAACATGCAAAATATTGTTGACTATCTGACAGCGAGGCAAGAAGGTGACACTTGTGAAAGGGAAAAGAACAAACGAGAAGAGTCAAGTGTTGAACAAGAGGAAGAAGAAGAGGAGACACAGCAGACAGACACACCTGTGGAAGAGATTCTTGGAGGAGCAGTGGGAGGGTTTGAACAGGTGGTGGTCATCAAGGAAGAAGGAAAATCTATTGAGGAGTGACAATTTTTTGTCCAACAGCGGCCTCAAGAAATCAATCAGATTCTGTATAATTCTTAACTTTATTAGTTAACATGTATCATGGAACAGGAGTCAAAAACAAACTGACAAGCTGGAAGATTAGTGTTAAGAGTGAGGAAATGTATTTAGTAGAAAGCAAAAAATACTGTCAAGCAATAACAGAATATTCCATCTTGCCTAAATACACTCTTTTGAATATGAACATAAGAAATACTGTCCTAATGAAAATAAGATGGAAATTTAAAAAAACAATCATTTAAAACAAGCTGCATAATAAGGTACAAAAAGTATGTTCAGATTGATGACTTTTGACTCCCTGTCTGGTACCAAAGTTTAACAGTCATGAATCTAGATTTCAAAATCTTGCACTGTGGTATATCAACCTTATGGTTACCAATTACTACAATCATGTAGCTATTAGATTTAATGGACCTGACTCCCTATTGCTATACATGCCGATCTCAATGTACATGCACCAAATGTGAATGTTTGTATTGCTGACAGCAGAAGTCAGTAGGATCAATGTTAAACTGTATACATAATACAACATCTCCACCTTGAGCAAACACTAGTAACACCTGTCGAAACTGTCCACTTCCCCACAGGTGAAAAACAAGGTTACACATGTGGCTTTCAGTACCGGTCTTTACAGTGAACATTAGCAAAAATCTTGACTTTTTCTATACAACTGGAGAGACATTACATAAACATATAGATTTATCAGCTGTATCAATGGCAAGTTGAAATTTCTATGTTTACAAATAGGTAAAATGGAAGTCTGAAATTCCCCTTGACACCCACCTCATAGATACTGCATAGACATGACGTCATGTTTAAGGTGGGCAGCCATTTCCTTGTGAAACTGGGGAGCTGTGAGAAAGTTGCTGGGACCTTTTAAGACACCCTGCACCTTGAGCGAACACTGTGCCGCCTGTTCAACGTCCAACCTATTGCTGCAGGTAAAAAGAAAACAACCACAGTTGTGTTTTCTTGTACATCCTAGCATTAAGATTATGTCAAATGTAACATGTATCTTCCAGGTGACTTTTTTTACCTACAAATTAAGATATAATTGTCATACTGCAATGAAACTTGGGGGTGCAGAAATGCTGCTGTGTGTACATGTACATGTTAGTAAGGTTCAAGTGTTGGAACACTGAGAGCAATCAGAAATAAGACACTGCTCAAGAGGTTTGTTTGTAGGGGTATGATATGTACATGACTTTGTGTAAGATTGTGAAATTTTAGTAACCTACACCAATAATCAAATGTTTTTGGGTGCGTGCTTGTGTCTGTCTGTCTGTCTGTGAACACAGTAACTTGAGAATGCCTGGATTGTCTTGATATTTCATGTAGGTATTGATGAGACCTCAGAATGATTAGATTTTGGGCCTCCTAGTGACTCCTTATAGTACTGCAGTGGAACTTCCGGTTTTGATATCCCGTGTTCTGGACAGGCCATGCTTGTGATTTTTGAGTCACTGTCAGTGGTAGATACATGTACACTTGTTTGAGTGAATTGGTATCGGTCTCCTCACTCTCTGTTTTCACCCCTTTCAGGAACGGTTGCCAACAGCACCACAATATCTGGCTGTCAGAAACTTTGCAAACATCAATATAATTGGCTTAAGTCGAATTTTCCAAGGAACAACTTCAGGATCTGGAACAACCATTGTCTGGATATAGAATCAAAAGGATACCAAGAGAGCTGCAAATTTATGTCCATAAGTTGCAAAGACCAGAAACGGGGCCTAGTATGCTTATTAATCCTACTTCTGACACAGAGGTCAAATAGAACATCTTTAGATTCAAAACTGTATCACACTAAAATAGCCTACTCAGACTCATACTGATAACACTGAGATCATCTTTGAAAATGGCATCTCAGTTATGGGATGCCATCTCTAGCAACAATCTCAAGGAAATCCACCAGATCCTCTCCACTAAACGCATTGACCTGAACAAGCCATACGTACATGATGTACATGAGACTAGGTATAGAAATAGGAGACCTTATGAAGTTACTTACAAAGTAAAAGGAACTTACTTACAAAAAGCCTGTGTTTCTGGTTCTCCTGTAGTTGCCTGTGCTCTGGTCAAAGCAGGTGCAAATGTCGATACATGTGATACATATAAGGGCAATTACTATGAGCACAATGCAACTGCCTTGATACTTGCAGTGATGCAGAAAAAAGTGGACCTCATTAAAAAGCTGCTTCACCGCTGTGGTGCCGATGTCAACGCAACCGATAATGAGGGGTTTTCTCCACTGCACTACGTAGCGCAGAGCCACAAGGATTATGGAAGTCCCTTCAAACATACAGCAACCGAATCAACTGAAGTACATGAAGAGATTGCTCACTTACTGCTAGCAGCTGGGGCAACCGTGGACTTGCAGGACAAAAAGGGTCAGACCCCCCTTCAAGTTGCTGCCATCGGAAAGGATGTAGTTATAGCCCAAATATTACTTCAGCATCATGCAAGTGTCCACATTTCAGATAGTGAAGGGATGACTCCTCTTCACTTTGCAGCCAAGGCAAATGATGTCGACACAGCCAAGATATTACTTCAGCATGGAGCAAAAGTTGACATTCAGAATAGTGAGGGAATGACTCCTCTTCACTTGACTGCCAATGTAGACAGGTACTTCTCTCAGACGTACACAGGTGATCTTGTCACAGCTAAAATACTACTTCAGCATGGTGCAAGAGTTGACATACGGAATCATAAGGGCTTGACTCCCCTTCACATTTCTATCCATAAATATCACAATGAGATGTGCAAGATTCTGATACAGGACGCCGGAGCCAATAGCTCAACTGTCGTGAATCTCGCAGAAAATGATGGCACCACTCCCCTATATGCTGTGATAAAAGAACTGGTACAACCTGTAACTAGGATCCGTAATCTTGATGAAACTGTTGTTAGATTACTCATCGAAAAAGGTGCCGACTTGGAAGTGAAAAAGGACCATCTCACCCCTCTGCACCTGGCAGCAGACGGCGGCCTGTTCAATGTCGTCAAACTCCTAGTAGAAGCAGGTGCAGACATCCATGCTGAGACCCCAAACACTGGTCTGACTCCTCTGGACATGGCTGAACATGGAAAGAAACAAGACATCATTGACTACCTGACTGCAAGGCAAGAAAGCTACAGAGAAAAGAACAAGAGGGAAGAACCGAGTGAGGAGCAAGATGAAGAAGATGATGATGATGATGATGAGTCGCTGTGAGAATTCAGAGATTCTTGGAGGTTAGGAACAGTGGGAGGGTTTGAACAGGTGGTGGTCATTAAGGAAGAAGGAAAATCTGTGGAGGAGTGACAAGTTGTGTCTAACCTCAAGAAATCAATCAGATTTTGTATAATTCTCAGTCTTATTAGTTTTAGTACATGCATCATGGAACAGGAGTCAAAAACAAACTGACTATCTGGAAGATAAGTGTTAAGAGTGAGGAAAACTGTTAAGTAGAGAGCAAAAAATTCTGTCAAGCAATAACAGAATATTCTATCTTGCCTAAAATATACTCTTTTGAATGTATAAATAAGAAACAATTTTCGAATGAAAATCAAATAGAATTTGTAAAAATCATTCAAAGCAAGCTGCATAAAAAGGTACCAAAACCAATATCAAATTGATGAATTTTGTGACTAGAAAAATGTAAATATACAATGTTTCATGGACCGTAATTATAAGGCAGAAAATTAACAATCATTAGCTTGATGTGCCTCTCCCTGCTGTCATACAGGCCACTGTCTCCATGGCACACAGCAATGTTTATATTGCTAACAGCAGAAGTCAGTAGGGTATACTGTACAGAATACAACATCTCCACCATGAGTAAACACTAGTAACACCTGTCGAACCTGTCCAACCACTTCCCCAAAGGTGAAAAACAAGGTTATACATGTGGCTTTCAGTACCAGTCTTTACAGTGAACACAAGCGAAAATCTTGACCTTTTGTCAACATACAAATGGTCTGAGACATTGTTGTATACATATGTTAGTTATCTATCACAAATTGTATCAATGGCAAGTTCAAATTTCTTTGTTTATAAATGGGTAAAACGGAAGTCTGAAATTCCCCTTGACACCCACCTCATAGAAACTGCATACTAGATATGACGTCATGTTACAAGGTTGGCAGCCATTTCCTTGTGAAACTGGGGACGTGAGAAAGTTGCTGGGACCTTTCAGACACCCAGAGCCAGTGAGAGGGGTCCAGGAAAAGACTTCTATCAAGAAGTTGTTCCCTGGAACACAAGAACTCAGGGTGCGGATCGATGTGGTGGCATTTCTCTAACAAGCAACCCAGTCTATATGGATTTTACTGAGATTAGCACATCCAAAGGTGGAGATTTTTGCCATTGAACTCCATACAGATTGATATTTAGAGGTAGGCAATTTGTCATTGATAGTACATGTACATCTCGCTTAGTACCTGAGTTTGATTACACTCTGTTGTAAAGTTGAGCATTTTCAACAATTTCCACCATGTCTGGTGCTGATCTTCAAAAGGCTATTTGTCAGAATGATTTGAAGAAAATACAAGAAATCCTATGTACAGGCAATGTTAACTTGAACTCTCCGTACCTGTATCTATTACTACGTGTATATGCATGTGCTAAGAGTACCCCAGTGGTTGTTGGTGCCCTTGTAAAGGCAGGAGCTAATGTTAATGCTAAGTTTTATCTTATTGAAAACTTGCAATCACCCCTTAACGATGAATTAAGCTCCTTGAAAACAGTTACCCCTTTGATACTTGGAGTTGTGGATAGGAAATTGGAAATAGTCAAGAAACTTGTACAAGACTGTGGTGCTGATGTTAATGTAACAAATGAGGCCGGCAAAGCGCCTCTTCACTGTATTGCTACAAATACTGTAGACAAACGTTCAGCTTCTAAAACTCAGGTGAAACAAAAAATTGCTGAGATACTGTTGAAGGCAGGAGCAGAAGTAAACATTCAGGACAAAAAGGGGCAAACACCTCTTCACTGTGCTGCTATGGCGAAGGATCTAGCCTCAGCACAGATACTTCTGGAAAATGGTGCAAGAGTTGACATCGGGAAAGACGATGGGGATACTCCACTTCACATTGCTGTGCGTGAAGTTGACACACAGCTTTGCCATCATCTCATACAACAAGAAAGTGGCAAGACAGCTGTCAATCAAAAAGCACATGATGGGGCTACTCCATTACATCTCGCAATTGAAGCATCAGTACGAAGATGTGCTCGTCAGGATAGAATGGCTGTTGTACAACTCTTAATTGATAACGGTGCAGACTTGACCAGTCAAAAGCATGGTTTAACCCCTCTACACCTAGCAGCAGAAGCTGGATTCATAGACGTTGTCAAAATGCTGGTAGAGGCTGGGGCAGACATTCATGCAGAGGCACTAAAGACTGGTCTGACTCCTCTCGACATGGCCATACACACAAACAAGCAAGACATTGTTGACTACTTGGTCGCAAGGGCTGAAAGTGACACTGCGCAGGGAGGCAGACCCAAGAGGGATTCACCAAGTAAGGAGGAAGAAGAAGACAGTGCAGCATCCCAGCAGACAGACACACCTGTGGAAGTCATGTTGGAAGAAGAAGGAGCAGTGGGAGGGTTTGAACAGGTGTTGGTTATCAAGGACGAGGGCTGTACTGAGAAGGAATGACAACAAATATCACACCCAGTAGCAGCACTTGACAACTTAAGCTTGAGTAGAAGACCAAAAATGATATCTAATGCAGTCTCCTGAATATTTCAGATAAGAAAAAGATGAACATCAAGCTTGTACTTATGCATAGAAAAAGTAAAAGACAAAATGATGTACATGTAGCTACAATGTAGAAGGGTCATGATCATATATGAACCTGCTATTGTGAAATCTGTAATGTATCAACAATTGTATAGAATTGTATGACATTAGTTCAAAGCAAAGTAATATTACATTATTATAAAGGAGGTTCAGTATGATAAAGACAATTCTGATTGATTTAACATGACAATGTTTAAATAGCATTTTTGTGGTACATGTGTGTATAAGTATAAGTCTTGGCTGTGTGCACATGTAGTAGCAACATTACCTTGTTAGTTGGTTCAAGTTACTCTGTATACAGGATAACAAAAAAGGGTTGTAACTGGATAATCGTGATTTGTGTCAGTGTTTCTGAGAGAGAGAAAGTGTGTGTGTGTGTGTGTGTGTGTGTGTGTGTGTGTGTGTGTGTGTGTGTGTGTGTGTGTGTGTGTGTGTGTGTGTGTGTGTATGTGTGCGTTGTTACAATGTAGTTGTTGGGGGGTGGTGTAGGGGGCACTGGATCTATCATTTCCAGTAAATTACCGGAAGGAAATCCACTGACAGCTTAATCCTTTATGGACATTGCAAGTTCATAAATCCTTGTCAACTGAGTAAGGGATACTACATTTCACTCTTTAATCATAATTCTATTGATACAAGGGCACTTCAATTATTGATTTCATTCATAATGTTTGCTGCACATACCGTAAATCAATTAAGTTCACAGGGACTCAATTTGGGGCAGGAAGGATAAGGACTGTTTTAAGTTTGCGTTGATACAACCGTAGTGATACTCTGTAAGCCAGTGTGGCATCTTGAGTCTCTACTCCGGCCCCCAGGCTCTTTTACTCTCAATGCTTTGTAACTGTCAGGGCTTAGACTTTAACTATACATACTTCGTGGCCAGTTTGCCACTATTTAGTGGCTTAGAGTAACAATTACAACGTGAAAGAGCTTGGGGTCCGGTAAACTGACAGAGGCCACACAGTAATCAGACTTCCAGTGCACTGCTACATGTATGTACTAAATTATGCAATATAAAACACTGAGCATCAATTCGCAGTGTGCTGCGTTTGTTTTCAGAAGTCTGATCACCCTCAAATAACGCGAAGTTCAACACAAAACCAAGGAGATTTAAATCAAATAAAACCAATGCGAAAATTTCACAATTTACAGTATCTACGATCCAAGCCTGAGGTGGCACTAGTACATCTATAAAGTAAAGCTATCCAATGTCATGGTCCTTTCAATAAACAAAACGCTATTGTTAATGGCTGCTGTTCTGTCGGTAATGTCCACCTGCATTTAGGGGTGAAAACAAGGCTATACATGGGGGCACTAGGATCAATCCATAAAGATTTATGCCTCCTTCATTTGTAACCCAGATAAAATGAATTCAACTTCTTCTTTGAAAACTCTGAGATAAAGAAAGTATCAGCATCCAGGAAAAGGAAAGATGTGAAGATGACATTAATAAGAAACTGAATTAAGAAAAGCCCTACAATTATTGGCCATGTATAAAAACAAGTTCAAGGTGAAAACTTTGATTGTCAAGTTAAAATGTTCCTTGAATTTTCCTCACCCAAGAAATTGAACGATTAATATACAGTACATACAGTGTTGAATTTTTTCTTACAAATGCACATTGCATATATTTCTGATTTTGATTTTTGCTAATGAGTCAAAGAGAAGCTGTAATACCCTTTGATACCCTCCATATAGAAACTGCAACATGACCTTACCCCTTTCCAAAGTAACATAATACTCTTCAAAAACCTTGTTGGAGGAGCCATTTTCCTTGTAAAACTGGGGCCATAGGAAGCTTGCCAGGACCTGCTGTGACACTGGACGTACAGAGGAAAGACAATACATCAGAAACTGTCGGATGAACAGACCCTGGAACATCTGAGGAGCAACTCAGTGCCTGCGTGGGACAACTTGAATCAAAGAACAGCACTGGATATTCAAGAAACTGGTTCCAGTGGATCCAAAGGGGGACATTACTGAAACAGGACTGCTTGCTGTAAGAGAATTACTACATGTTGTATGTCCAAATCTATTCAACTTACAACTTCGGATTTCTATTGCTTCTAAGAACGATTTCTAAGCATAAGTTAGCAAACAGTTGGTATTGAGTGAGCATCACAGTTTTTATAATGTCAAATGTGCTGGAAAAGCTGAAACATGCCATTTCTACAAATGATCTACAGAAAATACAACAAATCCTTTGTACCACCAATGTCAACTTGAACAGTAAAGCCCGAGGCTACAATCCTTTACTACAAGCCTGTGTTAAGGGGTCCCCGGTGGTTGCTGGTGCCCTTGTAAAGGCAGGTGCAGATGTTAATGTAAGGGTACAGATTCAAACGTATTATGCAAGAGAACAAAATGGACTAACCACGAGGGAGATACTCCAGCAGGCATTACATGCATTATGGGGCACCGAAACAGTCACCCCTCTGATACTTGGAGTTGTGGATAGAAACTTGGCAATAGTCAAGAAACTTGTACAAGACTGTGGTGCTGATGTTAACGTAACAAATGAGGCCGGCAAAGCACCTTTGCACTGTATCCCAACAAATTATGTAGACAAACCTTCATCGTCTAAAATTCAAGTGAAACAAGAAATTGCTGACCTACTGTTGAAGGCAGGAGCAGATGTAAACGTTCAGGACAAAAAGGGTCAAACACCACTTCACTGTGCTGCGACAGCAAAGGATCTGGACTACACAAGAAGGCTCCTTGAGTATGGTGCAAGAGTAGACCTTGCGAACAACGAGGGATTCACTGCACTTCACATTGCTGCAAAACAAGCTGATACGCAGCTGCTTGAACTTCTGATACAACAAGAAGGCATCCAGGCACTCGTCAATCAGAAAGCTCATGATGATGCTACTCCTCTACATATTGCAATTACAGCAAAGGCAAAGGCTCAGTACCAAGTGGCTGATGATGTGAATTGGATTGCTGTTGTAAGATTGCTTATTGATAACGGTGCAGACTTGACCAGCCAAAAGCATGGTTTAACCCCCCTACACTTAGCGGCAGAAGCTGGCTACCTTGACATTGTACAAATGCTGGTAGAGGCAGGGGCAAACATTCGTGCAGAGGCCTCTTTTACATGTCTAACTCCAATTGACATGGCTGTACACACACAGAAGCAAGAAATTGTTGACTATTTGGTTGCAAGGGCAGAAATTGACGCAGTGCATGGAGGAAGACCCAAAAGGGATTTGCCGAGTGTGGAGGAAGCAGAAGACAATGCAGCATCCCAGCAGGAAGAAACACTTGTGGAAGACATCTCTGAAGAAGGAGGAGCAGTGGGAGGGTTTGAAAAGTTGGTCATCAAGGATGAAGATGGTAATGAGAAGAAATGAAACAAAAATGAAATAAAAAAAACTGGAATGCACATCGCACCCAATAGTAGCATCTAAGCATAATTTCTTGTAGAATACCCAACCTTTTAGAAAAGTGTCAATAATAATTTATTATAGGTACATCTACATTAGAAGACATGGTGAAATATAATATGTATTTTCTGTGTTGTAGAGTCTGGTGAATAGTGTAATAGACAATGAAAAGATGGAAAAGCTCAATAAGAATCAGTGTGCTTCAAAGAAAACAAGTCAAATACAAAATGATTGTACTGTGTTGTGAAATATGTAAACATGTACATGCATGTATACTATTAGATTTGTCAGTAAGTACTTACTAAATGTAGTTCAGAGCAGACTTAAATCACATGTAAAAGTCCAGAGATTCAGTGTGGTATGTATGATTTGCAGTTTCCTAAGATACTATCCCAAGTTTGTTAGAGTTGAGTGACATACATGTATTACTAATTGACCATGTTGTAAGACATATTGGTGGTATAGTTGATTTGATTTTGATAGGTGGTATAGTTATGGTGGTCATTAGAGAAGTGTAGTTCAATGTGACTTTCACTAACATTAAGGATGCTGTGTTTCAACTAATATTTGTTGGTTTGTTTGATATGCTACAGAATAGATAAAGAAGTCTGAAATGGATATATGTGATGATTGAAAGCAGTTGAAAGTAGAGAAGAATTACACAGCAGCAAAGTTTCTACCGATATCACAGTAGACTGAATTGACCCAAAATGACCCAAAATATTATTTCATTTTGCACAACTGCATCAATATTTTGAGGCAAATTGGCCCCTTTCACATACAACCTACTATATTTTGATTGCATGATTTTACAACAGTACAAAATCTGATAAGTTGAGCGGTTTCATATACATTTCAATAGACTTACAATTAACAGAAAGTAGTCAAATTCTTCATCTAATTAGGAAGTCATTATTGTAGCTTCAAAGTTAAGTCTCCTGTGTGTTGTTTTGTTTTGCAATGTCCAATATTCTGCATTGAAAGGACAGCTGTTGTGATATAATCTAGCTTGAGAGGGAATGACTTGCTAATAGCTTTTTGATTGGTTGGGAGGGGAAGTCATTTCCCTCTACCCCGCCCACCCCATTACTACAGGACTTACCAACTTCACTAGGGAGGGGAAGTCATTTCCCACCACCCCGCCCACTCCATTACTACAGGACTTACCAACTTCACAAGGGAGGGGAAGTCATTTCCCACCACCCCGCCCACTCCATTACTACAGGACTTACCAACTTCACAAGGGAGGGGAGGTCATTTCCCACCACCCCGCCCACCCCATTACTACAGGACTTACCAACTTCACAAGGGAGGGGAAGTCATTTCTCACCACCCCGCCCACTCCATTACTACAGGACTGACCAACTTCACATTACCCCATGCCCCCAACCCATTACTACAGGACTTACCAGGACTTGGTTTCCTGAGATCTCAACTAATCTGGCAAAACAAACACAGCTTGAACTGTTTTTACTACAAGATATATAGGAGAGAAGAAAAAATTAATCTTTTCAAAAAATCTTCATCCAAGAATCCAGACCTTGTCCAGACGAAGTGTTTTTCACACCTTTAATCTAATTCATGTAGTATAGGTGGCATTGTGGCTTTGTTGTCCACACTGGAGTATCATAGATTAAGCTAATAAGATCCTAACTAAAGGTTTGATGAATGTCAAAACTTAGTTTGTATGGCATATCTGGTGACACACCAGGTTTGTACTGAACAGTACAAGCTGCATATCCCGAACATATCCATTTTATCCACTCACACTGTGAAGGACCCCTACTCTTTTAGATACGTGAGAACTTTGCATCTTTATGTATTTGTTTAGGTATTTGTTTATTGCCTCCATGAAACTGGGAGGTATAGTTTGGAGCCTGTTTGTCTGTGTGTGCGTGCATATCTTAAGAACCTCTGGATGGATTGCAATATTTGGTCTGTTGGTAGGTGTTGTGAACATCAAGGTCAAGGTCGATCCTGGTGGCCGACCTTGTTACTGCAGCAGAACTTACGGTTTTTGTATCTTAACTCCTGGACATGATGTGGTCTTGCTTAATTTCAGTAATTACAATATCTAGTGTGTGTTCCCGTGCACACACACACCCTGGACCTCTGGGAAGGCTAACAGGGCTATCTAGGTTCAATTAAAGTCATTTAGTTCATTCATCCATCCATCCATCCATCCATCCATCCATCCATCCATCCATTCATTCATTCATTCATCATTCATTCATTCATTCATTCATCCATCCATTCATTCATTGATTCATTCATTCAGTCACTCATTCGTTCATTCATCCCAGGCCTATAATCTATAACATATCTTCTCTTGTTAGTTTAACTGACTTTACATGTAAGTTGTGGTCTCAATGGATGGGGTAAATTTTCTTTACACAGTGACTAATATACAGTTGAAAAAACAACAAGAACATCAACACGATTCCGATATTTTGTACTTTATTAGCCACAAACATAACCTTAGAATCACAGCAGTACACAATCAAATGGCCATGAGAATGGAAGCCTTGAAGTTGAAGGCTTGAACAGTCACTCATTTTTCGCATTTGGGCAATGGGACAGTATTCCATAGTTAGGAGGGACACCATGAATGATAATAGCAGTAGGAAGTAGTAAAGTTTTGACTCTTAGAATTGATGAGAAATGCCAGTCATATAGCCAGTTGTAAATGAATTGAAGACTTGTTTAAACATGATCTATCTTTTAGCAATGCCTGTGGGGCCTAGGCATTTTGTCATTTGCATTTTGTGTTGATATATTAATTTGTGTTGCTAGTCCAAAACATTTTCAACACTTTTTTTACAAAAAGGGTAGGGAGATCACTTTCTGAAACCTTTTCATTTGGTGTTGAGGCTATATGGAAATAAGGTTATACATTTCTATAATTTCTTTTCTGTCAATAAATTGCATTTTGTGATGATGTTGTTGGCAATTTTGCCCCAACAAAATATAATATTTCGATATGTATCACAGGCCATATGAAAAATGCAGTGGGATCTGGAATTGAGCAAGATTCTACATAGTACACTTGTTTTGCCAAAAAGTACATTTGCTAGTTTTCTTCAAGAAACTACAATCATTGAATCCCATTCCTGTGATAAAACTTTCTCTTACGCTTAACGTCATTAGACAACAAGTGTCTTCAGTAAGAGACCAATCCCACATCCATCCATATTTCCTGGGTGCAAGATAAACAATGTTTCCTGGGCTGGGTAGGGGGTTTGTTGTACAGAGTTCAGTTTTTTTCCTAACATTCACTTAAGCCACAAGTTTTTACTTCACAAAACTACCATCATTGAATCCCATTCCTGTAATAAAACTTTCTCTTACGCTTAACGTCATTAGACAACAAGTGTCTTCAGTAAGAGACCAATCCAACATCCATCCGTATTTCCTGGGTGCAAGATAAACAATTAATGTCTATTTTTATTTCACAGCCCATGACAGCAACACTTCCCATAACTTATGATTTGTTTTCTTAAACGCAGCAGCTGCAAGCCAAGCATTGTGCCTGAAAACTTTGTTGGTTGTAAATATAAGACAGTCAGATGTAGTACAGATTCGTCAGTATCTTAGATGATTAAGGGGCAAGGGACTTGAAATTTGAATGAGATTTACTTGAACATCTAGTGTTAAGAGCTTGCTCTCTGTGACCAAAAGTCCTCGGTAGCACTGGTGCAGGGGTAAGAATTTACAACTTTTCAATTTTGTTTCCTCGACATGCAGTAAAATGTGGGGGATTAACTTTCAGCATGCTAAGGTAGCCATTTGGCACCAAGTTTGCATTGGATATGGCGTTAGGCAGCAGGGAGATGGTTAAATGAGGGCCATGTTGGTACAACTGTATCTGACGACCTGAGGTGACCTGTGATTATACCTAAATGCTCTGGCGATGATGACTTGCCTTCTTTGTGGACTCATCCTTCTTTAACTTGGATACATTCATGCCTAGAGTTTTGGACCTGTGAACTTGGCCTTTGCCTTCACTCTTGCACGTTGCCAATACGTCACCTTGAGAAACTGAGGCCTGTTGACATGTTTGGGTGACTTTGTTTTCTGAGGGTTCAGATTTAAATGCAGCCTGATTCTCTGTGTTAAGCTGATGTCTACCGGGCTGGGTAGGGGGTCTATTGTACAGAGCCATTGTCTGCATTCTGAACTTTGCAGCTCTCATTGTTTTGCTATAGTTAGAAATCAAACCCATGTATCGGGGGACACTACTACTGCCTGATACAGGCATTCTCTGTGATCTGATGTTAGTCTGACGGCCGCGTGCAGGTATCTGGTAATTCTGTGGGTCTCTCCAGACTTGAGGGGCTGTACTGTAGGATGGATGTTTGCCACCCTGCCTAGCTGATGAAGGAAGGGCCACCTCAGCTGTAGTGGTGTTAAATCTTACAGACTGAGAGTAGTCCTTGTCCTCTTGGGGTACACGGAGTGTCAGAGGGTATGATAGGCGTCTCCTGTTATATCTGTAGTTACCAATTAAACCCATATATCTGTGGAGACTGTTGCCTGATACAGGAATTCTGTGTGATCTGATGTTAGTCTGACGGCCGCGTGCAGGTATGTGGTAATTCTGTGGGTCTCTCCAGACTTGAGGGGCTGTACTGTAGGATGGATGTTTGCCACCCTGCCTAGCTGATGAAGAAAGGACCACCTCAGCTGAAGCAGCGTTGAATCTTACAGAGTAGTCCTCATAGTCTTGAGGCACACGGAGTGTCAGAGGGTATGATAGGCGTCTCCTGTTACCAATTAAACCCATATATTGGTGTGATCTGATGTTTGTACTACGGCCGCGTGCAGGTATCTGGTAATTCTGTGGGTCTCTCCAGACTTGAGGGGCTGTACTGTAGGATGGATGTTTACCACCCTGCCTACATGTAGCTGATGAAGGAAGGGCCACCTCAGCTGTAGTGGTGTTAAATCTTACAGACTGAGAGTAGTCCTTTTCATCTTTGGGCACCCTAAGTCTCAGAGGGTATGTATTGTAGCGGTTGTAGTACTCATCTGGGATTTGCCAGTAAGGATGCTGTGCCCCTGGTCTTGTGTTGTAGTAGTTGTAGTACTCGTCTGGGATTTGCCAGTAAGGATGTTGTGCCCCTGGTCTTGTGTTGTAGTAGTTGAAGTACTCGTCAGGAATCTGACTATAATCATTATCAGTCTGTGACGTCGTCAAAGTCGCAACGTTTTGCTGGTCATAGTACTCGTCAGGAATTTCACAGTACTGGAGCTCATCACCTGAAGATGAAGGCCCCTGTGATGCACCGACAGCCTGTGTGGCTTGGTCGCCCTGTGAACAACAGCGCTGTCTTCTGATAACATACGCCACAAACAGTGCTACCAGTACTACACCTACTACAGATACCATTATGATGATCGCTACAAGTGGGGACTTCTCTTTCGCAGTTCCATTTGTACTGGGATTTGTCTGATTCAGGGTTAGCGTTGTCTTGATGTTATTAGGCTCTCTTGTGGTCAGAGTCATCCCCTCTCTCGTACACACGGTGCCATCAGGAGTGCTGGACAAGGGCATGGTAAAGACATGTCGGTAGGTCTTCTCCCAAGTGTTGACGAAAAAAGTTACATTCGTCATTTCTTCATGACCTAAGGTACTAACATTATTACTGTGTCCATCTGATAGAACTATAGCAACAATCTGGGGATTGCAGGACTTGTCTACACCCATGGGAACAATCTGCAGAGTAGTATGTTCCTGCAACGCTACCTTTACAGTGGAGACATCTTCCCAAGCATGTTTGCACAAGTAGGCGATGTCTTCCGCAGGTTTGTCTGATTCAGTGTTAACTGATATGATAATCAAAGGCAGGCTGTACTTCGTTTGATTTGTTGCTCCTAGCATTAGAGAATTACAATGGCCTCTTAAGTTTGTTTCCACTTTGGCTTGAGCTGCCTGTGTGCGGGTGTCATGTTGCATCTGGACATGATAGAACTGCCTCAGTCGGGGAACTGCTGTGATACAGAAAAGCACTTTGTTGACCCTTACTGCAATGCGTTGACCATTATATCGATAAAGACGATAGTCCAGTTGCCAGTTCATTACCAAATGAACAGAACCATCGAGAGTAAGGAACCTATTTCCACTCAGTGAAATTTCTACTAGTTTGTGTAGCCCCTCTACAGTTTCCCTTGACAAACACGTCAACATATTTCTGCTCAAGTCTAGTTTTGTCAGACTTGACAGAGACTTAAATGCTTGTGGAGGAATGATTTTGATAGAATTTGACTTCAAGGAAAGTGAGCCTAACCATTTCAGATTGTGAAACCAAGATGACTGGATACTTTGCAAAGAGTTACTGTCGAGTAACAACTCGTTCAGGTGGGTGAGCTTTTGGAAGCATTTCGAATCCATATCACTTATGTGATTGTGTGACAATGACAGGGTCCAGAACAAACGGGGACTCTTCAAACCCTCAAACCAGGATCGCTTGACATAAGTCAAGTTGTTGAACTGAAGCTCCAATGACTGCAACTGAGGAAACTTAGCCATGATACCCTGTTCCAAATCTGTGATTCCACAATGAAGGAGAGCAAGCTCAAGTACTTCTGACTGCTGGGGTGGTCGTAGTTTCTGAACTGACAGGATCCCAAACGAGAACCCCCGAACGGCTACACGGCGGTCGTTAGGAAGGCATGATGCGGTTGGTTGGGAGGTGTTATTCAAATCTAGTACAGGCTGTAGCTGCGCGCTGCATAATATACAGGTACCATCCCGAGAGTGGGGCCCAGTATATGGTTTACCATTGGGGAAACAGGATGACCAGGGTTTTGTGTTCTTGCACCCAGGAAAACATGTCGGGTCTAAACTTGCACAACTCACAAGGATGGTGAAAACAACTACCAACTGCTGAACTACGTTTAACATGCTATAACAACTATATAACAGCTAAGTTATGACGTATAAACGGTCTGTGCCGCTGTCTGCTGCAGGGTTGTTATCCCCTAGTCAGGAGGGCAAACAACCTGCCGGCTGGATCACCTGAAAAATTAAACAATAAAGCTTTTGTTATTGTTTTTCACCAAATGTATTGACTTAAATGTATTGACTTAAATACCAAATGTATTGACTTAAATTAAAACATGTATACTTTGCAGAAAGCTCTGGTTTTGTAATATATAGGAGCTTATATTATAACCAGCCTTTTACAAGTGAACTGTGTTTTTAGTGTTACTCAAAAATCTATCACCAATGAAATAAAATCCACAATACACCACAGCAATATATGGAGTCAACATGCAACTAGAAAATATTATCAACTTGGATAGTTTAGTTTAGGCCACACTGACTTCTACAGATGACAATCTCGGGACACCCCAAAACAAATGCCAGCATGCTTAAAAAAGGACCATAAAAACAATTTGTCTAATTTTCAAATCTAAGTGAGAGCAAACGTTGCATCAAACATAAATAACATAACAAAAAGAAGTCGTTTTTTCTTGTTATTTCAAAATCATAGGAGGTATTTTTTAGTTTTATTTCAAAAATAATGGAGTTGTAAATGGCACAGGAAATGCCAGAGACTAGGGTTGATATCTTGCATGAAACATTAAGTAAATACTGTATTTTGCTGCTAATACACAGAGCACAGGATACAGTGACTCTATTAAACTATTCCTGATCATATACTCATAACAAAATTCTACCATATCTGGATAATGTATATGCAAATGTTCAATGGCATGTTTTTCATAACAGTTGTTGCAACTATCCTTTTTATCATATGTATCAACTTTGCCTTTAAAATGGTGTACAATCCTGTATTGTAGCTTAGTTTCCTTAGTAATCTGAACATTGTAAGAATCTATCAAATATCATCTTCAACAATATCTAACAGAATTGTTCAAAATCACTTGAACAATACTGTTCTGTCGACTTCAAGGTAGGAACTGTTTTTAACAAGAATATCATATATTTTTTGCCACTCCAAGGTTTAACTGGTTTCAACTAACATGAATATTTAGGACTGGAACAGCGACTGAGTCCTCCCTAATTCACACGAATAGCAACTGCTTCTAAACTTTGCTCACACACACTGCTGCTCTTTTTCAAAATTTGAAGACACTAAATATCCATGATATCAATAAATTACAAATTAGTACCTTCACATTTAACTTCATTTCCAACAAACTCCCCAATAAACTTGATGACTTCCTAAAATGTAATTCACTTGTACACAACTATTAATAGTATTATACCAGGCAAAGATTCATCTCCATACGCCTGTCTTCCGCATATCATTTATAGCACAGTCCTTTGTAGAATACGGATGTGTCACAATATGGAGCAGTCTTCGGACAAGTCTTAGAGGTATATCATTTGTTTTTGTTAGGTTATTCAATTAAAATTTTGTTTGGGACCAGCTATCATTTTTCCATCTCTCGGGTACACAACAGGACTCAAAATACCCACATACAACATGCAATTTGCATGCTATTTTCAATATTCACATGTAAAAATATTCTTAACATGCAATTTTACATGTGTAAAAATAACTCTCCACAACTCTCCCAAGGCTTGCAGTTTGCTATTTCTCTCATCTCCAGAATAATCATATCAGCACATTTATTTTTTATCACCTCAAAATCCTTTGTTACATCCTTCCTCATAGTATTTAGGAACACACAATTTTTTGTAAGTATGAGCTTTGGACGTAAAGTTAGCGTTAGATGTAGAAGAAGTTGGGCCAAATGTGCATTATGTATTTTTTATCACCTCAAAATCCTTTGTTACATCCTTCCTCATAGTATTTAGGAACACACAATTTTTTGTAAGTATGAGCTTTGGACGTAAAGTTAATGCTATATGGTTTAAGAGCTTTTGTGGTATATAATTTTGCATGTAGATGTTTCAAACTGCATGTAAAATGCTTGTCAACGTACGTGCAATTTTGCATGTAACAGACAAAAAGTATGTCCGAAATCGAGCATTGAACATTCAGCCTTTCAGGTATAACATACAATCAAAGTCCTCAGGGGCACTGGTGCATACATCTGACAAGAGTTACTATAAAGGGGAAAATGTTTGCAGTGGTTATATTTTTGCGACTCTTGTGATACTGTAAATGCAGAGATGTTTGCGGTGGTTTTAGGTTCACGGTTTCGCGGCGACCGTTTCCCCGCGAACTTAAAACCATCGCAAACTTTTTTTTTCCAATACTCTAGCAGTATGTGACTATAGCGCTGACGCAAACTTAAAACCACCGCAAACACTCCATTTTTGCCTAAGCGCGAAATAAAAACCACGCAAACTTAAATGCATTTACAGTAACCTCTTCACTGCAAACCTTAAAACTACCACGTTTTAACCTTGAACCATTTTCTCCCTACCGCGAAATCAAATCACCGTGAACATTTCCCCTTTTACAGTATGCTGGTTTGGTTCAGAGGATAAGAGAAACATGGCATGACTGGGAGAAATTATTTACTGACCGATTTTCATATTTATTACTCTGTTTAGTCCCTCTCTACTTAAGAACTTTCTTTGGGTGAGGATGCATTCTAAACCTAAAGTAAAACAAGTTAGGAAACATGAGTTTTGCTCTATCATATTCCCATTGTATATAAACGATAGATTAAACTCAACATGGTTATCTATTCATAACCTTATAGTACCCAGGTTAAATCATTAGTGTCCGCTTGTTTGTTTGTATGTATATAGTTGTAGAAGACCTTATGAAAGTTGCTGTATTTTTGTTGTGTACTTATAAGATTTTACATCTTCAAAGCAATTGCACATGGTAAAATGCAGACTGAGGTTTATCTTTGCCTGTCCGATGGGAATATGATTTCTCTGTAAGAAAAAAAAAAAAACATTTGATGTGCAAGCGGATGGCTCGTTCCTATTGAAATGTGCAAAATTCTGTTGCCAGTTTCAACGATTGATATGAAGCAAAAATAGCAGCACCAAATGAATGCTTTCTTCATTTTCTCACAAATCATTTAACAGAGGTAGAAATACTTTCTTTCAGTGTTCTGAAAATATTTTCTGCTAATACACATGCCTCCATACTACAACTTTCTCAACTTAATAATGCCTACTTATTTATGTAATATCTAGCTTTGCAACATTGCAGCTGTAATTCTTTATCTTTATTCTTTAGCAAAGTTTGAAACAGGAATAACATACATGTGTGTGAAAAATATTCAAATTAATAGCAAAAATTGCAACAGCAAAAGCGTATCTATTCAATATCAATCAATCGAATCAAATATTCATTTCATAATTGCATTAAAGTGCATTAAAATCAAAAACAAATTCAACAGCCTGCCTGATAAGGAGGACAAGTGCTTTATATCCTTGCGAGAAATACGTAAAATACATGTTTGAAATACGTGAGAAAAAAAATTGTCGGTGCGAGGCAGAGTGCGAGGCAGTCGGAACGCACCGAAACGCCGCCAGCTTGCGCGGCGCTGTGGGTTTCAGTTTATTTACAGCTAAGTCTACATGTATATAGCTGCCTAAATTGAGAACCATTGAATCCTGAGCCTGATTTATTTTATTCTGCAAAATTGCTGGTTGTTTAATTTTTCCTCTGCAATCTTGAAAATCTTTGGGTATTTCGAACGCTGTTTAATGATATCAAATCTATGTTTTATGAAAAATGCACCACAACATATTGTTTGATGGCTTGGAAGAAATTACAGTCACATGTGTGATTCCATCGCCTAGAAAACAGCTGTCGCTTGCATGAAAAGACATGGAGAATCCAAATAGCAGGTGAAGACTTTACAATTCAATCCCTGAATGATTGTTTGTCAGGTGAAGCCAGCTAGCCAGGCCCTCTGACAGATCAAATCAGATTGCTCCCTTAACTGATCTTGCTGAAGGCTGTGTAAGGTGGTTTATGCCCGTTGCCAAATTCAGTAATGTTACCGTCTGAGTAAGATGGTCCTGACATTTTGATTAGCCACATGTAAGACAAGAAATTGACGTTTTTGTTTGACAGTTTTTCTAAAGAAACAAAAAAAGATAGTTTACTGTCACCTTGCTTAACAAAATGTTTTACAGTGTTACCTAATAATAAGTTACCATTGTTTGATGCTTTCTATGTACTTGACATGGTGTAAGAAAGCTGCACAGTTTCTAAATGTCCTTATATATATATAACCTCCTCTTTTACCTAATATATAAACGATGTAGCCAAAAATGATGAATCCTTTCAAAGAAAAAAGCATAGTGTTGTAACATGCGTTACCAGTTAACGAATGTAACAATGCATTGAGGAAGAAATAAGCTGTCATTTTTTGGGGATCATCAATGGAGGCATTTTTCTAAAAAAATCAGGTAGGTGTACCTGAAAAATAAGGTCATCTATTTCTCGAACCTGAAATCACCATTTCGCACATTTAACTGGAACGAGTCGTATGTTGAATACAAAAAAATGTAGGCCAGCTAAACTCTGGCGTGCCACGGTCTATCAAAGTATCGTACGGAGTGAGAGGGGTTCTTACCGGCTACGGGGGCCGCCCTTCCTGTCCACCACGGCCTTGTGCGGCAGGGGGGCTGCCTCTAAACAGGAACAGCGTGGAAAATGGCCAGCAGTCTCTGGAAATGACATCATACAAAAATTACTTTGTGCCATCAGCTAATCCATGTCTAAGATAAAAAGACTGGCTAAATTTGTTAACCTTAAGTTGAAACTTTCGAAATTGTATTTGTATGACTAAAGATATATACTAAATGCTAAGTCGACAAACTGATGAATATCTTAATAATACGACAACAGTGCAGAAGAGAGCATTTGTTTTACTTTGTTTGTAATGATAAGATTATGTAACCCATACATGTAGTTCCCATCATGTCCCATGGAAAGACTTACCGGTGGATCAGGCGGCGGCGGTTGTTTGTCCTCATTGCTGCATCTTCTGTTTGCCGGACAATAAAAATGAAAGTTGTGGTCTCTGCACTTTCCCGTTCCTGGTCTGGTCTTCAAAACACGGACCACTCCTATTCAACACTCAGTCTGTAGCCATGGCAACGCTGCACACGTCAATCATGTGGTGTGCTATGTCACGGATGCGGTAGCCGAAAGTTGAAACCTTGAAAGGAAATTCTTTGCAACCTTAGCAGCCGCACACGAAGTGGTTTGTGAAATTAGACGGCTCAGTATCCACTTTGCTGACCACTGGTTATTCATAACTTATAGGTCTAAAGGATTGAGGGAGGGGAAGCACAGCCTAGAACAATAATACAAGGACATGTCTGGTGCAATAAAGATAACACAATACTTAGGCTGTAAGAGGAAAGGCTCAAATTTTTTTACTTATTCCATCTATTATTGCAAGTCTCTTATTTCTCAGCCGCCAAGCCACGTACGAATTCGAACGCCTTTCGAACACTTTTTATTTTCAACGGAATCGTTCCGCGGCCCTTAGCAACGCCGTTGCTAAGAAAACGCTCGCCGCGCGACGGTTGGGTGAAATTACATCCGACTTTCACAGCTGCGTTAAACCTGATTGGCGGCCTTCCTACCATGATTGTGTTATATGAACTTGAAGGGGATACCCTGTGGTCTCGATACAAGGCGTTTTTGTCAGTTTTTACAATGATTTTAGCTAGTTTCATGCTCATATTTTGAACACAGTAAGATTCGGAGAATGGCGGTGCCGTATAGAGTTAAATTTTTGACGATTTTCAGATTGGGGGCATTTGCATTTCGCCCTCGATTCAATATTAGATTGATAGTGAGTCAGAATAGCACAGTCTTCGACTATAATTGTGGTAAAAATCTTGTTGGTTTGAAATCTGGGAAGGTCTGTATGTCCATGTCTACCGGGGTCACCTTCCCGGCTGTTTTTCGCCCAAAGGTTGCAAGGCGTTGGTGTTGTTTATTCCAGTGAAGTCCAATTTTAAACACAAGTTACGGCTCTTATATACCTTCCCAGTATTGTCAAAGGATACCTACAAAAACAAACTACGTGGAGACTGACTGAATAAGTAAAGGCTACCTTAGTTTTTCGGTTAGTAGTACGTAAATCTAGCGGTGCGGGTCCGGTGTGCGCTTGGTGGAACGGGAGTTGACGCCAGTGCTTGCGCGTTCTTTTTTGGAACTAAAACGATGCCTCTGATGAGGTGACCTCGCGCGGTGTAGAAGGAAGCCCACAACGTCCTCAAAATTGATAGAAAGTTATATACCACAAGAAAGAAGAGACTTTGGTCTATTCTACACATTAGATTTCCTTTTGTTGTGATATCGGGAAAAAGGTAAAAACGAATGGCGAATTTACACTAAAATCAACTGATTTCAGGTCATATTATCCAATGGATACAGGTTGAAAATCGGTCAAAAAAATCTGTAGGAGGAAAATAGGAAGCTTAAAAATTATAGATGCGATGAAATAATGAACATACATTGTTGTAAACTCAAGCAACGAGCATTGTCGTTAGTAGTCCCGACGACGGGGTGTCATAGAACGTAAAACTGTCTCAAAACGGCCCGCGGTTCGCTGTTGCAAACAGTCAGACATTTTGAGGCTAGATTGATATCACTTCGGAGCGGTGTATTGGCTTGAAACCCGGAAATCTTAAAAGGGAGACCATCTTGAACATAATGCTAGACAACAATTTTAGTTTTATGTTGCAAGTAAATGTCCAGAGTAGATAATCACTAGAAAGTCAAATCTGGCGCGTTCTATTCTTGAATCAAAATTATGGCATGTCTTCGCGCGGATTGGGGGCATCTGCATTTCGCCCTCGAAATCTATGATAAGTCATATAGCACCAAAAACTACAGAGTTAGCTCTTTCTAACGAACTAGATTTCCTGTTGGTTTGAAATCTACAACAGGTTAAGAACATGAGGGGAAATTACACGAAAATCACATGATTTTGGGTCGTATTTTTGACAGGAAAGCGATGAACAATCGGTTCAAAAATCTATAGGAGTAAAAAATCAGGCTAAAATATTGCAAATAACTTGAAAACAGGGATATACACCCTCATATACTCTAGCTACAAGCTTTTTTGTAAGGGGTGTTGACGCCCGGAGTCATGGAACGGACTACTTTCTCTCGCGGAAGGAAAATAAAACTGCCTCGAACTCTCGACGTGGCTTGGCGGCTGTTCTGTTAGAAATATAGTTTGCATATATTTGTGTGTGTGTGCCTTGCTAATTCTTTTTGTTCCTGTCAACAGTTTGAGTATTCAATTTTCCTGTGTCATTAAACACCTTTTTTACTAGTTTTCAGTTCCGACCATTCCACCACACACACACACTCACAGATCATAAACAGACAGCTGCACACACACACACACACACACACACTTACATGCACACACTAACCAAAGCACAGACTGACAGAGTTCATCTAGTCAGAGAGAGAGAGTACTGTAAATGCAGAAATGTTTGTGGTGGTTTTATGTTTGCGGTTTTCACAGTGACTTAAAACCACCGCAAACATTTTTGTCCAATACTGTAACAGTATGTGACTATAGCACTGCCGCAAACTTAAAAACACTGCGAACACTTCATTTTCCCCTTAGCGCGAAATAAAAACCATGCAAACTCAAATGCATTTACAGTATATTAGGTAGTATCAACCCAAGAGTTAGTGAGAGCAAAAGAGTGCACGCATAAACATACAGACTGAGAGAGAGCAAAAGAGAGCCAGAGAGAGAAAGGGTGCACACAGACATAGCCAGATAGAGAGAGCAAAAGAGAGCACAATCTGAGATAGATAGAGTGAAAGAGTGCACACAATGTGACATGCACGCATAGACATACAGACAGAGAGAGAGAGTGGAAGAGTGCACACACAGACATACAGCCAGAGAGAGAGAGTGGAAGAGTGCACACATTCGCGCATAGACATACAGACATAGAGAGAGAATGGAAGAGTGCACACACAGACATACAGCCAGAGAGAGAGGGCAAAAGAGTACACAAATAGACATACAGTCAGACTCAGAGAGAGAGAGAGAAAGAGTACACACAAAGTCATAAATGTACAGTCAGAGAGAGAGAAAAAGAGAAAGAGTGCACACACAGACATACAGCAAGACAGAGGCACCCTTCTTCATGTTTTCATTACCTATCCATGCAGCAGCCCAATACAATTCAGTATCTTGTCATTTCCAACCTTTTTCAAACTCTCTGCATGGTTTTACATTCATTTTTGTGTTGTTACGTTTTTCAGCTATTTCTCCCCATTTCAGTTTGCCCAAACTCACAGCAACCCTTAATGCACTCAATGCATCTTGCCTCACGCACTATTATTATACCAAATTGAAAAATAACTTTGACTGGTGCTGGCCCACACTATGTACGCAAAATATGGAAGGCTTGGAAAGATCAAACAACTTTATTTTGAGGGGGAATTTTTCAATTTCATATCCTTTGCATAAACATACACATGTATAGTGTAATTGTCTGTATTTCAGAGTGCTGATGTGAGCACATTAATAAGTCGACCTTTTCTTCTTTTATTATAGAAAACTTACTTCCAAAATCAAACTGTTATAAACAGTATATCTTAGTACCCAATGTGTTTTGTCAAAGCGTCCTGTATTTTCTGTAAATTTATATTATTTCATTACATGGAATAATAATCATGATAAAAGGCTTCTGTAAGGGCCTCAAAATGACAGAAATAGACCAATATGGGGTCTTTGACAGCCTAACTGAGCCTTTGGTCGATGTTGCTACTCATATATTTTGTAAACAGAATATGACCATGTGATTGTTGATTTCTTTGTGCAGTCATTTGCAAGTGAGGCTTGGGAGAGTGGCTATGGATAGACTACATGTTTACACAATCTCTCGCTGGCTGGGGTTAATGCCCCCCTCCCGCTAACCGTTGGGTTGGCTGCTAGGAGCGGGATTTAGTCAAGCTAGGAGAGTGGATACTGGATACTGTAAATGCATTTTATTTCGCGTTAGGGGTCCGAAAATGGAGTGTTCGCAGTGGTTTTAAGTAGTGCTACAGTCATAGGTGGGCAAAAAGTTTTGCGACGGTTTTAAGTTCGCACTGAAGAGTTCATTACGAAAACCGCGTACATAAAACCACCGCAAACTTTAATACGCATTGCTGGCATGGTTGAACAGTACTATGGACTACTGTCCTTTGATTTAAGGGTTCCCCAGTGATTGCCCAGGTGATCTTGTAAAGATGGGTGCAGATGTACATGTCATGGTGGCTGTGTGGTGTAATGGAACTCTTATTTCTGTTAGAAAGATAGTTATATATAGGTGCTATATATATAGGGTGTTTGGCCCACAACTCGCAGAGGTCCTGGAACTACCACTAAAAACTTGCGATTATTACGGAACACGTGAGACCTGACCAAGCTAGGTGACCATCAACCAAATGTTTTCGGGTCCTCAATTATTGTAACATAGAGTAGCCGAAAACATAATTTTTGCTGGGCCGCCTAGTAGTTTGTAGCTATAGCTAATGGCCTCGTATCACGCTGCCAGTTGGACTAAAATACGCCAGTTTACCACCTTAAAATGCCCAGAAGAACTTTACATTACTACACAATTGTTCGATTGCGAGCGTTTGTTCTTCAAAGTCATTTTATTGTGGAATGAATATGTAGAAAAACACCAACCTTTTCAAACGATCCGCCATCTTGAAATTTCCCGCAAAATGATAGACTCCAAACCAGACTCTCCAAGGGATTATTATTTCTTTTTGTTCGTGTGTTTTCTGATTTCTTTTTGGCTCTGATTCAATAACGTTCGTCTTTGTACAAGAGAACCAGTAGAACACGGTAGCAAGTAGAAAAAAATACGTACAGACCAGTACACTAAAGTCCACTGAGGCGTCTGCTATGGAGGCTAAGAAAACTTTAAATCACGTGACCCAATGAGCTTATATCGACCAATCGGATAAGCTCAAAGTTCTATTTCTAACATTTGCTGTCACGGTTTTCTTGTTCCTGTTCGTATGTTTTCTGTAAGATTAAAAAGGTTTGAAGACATTCGTGTATTTTGAGTGTGTTTTCTCAAAAGGATGAATCCAAACTACAAAGTATATCTAACACTAGCAGCCGGGCACGTCTCTTGGTATATAGTATTCTATGATCTTTTATGTGTCAAAATTTCACAATATGCATTTCTTCTTTATTTCCTTGGTTGACATTTCTACGTAAATTTCTCCCTTGGGACATGGCAATACAAAATGCTATACAACACATTAAAAATTCATATCTCATTACGGTAAAAGGCCTACCACAATTTCTCAATACAAATTCATCCACTATAACCTGTACCACACCCAGACATTATAAAACCACCTATTTCTAGAATACATTGACATAGGAGCACCCTCCTCTCGTATGGCGTCTCTAATTCTGAAGACTTAAGAAAAGATCATCATGGCTGAGGAACTTTGGGAAGCCATTGCGAGTAACGACCTCCAACAAGTACAGCGTGTGCTGTGTACAAACGAAGACATCGATCTCAACACGTTATACAGTCCCACAACCGACGACTACTGTGAAAACGTTGCTACAACCTATCTTCTCTGGGCGTGTAAAACCAGCTCGCCCGAGGTGGTCGGCGCTCTGGTAACAGTCGGTGCAGACGTGAACGCCAGCGCCTACTTAATCGACGAGGAAGCCCCAAACAGTTGGAGAATTGAGCACGAAGTTGGGCACGTAACACCCTTAATTTACGCCGTGAAGAGACGAAAGATTGAGTTAGTGCGTCGGTTGTTGCAAAGCTGCCAAGCTGACCCTGACGCCACAAATGGCGAAGGAAGAACGGCACTGCATTATGTTGTCGAGCCGATGTCCCCGGCAGAAGACTGGCACAGTCTCAATCCTTCGGTCGCGAATGACGCCACAGGTGCAAGGGAGGACATTGCGGTCTTACTCCTCCAAGCAGGAGTAAAATTCTACCTCGCGGATCAAAAAGGCAACACCCCTCTACACATCGCGGCGGCGAACGTAGACGTCCCTATCTGTAAGATTCTCCTGAGCCCAATCGGTCAGGTATCTGTACGGACAGGCATGCAGGTGAGCCCGTTACAGAACGACGGAGGGACCCCGATGCACTCCGCGATCGAGTCCGGTGGTCGCGACGAAGAAATCGCTTGCATCGTAGAAATGCTGGCTGGGAAGGGAGCAGATCTAAAGGCGAGGAAGTTCGGGTTGACTCCGCTTCATCTTGCTGCACAGAACGGTCTCCTCCTCACGGTGAAAACGCTTGTAGAGGCCGGGGCCGACGCTGAGGCAAAGGCGGCCAGAACGGGGCTGACGCCCGTCGACATGGCGCGCCACGCCTACAAAAAGACCGTGGCGGTGTATCTTGAATGTGGCGATCTTCCCGCCGAAGACTCTGAAGACGACAAAGAAACATTCGACAACTCTACTACAGAATCAACTCTCCAAGCCACGAACCAAGAACATGTGGAGGAAGAACACGCCAAGCCTTCCCCGATCAGCGTCTGGACTGTGGCAAGACCAGAGCTCGGCGAAACTAGGGAGGAATTTGAAGGCAGAGTTTTGTTTAGTAAGAAAACTGTCATCCCCTTGGCAGACGATAGCGCGGGCGTTTCTGTCGGCTTGAAAAAAACTTCCACAGGTTGGTCCGTGAAGAATGCTGATGGGGACACGGCAAGCGACGTATCAACGCTGACATCGGTGACTAAAGAGCTAGAGAAGCAAAAACCTAGAAACGACAAGGCCATACCGTCGACGCAAAGTCTTCAGTACATAGCCAACTCAAGTAAGTCTTCGGTAGACGGTTCTGTGACAAGTTTTGCGGGAGAAACGACGAGTAGTGAGTCAACTCTGGTACTAGGGTCTCTACAAGAAGAACGCGACGACTTGGATACGCAAGCATCGGGGAAAGAAGACAACGCCATGCCGCCAGGACAAAATGAAGCCTTACCGTTCCAACTAGCCGCTCTCCAAAACGGATCTACAACAACAACAACAACAACAACAACCGAGTCTGTTGTATCGTCTACAAGTCATACAACAGACAGAAGCCATCGCAAAAAGCACCGTAAACCAGCGAGGCTCAAGAACAAGGACATCTTGTCCATGGATGAAAAGATGGACATCCTACTGCAGACCTTGGGCGACATGCACCTGCAAATGGCCAAGATGACCAAGAGGATATCTAAACTTGAAACGGAGAAGAAATCGGAGGTAGAGAGGGGCCAGGGCATGGGGGATGGTCAGTGAAGTAAGGTGTGCTATAGCTGTACATACTTGTAATAATGACTTGAATATATCCTTTGATTAATACATGTATTACAAAAGGTATTGGACAAAGCCTTTTCTTTTCTGAACACCGTAAAAAATATGAGCAAAGACTGACTCTGATGTAATATATGAAATCATGAATATGTATGTAAAACATTTGTGTTGTATATACTTCTGAATTGGTGATCATCCATTTGTTATCTGATAATTCAATTTACGAACAATTCCCTTGTACAAAACGTACACGTAGTTTGTACCTTTTTTTACGATTTTCAACAAAAGTCATGTAAAAGGACCAAACAATAAACCACCACATATTTGCTATTACATATGTACAATGCACCACAGCTAACGTTAACCCATGTATGATAATTTTGCGGTGAGTGAAACTGAAAGCCTCTGTTTTGTGTTTGTGCTACCAAGCACGGCATTTCATAAAATAATTTCATATACATATGGAATGGATGTTACTATTGTATCTCAGCTATGAATGGTAATTATACTTAAGTGCTGGGTGTGTTATAGAATATGTCACTGAGAAATGATGAAATAAATCATATGGATGATACACATTGCAAACTGCATAAGTGATACTATTCCGCTGGGAGGCGCTCTTGGACGGCCATCTCTTTCACTTTGGGAGTGGGGGCGAGGACATTGTATGATCCGATATAAAGTCCTTGGTGGGGCCAGCTTTGTCATTATTCTCATACACGTACGCACAGACAAAGTCAAGAAAATATGGCAACGATTTTGAGCCAATCAAAACAAATCCACTGGACTGGTATTTCCTTTACACCCCCTCTCTAGTATCACTAGACAGTAATTCCTCAAAACGCCCGTCTGTTGTGGGGATAGATAAGGCTTTGTTGTAACACCTGTTGAAATCTACCGCTAAATTTCACTTTCCACCACAGCTCAACTTTCACTCACTGTTTACACTCCTTTGTTTAACATATCAAGTCTTGTTTTCCAATTTTCAACTAGGTAAAGCTATCCTTTACCAACCCAGCTGCACCCATACCACACATAAAGCCCTTCTTGTTTTTTCATATTTACGCATACACAGTGAGAAATGCATTGACTGCGACCTTCGAAAGCACCCAAAATAAACCATGCTCTAAGCTAAAGCCACTGCCAGTGGAGCTAGTGTTTATTTTTCCTCGACCTGGTCAATTAACCTTACGTAATCCCCAGGGACGAACCACACACGTATCCCTCCGCGGCTGTCAAAGCGAGCGGTGTGCACAGTCCAAAGGAGGCACCTAATTTAAGGTAATTATCATCACTTTCTTCTATATTACAATGCTTATAATGACATTGTAGTTTTCATAACTAGTCATACAACTACTAATTTGCTAGATTACATGCTTGACCATCTACTATACAGTGAAAACGTCTTGCGTAGCTAACATATTTCAATCTTGTCGCCGAAAGAAAGGCTGTGACTAACTCTTAACCGACAACTTGAAACAATTTGTATCTGGTGACGTTATAGTCAGGTTTGGTCAATCTTTATCTAACTATTGTAAAGAGATCTAGTATTTTAAGGATGTTTTTCTATGCGCTCAGACAGAAGTAGGGACATAGTTTGTGGTAGTTGGCATAGACATAAGACAGTAGGGAGCGGTTGGTGTCTGGCGTGGGCTTGTGAACACACAAGCGGGAGTCTTAAGAATCTATATGTCCTGTAGTCTGTAAGGTCTTCAGTTGGACTTGCATGTTGAACAAGAGTGTGTGTGTGGTTTGTAGAAGACCAGGTGCAACCATGCTGTTGTGCAGCGATCATAGAAATCTAAGGGGGAAAGGAGTATAAAATGGGATGGCCCGCTGACTGTGTGAGATCGTTGTATGTTAGGCTACAGATCGACGTTAGCGTTCGGATATCTGTTTTCTTTCACATCTACCCCCCTCCCCATTACCGTGCAGTAGGGAAATCCCAGATCCGTAGAAAGTTAGTATTAGTTACGAAGGTATATCATAGGCCGTAGTATCTCTGCTGACATTGCCAATGAATTCGTATCATACGCGTACACAGCGCGTACACGTAAGCTTAAAAGGAACCCAGGCAATATAAGGGCCAGAAAATTGGATTTTGAAAGTCAATTTATTTGGTCATTTCTATACATGATTAGTTCAAGCAACGCAATCCCAATGATAGCGACATCCATGATGCAAAAATATGACGTCGGTGTGATGTGAGAATTCACTGAAAATCGTCGCGTTTTTTTTTTGTTGGCTCGCGAAACTAATTATATATGGGGATCATCGTACGGCTCGTTTTTGCGCGGTTTTAAAATGCTCAAAGTGTGAAGTTATTACGCAAATGTGCTAAATAGCGTTAGTAAATGTCACTACCATAAAAATTTCAGCATTTTTTTAGTTTTTAATTTATTGGGCCCTAATATTGATTTGGTTGCCTTTCTCGGACTCTTGATCTCTCTTTCTCATAGTTGATGTTGTGCACACGTCCTTATAAATCGTTCGAGTTTTTTTTTCTCTGATTAATGGCTTTTGATGATGTCAGAGCCAAATTTGATGACGTCAGATCAAAGTTGATGACGTCAGAGCAACATTCCCACAGCTCTATTTCCACATTAATCTGGTGACTGATCTAAACTTGTTTTGGCAAACCCCCTTTCACACGCAAGGCTGAACTCCTTCGAATTCTTAAAAGCCAAGTGTGTCCTACTTCAAGCAGCACTTGATAAGGAAAAGGGATTAGAAGTAGGTAGGACACACTTGGCTTTTAAGAATTCGAAAGAGTTCCGTCTAAGAGCCACAGACAGAAATCTCCCAGGAAAATGTGTAAATGCCCACTTCAGTTAAATGAAAATTTATTGCAAATATACAGTTACTTTAAGGAATCAAGCAAGTTGCACTACGTAAGTGTCAAATGTTTGAAACGCAGTTTTTATTCTAATTTTAGTATTTCCAATACATGCGAACATGTATCACATAGCTCATCTCTATTTTCAAGACAATGGCTGTTTTACTCCGGTTTTGTCCTCTGAAATGTTTCTTCGTATAGTTGAGTGATTCTCGAAACTTCTAACAGCAAGTAAGACCTTTCCCACAACCCCTTTTTGTCACTGACAAACTGCGGTAGGCGGTATTCACACGCCGGATAAGAATCAAAGAAAGTTTTCAGTAAAAACTCAACGATCCTTGAAATGTGTGTACATACACAGTCATTAGGGCCCACCATAACAACTAAACGGACGGCCTACGCTTATTAGGCACCTGTTTCAAGTTCCGCTATTTTAAGAGCTCTGTTTTGAGAAGCTAAATAAGCGGGTTTTGGCGTTGAAGACAAAGTTCCATTGTCTACGAGATAGGACGTCAGGATTTCTTTCACGATTTCTTAACCATCATATAAATCGCAAAATAACTTATCAATGCAATGAACAAAATATTCCTAAATCTTTCTCCCTAAAGAAGTATCTTCGATAAGGTGACGTCTTCGAAGTATCTCGTGTTTATTTTACGCATGCGCAGCTTTCATGTCGTCTGTCTACAGGTGTTATGTCCACTGATTTGTATACCCATAACACACCTGGTAACCCTATTACACCTATACTACACCTGCCGCAGCTGTATCCATACGCCACACACAAACGTATACTGTTTTGGGATTCAGTAGAAAAATGCACGGCCGCCGACCTTTGTATTGCTCTGAAAGTACCGAAAATAAACTCTTCTTTCAGCTAGAGAATGGTAGCTGTAGCTACGGTTTATTTTTCTGTCAACCTAAGCAATTAGCAGCATAATCCCTAAGGAGATCCCCCCCCCCCCCCCTCAACCACCCCACACACGTCTGTACTGAAATATATCGCTCTGCAAAGCCAGGTCGCGTTTGCGGAAAGGCCAGTAGGTTAATTAAGGATTTGAGCTCTTTGTCACAATGTTCTATGCGAAAATTTGCTTTGTATGCTACAGTTTAAAACATCATCAAAGACCCTTAGACTCAACGTTAAACTGTTTCGAGCGTGAAAAGAGGCGCTTTAATGACATCATATATACGTAATATATGGATTTGAGCCGTTTACATGTTCACACTATATAACTACGAGGTCAAATATATGCTCTTATCTAGAAAGATAGATGACAATGGCGGTGAACTTGGTGTGGACAGGACTCTGAGAGAATCTAAAATGGGAGAGGGATGTCTGGCGTGGGCTTGTGAACATACAGCGAAGACGCTTAGAAACTGTACAAGGGTCAACAGTATGTCAATTTGGACTTGACTGTTGAAAGAGAGAGATGGTAAGGATTGGGTTTTGACCCTACCATGGTCAAGTGCATTCATGCGATTTTTCATGCATCTATCACGTACGGCATGCCGAGAAGGCGGCAAATTAAGTACACTAATGTGAGGTGTACCCCCCCCCCCCATCAAATGAATGAATAAATTCGCATCCTTTGTATTGTGAAGTTCCTTTTTTCAAGTCAGGTATTATTTTTATTCGATGGATTTTTTCGTTAAGAAATATACGCACAGTTTTTGAAAACCTCTTGTCTTGATCACCAAATGCTCTTCTTGTTAGAATCCCCCATCCTTACCTTAAGTGGCTGTGGCGTGTGGAAAAAGCTTTTGTAAAACAACTATCAGGTTTAAAAAAGTTTACACAAGAAACTTGTGACGTTTACACAGACAGTGTAATTGACAGATAACCGTTGTCTTAGAAAATAGCCAAGATATCGTCTGACTGGGAAAACTGGCGCGAACATTCCGCATTGTAGTTGTAAGGACCTGACTCTTTGCCAGAGTGCATTTAGGAGAACTAAAGGCCCGGTCACGTCCGTCGTACGATAAATTTACGACAGCAAAATGAGTGAGGGACAGTCGTGGACGGTCGGTGTCGTGTAAAATTCAAAATTGAGGGCATTTTTGCACAATCGTGGATGTTTCGAAGAATCTCAAATTAAGGGCATTCTTGGAACAGTCGTAGACGGTTGGGGTCCTACAGAATTCAAAATTAATAGCATTCGTAGGACAGTCGTAGATGTGTCGTACAATTTCAGTAGTCTTGTGACAGAAAATACTACCGTAGATTCTTGTCTACGGTAAGCTCTGTAACAGCTTTACGGTAAATCGTACGACAAAAATCGAACGACAAAAATCGTACGACAAAAATCGTACGACAAAAAATCGTACGACAAAAAATCGTTTGACAAAAATCGTTCGACAAAAACCGTACGAATATCGTACTGCAGTCGTAACACGCCTTTGTCCCAAACCTACCAACAACGTCTGTTTATCAACTGTTCAACACTTGCCGAGTGTGAAAGAGTAAACGTTCCGCAGAGACTCAGTGGCCTTTAAAATGTGGAGAACTACACACGCACTGACCCAGACCTCAACGGCTAGCACTTGGCGTGCATTTGCTTGTCACCTGTTTCAAGTTTCCCCATTCCAAGAGTAGTGTTTACAATAGCGTGGGTAAGAATGCTGGGCTGTAGGAAACAAAGCCCCCCTGTCTGTACACTTAGTGTAAGGCGGCGAGTGAACTTGTAGGAACAGCACGTACATAAAGGTATGTTTCTGTACAGTGTTAGGTAATGTTGTGCTGCCGGGTTTATTCTTATCATTAATTAATCTAACATGTAATGTTTATCTTAAAGGTGCTTACTGTAAGATTAGGACGATGATTGAAGTAAATTTTCTGGACATCTCTTCACATAGAAAGTTGACGCAATGCATATGAATAGCATAACGATATTCAGGGAGCGAATATGTGTTGTATAAGAAATGTACAAAAGCTGTGTACACCAGGCTAGCCTGTATTCATTGATAACTTAAAAAAACAAGGCGATTTGTGTTTCTGCGCTATTTGTAAGAATTAATTGGTAATCAAATGCATCAAAAAGTGATTTTAATTGTCAATAAAATGAAGATTTAGTTATCCAGATTATCTCGATTCTGTCGCCAACATATTTCAATCAGTACTTTCAAAAAAGTTTTACTATTGTGCCAGATGCAGAGAACTTAACAACATACCAGAAATCGTTATATGCATAACTTGGAATTCAGACTGTTGGCAGGGCTTACACAGGCCAGGTCGTCGGCATATTGTCCAACATACCTCGAGGAAAATTTGCCACATACCCCCTCAGGCAGGCAAAAATCGCCGGGGTGGGCGGAGTTGGCCGGCGGAGATAGAAGCTCACACTGCCGAGGGAACCCAGCCTGCATCCCTTAGTGAAACTGACGTCCAGGTTACATAAATCCGCCATGTTGAAAAACAGGGTATTTGAGAGATCTCTTGTACAGCACCCCCAGGTATGCACAATTTAGATATACAGGAGTGCATTATACTGGGGGACGTTGGGTTGGAGATCTGTTTGGACGTGTCTTTTCAGGGTGGCGGAATTATGTACCCTGGTGAAATTATGTTGGTACATGTAACGTTATATGAACATTACAATGCGTGTTTCGTTTGTAAAATTAGGGTTGAGCCTTACGTGGTTGCGCAGGACTATCTACGAAGAAGAGTTCGATTTCTTCACATCAAACGACACGACTTGACGATGAAGGGCACAGGTTGGTTGGTGACGGTGTGTTGTGTACTGCTGTGGCTGGGGACAACACTCCATGCTGCCCCTCAACCAACCAAAGAGCCAGGGCGGGAAGTCGACGGCCGGGGACCAAGACAGCAACTGTTTTACGTAAATACAATTTGATTTCTTAATTTGATTACCTACTGGCTGACCTTCAAGGTGAATATCACCTTGGAGATTTACTTAGTATCTATCAGACTAACTACGCCACCTATAGTGACAATAATGTAACAGTAGAGTTTGGCAACCATAGTGGTTCATTTGGTCATGAAGTTATTTTTTGGCCTATTTTTTACCGAATTCTACTATGTAGAAGCTGTCAGGATGGTATTAAGGAGGCTAAGTGCTGCAGTTTTCCTTTTGGCCAGAAGGTGGCGTGCAGAACGTAGGGTAAACATAATCTTGCTTTGGTTCGTGTTTCTCCAGTCGCTGTGCGGCCGAGGGCGCCACATTTGCTTCACTGACGCCTGGTGCGCGAAAAGGAAGGAGTGTGACAAGAAGAAGAAGGGCATCAAGGTAACAGACTGCAGTTCTGAAAAGTCTCGCTAGGATTCCCTTTGCATTGAGGCCAACAGCTGGGCTGTCTTATACTTTATACGTCATTGGTTGATATAACTAATGCGATTGGTTAATTCTTTGATAGATGACACCTTATATCATTGGCCCGTTCTTAACCAATCGTTTTCAACCTCTTTTTTATAGCGCCAGATGATTGAAAGATACGAGAATCCTCCGGACTACGAAGCCGAAGTTATGTGTTACACCAAGAACAATGTGCACCGCTGTGTTCTCAGCGTCCTGAGTTAGGCAAACGTGTTCCATTGGCGGGTTAAATCAGGATAGTTGGTCTAATTAAAGGGAGGGTCTTGAATACGTGAAGATAAAAGACGCTGTTTATGATACATCAGAATGTGAGCATATGGAAAATTAAATTGACCTAACCTAGGATTGTGTCATTCGAAACATAATTAATGTATACCATGTAACGTTATCCATGATTCATTGTGTATTACTTTCATGTATCCATGAATTCGTTTTGTGGTCTTGTGGGTCTTTTTGCGACATCTATGAGATTGACAGTTATCAACGGTTTCTCTTATGACAGAAACAAGTTAATTTTTGTAGTAACAAATGTATAAGTATCATGATGTTCTACCTCTAAATTAACAGAGAAAATGTTCTGTTTCATTATATATGTTCAAACTAAACTAAGCAAAGTACAATCGTATCCACCTTTTTTTTAACGTCTTATATAAATTTAGGAAGTGTCACACATTCTTGACGTGGGAGGGGATCTTGGAGAGGAACTAGAGAGAATTTGAATAAAGGGAATGATACACCAATCGGCAACGCTCCTGAGGCGTAGCCAAAAAGTATGAGATAATAGTGCAGGCGCACGCAAATGTACTGCGAGATAATCTACTGTAAAATGTCAAATTATTGCCCTACCATTTGTGTTACGTAGCTATACATAATAGGGCAGACTTTGGAGACTGACTGTTGTTGGATGGGAAGGTATGGTGCATTTTAGGTGAACTACAGTTCTGCGACAATCCGCCAGAGAGCGCAAAAGAATGTATGCAAGGAGGGGGCGTCAGCTACACATCTCTCCTTCCAATCTACTACTATAGTATCAAGACAGGCCTTGCTGAAACCATGCACATTCTACCACTTTCTCAAAAGATGTTCTGTTTCTCCTTGAAGCTAAGTGCTTGGTCCGACAACTCTATGTATTGTTTATGTTAAGGAATTATCTATTTTTGCTGTCCTGTCCAAAATAAACAGGGTATTATCACCACTATCTGTAATCTGTGCATATTTTCAGTGTCAGTGATTTCTATACATTGAGCTTTTCATGCCTCAAAAAAGTGTTTGATCGTTTCCTAAATTAGACAGTTCTATGGACCAAGGGGCGGAGGTTCGAACCCCGCTCGGCCACGGCGTGAGGGGCTGCATTAGTCATTTCGGATGGGGATGTAAAGACGGCGGGTCCGTGTGGGGGGATGGCTCAAGTGTCAAGCCCCTTTATGACGTAATAGAGCCCAACACACTTATCGAGAAGAGTAGGTGTGACCCGGTGTGCTTGGCTGAAAACGTGAGCCGTAGTGAAGTAATACTGCACTACTATAAGCTACTCGAAACAAAACATCATGCTTATGACTGTTTTACCCTATGATTTTTGTATGTACGCACGATAGACTCAATATTACCTCTTATAAACGACGGCAAGGTGATCTTGTTGCTAGGTTTAGCGTTGTTGACTTAGAACCTAAAGAGCCTGGGGTCGAATCCATAGCAGACCTCAATGTTGTGCCCTTGGGAAAGGCACTTTATACCTATCTCCTCACTTCACTCAGGTGAAAATGAGTACCTAGCTTCGGCTCAGAACATCCTCTCGGATGGAACGTGACGGTCACGTGGAGGTCCCGTGTTGTCACGTGGAGATCACGTGTTTGAGGAGTTTGAGCACGTTGAAAAAACCACCACACTTTATGATTATCGAATAGAGTAGGGTCCTTCCCGGTGTGAGTGTATCAAACCTTACAGTCCGGTCTCTATACGTCTATCTTGTAACTGTCCTCGGCGGTGGCTCGTAGATCACATGTAGGCTCTCCATTAGCTCCTCATGTACGTACTGTACATAAGTCATAACTGGTGTGTTTCGCCTTGGTTACGCACACAAACAAATTCCTTCAAGAGTAATTCTAATTTGCAATAAATTCATTATTGTCAACATCATCATTATTACGAAGCGTATTACCACCAAATGAATGTTATGAATAATATCATTTACGAAGAAAGCAGGCTGATGACATTTCGCTAACAATTTCAGTTCAAGCTATAAACGTCATCAAATGACGTCATGGATTGCATTGTCCTTACAAGGCTTCGTGTCGTGTCGTTTTCATTGGATAACACAGTAATTTCCAGTAGGCGGTGAAATAATGTTACAGCAAGGACATAAGTATGCGTAATGTCATTGGTAACAGTAATTACTCGTGCTATGAATATCAGTGGGTGTCTGATAATGGAAAAGCAGAGTTCTATAATTGATGACGAAGGGAGAGGGCTAAGGATAAAGTTTTCAAGCGTTTATGTTTGTGATTCTGCGTCTCTTTGTGTGCATGTGTGTGTGTGTGTGTGTATGTGTACGTCTGCATTTGTCTGTGTATGTCTATGTGTCCATGTATGTCTATGCGTTTGTGTGTGTACATTTCTATTTGTGTGTCCTTTTTTGTATGTGTGTGTCTATTTTGTTTCTAAGTGTATGTGTACCTCAGTGTGTGTGTGTGTGTGTCAATATATGTGTCAATATGCGTCTATGTGTATGTGTCTATGCCTGTGTGTGTGCGGGTATGTGCGGTGCGTGTCTATGCGTGTGCGTGTTTTTGTCTATATGTATCATGATGTGTGTGTATGTGTCTATGTCGTGTGGTTATGTGTGTGTGTGTATTTGTCTACGTGACAGTGTGTATACATGAGTATCTGTGTGCGCACACGTACGAGTTTTTCTTCCGTTACTGTAACAACTTGTTTCAACCAAATCCAACACTTACAACAAAAACCTTCACCCAATGACATTCTCCGCGTTCGGACAGTTCCCACGCATGCTTCAGTTCACGTGGAGCTTGTCTCATCAACACTTACGCCGATCCAATTTCCAACGACGCTTTTACTCGATGAGCTACTTTGCTTTCGAGTGCGCCAGTGATGAGTGCATTTTGTACAACTGATTGGTGATAATTTTCATTTCGTCCGCCAATCGGAGATGCCTGATTGGAAAAGCACTCTAAGTAAACGGGGAGGGTTCGTTACTGATATGGGGCTGGAGTGCGGTGGTCTTTTGGATGGGGATATAGCTTACGTTTTATGGGGGGGAGGTGGGAAAGAACAGATATGATCAGAGAGAGAGAGAGAGAGAGAGAGAGAGAGAGAGAGAGAGAGAGAGAGAGAGAGAGAGAGAAAGAGAGAGGCACAGGCAGACGTAGATTCATGATCACCATTTGTTAGAATCATCTGTTATGTTTTTTATATGGGTCGGTGGGCTGGGAAGAAAGCAATTCACAAATCCCTGTGAAGTACAGAGAAGCATACCTGGCCACACATAGATGGCTCACCAAAAAGAGCCACCAGTGTCGAGTCGTGAAATCTAACAATATACAGAAGTAGACATTGGGGCGAGATTAGTACCTACTTTTATGGTGACAATAACCCAAATCTACAATTCGGAAAATGTTGGAACTATTTGTGTATATTTCAGTGAAAGAATGACATAGATGTTTGAAAATTGTTCTAAATAAAGAGATCTTTGCACAGTCGCTTCCAAAATGTCTCCAACATATATGAATAGATTCAAACCTGTTCAAACTTTCATTTTCAATAGTTCTAAAAATGCAAAGCTATGTATATTGTGACTTTTATAGACATTCTTTTATCAAAATAGTTCAAACATATTACAAATATCATCTAAAAACCCTTGCGGTCACTTGGAATTGAGTTTACATGATTGAAATGACGAAACAACAACTGGTCGTTCGTTGTGTCGACAATATCGTAAACTAGCGACAACCACCCATCAAATATGAATATCAAATGCTTGCGAAAATTGCAAAGAGTTGACCTTGCATCCTCCCCTCCCCCTCCGCGATTATCACTGAACTGCCCCCGACGTATTTTCAGACGACAACGTGATCGCTGATGACGTGTTTCATTATGTCAAGTGAACGAGACCGTTTACACTATAAAAGTGTTTTCCCCTGATCACAGTCATAATCAAAACCACTGATCACTCCAACGCTAGCTCGTGTTTGGAGGTTTAACGAAGCGTAACGGCGGAAAATCTGACGGGATATTTGAGCGGGTTTCTGTCGTCTGATTTCTGTCAGTATTTCTGTGTGATGATCGGGGCGAGAAGGGTCTAGAGAAGATTCACGTTCCCCGGGTAGTGCTGAGCGAGTTTCTCGGAGCATCATGGGCCAACACGCCGGGAAAGAAGACGGTCTCAGCCCCTCACCTACTGGTAAGGTCTTTCTACGTTCTAAATCAACACATTCGATATTTTGTGCGTGAAATTGTAGACTGTACTTTGTAAAAACAGCAAAAGATTTTAACGTGAGAGGATTGAATTGCAAACTAAAGAGCCAACGACAAGATTCTATTTCAAGATTTAGAAATTGGGTTAATTCTAGAGTGTAATGTTTCAGTCATTTTCTAACCTTCGAACGATTTATTTTTGCATCTAAAATCTGAAATTTACCTCAAATTGATACAAGAAATTTGGGTTTATCCTGAACATTTATTTTCTGAAACACAAACGTTAAATTGTATCTGCATCTGTTCTGTTGAAATGCTGATGCTTGTCTATATTTAGCGCCAACTTGAATAAACCGGCAATGTTTACTTGTTGATTTTGACACTAAACATCTATGTTTACGGTCAAATAGTAACTTGAGTTTCGGGACAAACAAGACTAGATAATATTGAATAAGCCAAGGATTCAATCTTATACCATAGCGGCAATGTTTAAGAGGACTCAGGCTGCGCAGGAGTGCATGATATGAATAGAAACGTCCGTTTTCACACATGTTGCAAATTACATATACGTGGGCTGTTCAATGAAAATTTATCCTAACCCACTTCCAGTTATTGAAGATGAAATTATACATACATAATAACGAATACAGAAAATATGTGCGCTATTGAGATATGTATCGTTATATACATGTGAAGTTTCAGCCTCGTACAATAACCGAAAGTGGGTTGGAAAAGTATCTAAAAAATATTGAATAGCTACGTATACATGGATCGCTAGTTATACAGATACTGAATGTCGACTATAACCCAAAACCTGTGACATCCGTGCATCACATAGATTGAATGACGCATGTTAGGTTACAGTAAGGAAATGTGATAATCTCTTAACCGTAATTCCCAGGAAATACGGCATAATAAACTGAAGCACAATCTAATTGTACGAAGAAAGAAGACGTCACGAAAGTGAACAACATTCCTTTTCCTTTCTTTCCCAAACGAAACAAAATGAAAATCAAATTGTGATGAAACTGACAAAAACGTTAGATAACACCGTATGGTGCGGTGAGTACTAGTATATGATACGTTTCACATTCGTGTTGAAAGAATTACTTGCGCGCTAGCACCATACAATACACGATTAAACGAAGTCCTAAAATAAAACGAGCGATTCACCAACGCAACGCGGCGTTTTCCTCGAAAAATCCTTTTCATTCACAAATCTAAGTCGAAAACGTGGTCGCAAATATTGTTACATAAATAGAGAACAAAATCATGCATTTCATAAGATATATTTGCGTCATAGCACGTCATGCTTCTTATCATGTTACCATGGACAGAATGGATTGAATTCTCTGACGAAAATTAGTCTGAGACAAACCGGATTTCGGTCCTCCATGAAAGATACGTAGAGAACAGTCAGAAAGGTCGGTATTACATTTTGGGATAACTGCTATTTGGCGTATACAGTTTGGAGGTTCGAAACGGCGGCTGAACTAGAGAAAGAGTAGTCTCCAAGCAGACCCAACGGTTGCAAAGACCGTATCCAACTGGCAGTAGGAGTTTTTATTGCAACCCGACGGTGCCTGACAACTTCTCTGGCTGACTGGAACTTCTCTGGCTAGCTTGTGCGATTTTGGCACCGTGGAGATCTGCTTGGAGATTAGAGAAAAGGAACGGTGACGTTAAACTTAAGTTAAGTTTTGAGCAATTATGAGCTGTAATATGATGTCACGTCAACTGTCATAATTCCGTGGGTACCCTAAGACCGGCACATTTGAAAATAATGGCCTGGTCATATTCGTTGTACGATGGTCTTACGGTCGCAAACTGAAGGCATTCTTGAGATAATCGTGCACGCGTCGTACGAAATTCAGCTGTCTTGTTTAGGTCTTACCGAAAATCCTATCTTAGCTCCTCAAAGCCGCTTGGTTCTGCCACAGCCTGCTTTAAAAATCGTACGACATCAAAATCGTACGACGACTCATGATGCAGGATCAGTAATCCCCAAGGTATACACATTTCAGATATCCGGGTATACAAGACAGTCTTGAGAAGGCCAAGATTATATCGTTTTTTAACGTGGCGTTATTAGGGCGGAGCTTCCATGTAAGACATCACGAAATCGCGGGCGAATGCACCCAGATACATGGCGACATGTCGACCTGCGTGCCGATTACCGGCGCTACGAACGTCCCTTGCTCGCACGTAAATGTTGCCCGACTTGCGTGGGTCCTATTGTCTTAGTATATGTTTAGATTCGAGTATTTGCTCAATGATATAAATCTGAGCTACTGGTTTAAATAGGTAAGATGACAGTTACTCAAACTGGGCAGTTTTTGGAAATAGTCAGACGTTTCACTACCTTTTATTGCCACTGAGAAAGATCTATTGATCAGCATCTGTTGATTAAAAATAATAAAGAATTTATAGATAGTCCAATAGGAACAAAAATAAGATGGAGGAAAGTTCGACACGTAGGCTTCCTTTCCTGTTTTTCTTCTTTTCGCTCTTGGACAGACAAGGACGACGTGTCACTCCACTCAAATTTTTCATAACTTCTTTTAACAGTACCACGCACAGAGAACGATATACCCATTTTTAGACCTGGGTGGAGTGAGGAAAGGCGGTGGAGTCAGGGGATTCAACCCTGGGGCCGCTGGGTTCTGGGCGGAACGCCCTGCCGTCATAGTTCAAAATAGATCTAAATAATTGTTTTCTATTTCAGCTGACACAGACACAAACAGGGCCAACTCCGTGACCAAGTGGAACCAAGTCAGCGTCAGGTGCGCCAAGCAGCTGCAGGCCTACACCTGTACGCCTCCTGACGGCAGGAAGAAGAAGCGCCACAAGATGTGCCGCAGTCTGAGTGAAGACGACGTCCGGATCAGAGGCACGCCCCCGCCGTCTCCTGGGCTGCTCGCCAAGGTGTGCTTTCTTTATGAAATTTTATTTTTGTATGAAATTATATTTTCGTGTCTTGCGCTTTATGCGCCCAGCCCGTGTGGGCTTATAGAACACCAATATGATACATTGAGATGACAGAGATATAGAATTCATTCATGCAGGTCCCAAACTTGCTTGGACACGGTTTGACGGGGTTGCATTAGTCATTTCGGATGGGGACGTAAAGTCGGTGGGTCCGTGTACGGGGGAGGTTATCGGATGGGGTTTTGGGCCGAAGGAAATTAAAGGGGCATGAAATCTGTTTTTCCGAGCGACTACTTATACCTTTTAAAGTATCAATTAGTGTCCTCGCACGTTTCCAAAGCCAAAAAAACGTGACAGCCTTATCAGCAACCTTAAGAGCGCCCTTAAGTAACCATCACCTGTACGTGCGCGGCCGTGCGAGGTGTGTCGTGCACTTCACGACTACTTAACACCACGTGTACATGACTGAACGCGTGTTCGAGTTGAAGTTGTCATCGAGTCAGATATGACATGCACTTGACATATGTTTTCGTCGTCGTCTTTTAAAAACACTTCGTAAGGGACTCTTCAAGATCTTAAGGGACCTCTCAGCTCGTGTTGCAGAGGTCGACATGACCCTTTTCTATCTCTAACTACACCACACACAGCTGGATATAACCGGCTTATACTGGTTGACACTGCATTGTCTATTTGTGTGTGCTGGCAGTGGAAGAATAAGATCTTAAGAAATCTCAACATACAAACAACGTTGGCGGTGTATTTGCCTGTGTCTGCATATTCCACGTTGCGTTCTTGTTTTGTATGTCTACGTCTTCTATGGATTTCTGATAAAAGTTTGATACTACGTATCCCGTTAGAAATAGCTTTGCATTTTGTAGATAGGGTTTAGCCAATTAGTAGAACCAAAAAAGTTCAAAAATATATTCTATAAATCTGAATTTCGCAGACGATGCCTTGGTAATTAATGTTTTTGTCAGAAAACTGAAATAGACACAAGACGACGTAAGTTGTCATCCTCCCCTCCCCCTCCTCCGAGTAGCTGATGAATAAAGAATATGACAAAACCTACAGGTGAGGTGTCTGTTAAGCCCCTATCTCACTGGACCCGCGGCACGTTGGCGACCAGGATGCGACCGAGCGATTTGAAAGTGCGCTCAATGAATTTCATCGACCGAAAACGAATCGTTTTAAGCTCTGTGTGTTTTGTTGTCTTTTTAGTAATCCTTGTACGTTTTGAATGATATTCCCATTATAAAGTCAAGGTAACACAAATCCAATTTAGGACGCAGCAAGATGGCCAACGTGTTGCGGGTCTAGTGCGATAGGGGCTTTAATAACACTTCACCAGGGCCTCTTCAACATCTGAAGAGACCACGAGGAACGTACTCAGCTTGTGCTGTAAGGTCGACTTGACCCGTTTCTATTTCCGATCACTCTACTCCGTTTCTAGCCAATCAGAGCACTGATAGACGGATCCCGTAGCCATGCCTACCTCCTTCAAAACTTACAGTTGCACATACTTGTCGGACCTGTATCTGCAATCTGATTGGTTGAGCTGATGATTTTGATTGACATGCGGATCGGACGATATCTCATGGCTGAAAAACATGAGATTTACCCTTGAGGGCGACTTCTAATGGCTCTTAAGATCAGTAGAGGGTCTCTTAACTATGTTGTTGATTGACGGTAGCTGAACATGTGCACGGTTCTAAGTGTCTATCTTGTCAGGAACGGCCCACCTATCCCACTTAAGGCCAAGGGATATTTCGGTTTAGGCTACACCAAGTAATTTTTATGGATGACGTCCTTTGGAGACCCTAAATCTAATGCGAGAGCGCGAAAAAAACACAAGAAGGGCCGAAAAAAACAAGATGCCTAGGTTTGAAATATGATAGTCAACGACACATGTTAGGACACAATTGAATGAGAGAACACAGTGAAACAACTAACAATTCTTTTATTCATCATGAAAACAGCAATAATTTGAATAAATCACTTGAAGTTGAACAGCAGTTGTTGTCCAGTCCTATTTCATACGATTTGCGGCACTGTCATAACTCTTTGGTCATAGTTACAGGAAGCGGAATTTCTTGTGTTTTTTTCTGGGAAAGACCAAAATCAATGCGCGCGCGGACGTCATCCATAAAAATTACTTGGTGTAGCCTAATATACCAGTTTGATCGACCCCACCAGGCTACGGATACTAGAATTTGGCAAAAAAGTTCAATATTTGGCAAGGAGAGTCAGTCCGCGGAAAGGTTTACATTTTCCCCTCTGACTGCGCCTGAAAATAAAAACCTATGGTGACCAAACTCTCCCGGCAATTATTTCCATATATATATATATATATATAGCCGGCGTAGTCAGCCTGGTATGGTAGAGACTAACAGTTTGTATTGCATTGTCTGTGTATGTAAGTTTGTACAATAGGAAACCCCAAGATAGAAACAACTTTGTCTGTGTATTTTTGTCTGTGTATTCAATGTTCTTGTACTATCTGTCTGTGTTTTCATTTAATTTATGACTAAAATTCACTTTGATGATAACAAAAATTAAAAAACTTTACATGTCTGTGTATGTCTGACAAATTTTTGTCAAATCTGGAAATCGACAAACATAATGCGAGAAATCCAATCAAAACCGTTTCTACAATCTCTGTAATTTTGAAGTTGCCCTTTACACGAAATTTTCTCAAACGTATAATACAGTCGATCATGACTGATCTCCAAGCAGATATAGGGACCAGCTCAGTGTTTTTGGAGGCTTTTTATACGTCTCTCATGTGGGGAATAGAGAAAAAAACGTGAACCACAAGAAAGACATTTAAAAAGCCTTTAAAACCATCTGTAAAAGACTGAGCCGACCCCAACATCTGCTTGGAGACTACTATGCATCAACAACTTTGCGATGTACAAACGTTTCAAAACTTAGAACGACTGTGTTTATATATTGTTTGTTTACTGCGTGTATTGCTTGTTTGTATTTTACTACCCAATTGCTGTTACTAATTGTTATTGTATTTGTCAATGTCAGTTGTAATTTTTATTTTCAGAGATGATGTTTGCTAGAGTGCATCACCTCTGTGTCCTGTGTACTCTTCAGTTGTTTAATAAAAAAACCCCACAAAAACAACAAGACTGGCAATGATAAAAAGACATTGCCATGGCGACGGTGGTTGTTGTTTTAATTTTTACTGTACCCTGCTTAGGGCACAGTGATATGTGGTGCTGTTCATACAGGATTTCTAACGAAAAGGGCTGTTCTACTGGACAAATACACAACACAGACACACACACACACGCACACACACAGACAGCGGCAGTTCCACTAGATTCTACCAGACACACCCCACTGCCAGAACGAACATCGATTTCATCACAGCCTGATCATGACAACTGAAAACAGCCCACGGACCGGGTTCCCACCATACAAAATGACTATTCTAATCTGATAGGACTGCTGTTTACATGAACAACATGTTAGGCCAAATCTACACAAATTTTAACATCATAGTCTACTTACCAACAGACACAGCATACACCATGCAACAGCTTGTACACTATTTATGTTCCCTGAACTATAGAACTAAGTCCTCTAGAGTGTGAATGGCCAGGGATGTTAGCTAAGGATGGAATGCCAGGATGGAATCCCAGGATGGAATGCCAGGATGGAATGCCAGGATGAAATGCCAGGATGGAATCCCAGGATGGAATGCCAGGATGGAATTCGAGTCCCACTGGAATACCAGGAACACCAGTCATGAAGGAATTTGCCAGTAATTCCTGGAGCCCTAATGAAATGCCAGCCTGGGAATCTTAATCCACAGAAATGTTGTGTAAAAATGTGTCCCATGTGTTCTTGGAAGTGTACAGGATTATATCAGCAAGAAAGTGGCATCTTATCAGCAGGATAATCATCTAGTACTAGTACAACTGGCTTGCTAAATTTCCTTGCGACAGTGAAATTTTTCATTGATCGATCTGGCTTGGACATGTTCCCAATGTCATGAATGAGGTTAATGCCCTTTAATTAATCTGCTTGTATAGGTAACTTAAGCAGCGTGTGCACAATCGTTATCAATACAGAGTTGATGCAGTTATGACCTGTTCCCTGAAGAAAGACATTAAATCTTACTGTTGTAAGGACCAGCATTAGGGCATCTAAAAACATTGTAACAGACACACATCGTTTTAGAAAAGAGCAATATTACTGTAGAGCTGAGGTCTTAAATGGGTCATGTATACATAAGCCTGGCACATCTGGTAGACAGATGTAGCTGCCTGTCTAGGTTATCTAGGAGGAATTTCCTGAAGGAGGCTTTCTGTCTGACTAACATTCCTAACATTCTTATTGTCTTAATATGTCTATGGACACATGCCTGTACAATTCCTAGAATAGTTGCAATCTGCACACAATACTATATCATTTGGCTCGCCCCTGAGGCGTCGCCAACAACTTTGCGGTTTGACTTTCGGTGAAAAGTACATGTGTCAATCACTCCTAATCACGTTAAATCGTCTCCGCGTGCTGCGCCGATCACGTTGCAGCAGGAACATATCCATAATATGCTAATGGCAGTAGCACTCAACTCTACATGAGGGTTTCACCCATTTGAGTGGCAGTAATTGACAATCATTGCCTGTAGTCACGTACACTGTGGCTCCCGTGCCTACGGAATGGTTCCGTAAGGTAAACCATATGTACAAGTCAGTGTACATCTGTGGCGGGGTCCGCGCTTGCAAATCCACGGGGCAGGGTTGGAGGGTTGCAGCCTTTTTTTCACCGAAGGATGCAATGACAGTAAGAAAACGCTTCTAGGCGTCGATAGTAGATGAAATCAAATAAAAAAACTCTGATTTGTCAGTTTTCAAGTCTAAGTACATATGTGATGGGGTCCGCGCTTGCAAATACAAGGGGCAGGGTTGGAGGGTTGCAGCCTTTTTTTCACCGAAGGATGCAATGACAGTAAGAAAACGCTTCTAGGCGTCGATAGTAGATGAAATCAAATAAAAAAACTCTGATTTGTCAGTTTTCAAGTCTAAGTACATATGTGATGGGGTCCGCGCTTGCAAATACAAGGGGCAGGGTTGGAGGGTTGCAGCCCTTTTTTTTCCACCGAAGGGTGCAATGACAGTAATGAAACGCTTCTAGGCGTTGATAGTCGATGAAATCAAATAAAAAAACGACTCTGTTTTGTCAGTTTTCAAGTCTAAGTACATATGTGATGGGGTCCGCGCTTTCTAATCCAGGGGGTAGGGTTGGAGGGCTGCTTCGGAAACCGTCGACAGTGGATAAAATTGACTTTGTTATTCTCTCAAGTTGGGAAATTCTGTACAAGATCAATTCTCTCTGTGATATTCTTCTGAGACTTTGGAAGCTAAATTGACCACGTAAACGGTTTAAAAACGGTTGGGAATTCAAACCTGTCTGCTACTAGTGCTAGAAACTGGTGTGGACAGGTTGGTAGCATATTATTGGTCAGGTCTATTTTCAAAATGCTATGTAATTTTCTACACTACTCTTCAACAATAGACATGTTGTCATTGGAATAAAGGTTCTCGTTTAGCAGGCAAACTACAGATGATAATAATTGTTTTAATCAAGATTTATGCTATACATGATGATGAATTGTATTTTATTGTGTTACTCACGACTTGGTTATTGACATAATATTTTGTTACAAATACATGATTGCTTTGCCATGCAGTTTTCCTCACACTTCAGTTTCATCCACGCCATTCTTTTGGGAATAACGCTAAGTGCATTTTGGTTATTATTTAATTTTGTACAGAATATCCTGAACGTTTTGATTACGACTACTGACATCGACCGAGAGAACCGTTCAAACGGCTGTGTACAGAGTCGGGACTCACAGAGCGACCAAGAAAACCTTCCACATGACGTCACACAGAACAACAGATCGTCTGAAAATGACGTCAACATCGAGAACAACAAAAACAACGCGATGGACGTACAAGAAGGACACAGGAGCGCAGCAACATGTAGTGAAACATGTAGTGACGGACTTTCATCACAGCATCCAAGCGCAACAGCCGATCAGAACGCTAGGTTAAAGGAAAACCAGAAGAATGAAGACAAAGACAAGACGGAGGACAACAAAGAAAATCAGACCAACCCAACGAAGAAGGAAGGCTTCGTTCAACTTTCGGGACATGAAGGTGAGAAAGTGCGCATGCGTTGGTTTTCCCGCTCAAATCTGTCTCTATTCCCGCTCAAATTCTCTCCATTTCAATTCTTTTCTGTGGTTTTCCGTATCTTTCTTTCGCCATAAAAGTACTGTATATTCAACCGTTTCCCGCTCAATTTTTCCACATCTTATTTCAATTCCTGTGGTTTTCTCTCACCATAATAAAAATGCTTAATTTTCAACCGTTTTCCTTTTTTTCTGCGTAGGTGCGTTTGCTCAGGGCGCCAAGAACACGATCCTGAAGCTCCAGACGAAAGATGGCGACACGGAGGCGAGGGTGTACGAGCGGCTGATGCAGGACGTGTGTCGAGACGTCGTCCCCGCGTACTACGGAGAGGTCTTCAAGGAAGACAAGTATTACATCGAGCTGGAAAACCTGCTGACGCATTTTGTCGGGGACGTGGCGGTCATGGATGTCAAGATTGGGAATAGGTAGGTGACATGATAAGAACTATTAAGTTACTCTCTTCCAAAGTCTCCAACAAAACTGCACCTGCAGTTCGCAAAAAAGTTCCTAGGGGGGCCAAACTTATATCGCTTTTCCTTGAACACAAAATGTATCTTTCACCAAATTACTATAGTTTGTCGAGAACATAAGATATGATACCAGAAATTCCCTATATAGTGGGCCCAATGAGTCGAACTTTGTCCTTCTTTTTGCTGCCAACTAGCCACATAACAAATATGACAAAGATCTAGCCACAACTTGTTTGATTATGTCCACCACATCTATTCAAACGGCACCGAAAGCATTCTTAGCCGAGGTACTAGTAATTAACGTCCGAAACTGTTTTTATGTAGAACGTTTGCAGAAAAGGAAGCCATCAATCCGAAGTTACGGCCAGACCTGTACCAGAAGATGGTGAAAGTAAATCCTGGAGCGGCCACAGAAGAGGAACAACAGAAAAAAGCCATCACCAAAGTCAGATACATGACGGTAAGTAACCATGGACATATCACGTAACAGTAATTGGATCCCTCCGCCATCAAATTTTTTCGCAGGTGTATTTTGTATGTCTTTATAACACATTTTATTTGTTGGTCTATGTGACTGTGCGGGATTCAAAAACATTTTTATTTTCTTATTCTACAGTTCAGAGAGAAGGAGAGCTCAACATCAGCGTTTTCGTTTAGGGTAGAGGCTTCAAAGGTAAGAATATCGTACCGAACATGTTAAACCGCTATTTCTCTGCTGATCTGAAACATAATGTGAAAGATATAGAGATACGACAGTTTCTTTTAAAATCATATTGCCTCTGCCAAATAACACAGATCTCATATATCATGTGCTGTCTTCGTTTTAGTTTTCTTGTGTCAAGAAACAGGTTCTAAAGTTATTTTTGAAGACCCTTGGCAAGATTTCTTACGGGACAAACACCGGGTTCTCAAAGGTAGAATACTTGGCCCACCACTATTGCTCGCTATGAATAGACAATCTGACTATCGCACCATCCAAATCCAACTTACAAGTCCGATCTACATCTAAGGGTCTTTATTTTAATCTTATTGAAATTGCAAACAACGCAATACAATGGACAACGCAGGTAGCAGTGATTAATCAATGATTATGTTTCTTAAGGTACCGGGAGGAAAGACCAACAAGGACCTTAAGACGGTGCGAACATGGGAACAGGTCATGAAGACGCTGGCGAAATTCTTCAAGGGTCATCCTGCAGCGCGAGACAAGATTGCGGAGAGGCTTCAGCACATCAGGGAAAAATTCGCCGTCTCGGACTTCTTTAAGAGGCACGAGGTGAGGGTTCATCCTAGGATTTTTTTGGCAGCGCCTCCGAGGCGGAGGCATATCTAAAAGTAGTACAAAACTGGGAGCAATATTCATGGAGCATGAGCCAATTCTTCATCTGCGAGACAAACACCGTGTACCCTAAGGAAGCATACTTGGCCCACCAACTGCATGTTTAGAGTGTCAAACATTGCAATGTTTATGTAAGATGACCAAGCTTTAACTAACTAGACACAAAGAATACGAGACAAATGTTTTTGTGTAAAATAACACATTTTACATGTTTACTAAACGGTACTTCCTTTCAATGTTACAGATCGTAGGCAGCTCAGTTCTAATGCTGTACGATGTAGAGGACAACGCGGGCGCGTGGATGATCGACTTCGCGAAGACCGCGGCGCTACCGGACGACATCAGCGTCACGCACGCCGTACCCTGGGAGCTGGGCAACCACGAGGACGGCTATCTCACGGGACTGGACAATCTCATCAAGGTACTTTACTTCCTATTATTAGTAGTATCCATTACTGTAAATGCATTTAAGTTCGTGTGGTTTTCATTTTGCGGCAGGGAGAAAATGGAGTGTTCGCGTTGGTTTTAGCGTTTGAAACATTAGTAGCGCTAGTCATAGGTGGGCAAAAAGTGTTCACCTTTTGCTGAAAAGTTCACCGAGAAAATCGCGAACATAAAACCACCGCGAACATTTCTGCATGTATAGTATCTGTACACTGCTGGGGTCCCTGACACAGGGGTGGGCAGCATGCAGTCGGCTAGTCTTCACACTGCGCTTCCAAGCGGCTCTGTCCAGAGGGTTCACGTTGGTTAGGCCGCACACCTTAATGTCCTTCCTAACACACTCCAAGCAAACTTTCCTATTGATACTTTAAATAGTTTATGACTGGTCACAAACATTTGACTATGTGGTAAATCTGGTAGTGAGTTGAAGAAGACAAAGTTAGTGTGACAAATAATGTCTAAGCAGTTGCTCAGACACTCGAGATCTTCTTTAAAAACAAAACATTGCTTTGCCCTAAAACTGGTGTCAGTGGTGGGATGGGGTAGACTTGTTCACGCCAAGATATATGTAGTGTCTTTCAAACTTAAATTCGTTTTCCAGTTATCTGCACTATGGATAACATCAGTATGGCATTGAATACCGTTTCCTGTATGTTGTCTGATACTATTATTAAAAGCGTCTTTTCTCTCTCAATATTTCAGGCAGTAAAATCGTGCGTGGTGACAACAGTAGAGGAAGAAGAAGAAAAAGTTCACTTCGTCTGACGCAGTTACTTCATACATCCACCTCACTAGTCAGCGAAAATCATGTGACTAGCAGAACTCACTCTCATTGGTCAACCTTACTTTGAAAATCGACAGCTGGAAATGGACCATGCAGTTGGACAATAGAATGATCAAATTATATATTTCAAGCTTTTAGTACCTGATTGGTCAGTGATTAACATGTGACTAGAGCAACACACTCTCATTGGCCAAGCACACTTTCCAAATCAGTGGAATATTGTATGTACCTCTTCTCCCAATTAAATCCAGTTCTTAAGTACAAATCCTGTGCTAAAGTGTTATGTAAAGGGTGCTTGCGCAGCATGTTTCGACACTATTAGATACCTAACCATTGAAGAGTCAATGCACTTTTCCAGTATCACTTAACCCTATTTTTCCACTGCAACTTCCAAAGCCTTAAGTGTTATGTCAAAGTGTGCTTCCGAGATGCGCATATATAGATACCATTAGATACTTAAGAGGCTATTTTGGAATGATCTTTAACATAACAACACCATCGACGAGCAAATGCACTTTGCCAGAATCACTTAACACTGTTTTTGAGAGGTGCTGCCATTAGCTAATGAAATAAAATGGAAAAAGTAGTTTGGACTAATGTCAAACATTACAACGCAAATGTGGAAGGGTAATTTTCTAGTCACGACAACCATGTTGGTTAAGAGGGCAATAATGTGATTGCTCATGTAAATTTGTACATAAGTGCTTTCATGGCAGATGCATTTTCAGAAGACAATCACAAGGTTTGGTGCGATATATTTGATGTAACGACCGCTTTTACATTTGTATGTGTGCTTTTTACGAAGCTGTCAATGTAATTCTGAAGGGAGTTGATATTTGGATTTTTAGACAACCCCTTTGGCCTTAGTGTAGATCTATCAAATTGAACTATTGACAGTATTAGTTGCTCCTGGCTGTGGAAGGCAGCCACATGGCACCCTGGGCAAGAGATTCTGTTACATACCCCGGACAAGAGACTTTGTTACATACCAAGATACTATGCTACATACACCCCACCCCCAACAAGACATTATGTTACATACCTAGACATGAGATTATGTTACATACCCCTACCACTGGCAAGACATTATGTTACATACCTAGGAAAAAGATTGTTACATACCTAGACAAGAGATTTTGTTACATATCCTGGAAAAGAGATTATCTTGTACAGTCTGGACCATAGAATATGTTACATACCCCAAACCAAAAATTATGTTTCATACCCCAGGGCAAAAGATTATGTTACATACTCTGGGACCAGAGATTATGTTGCATACCTAGACAAGAGATTTTTTACATATGGAAAAGAGATTATCTTGTACAGTCTGGAGTACTCTGGACCATGGATTTTGTTACATACTCCTGGACCAGAGATTATGTTACATATCTAGACATCTGGAAACGAGATTATGTTACAGTTTACAGTCTATACCAGAGATGTTGCATAGCTTGTACCGAAGATTATGTTACATACCCCCACATCAGACATTATGTTGCATACCTAGACAAATATTTTGTGAAGCTTTAGTAGGATTCTTAGTGTTTAAAGCCCCTCGAATCTTTCTTAAAAAATTGTGCGAAGACAAAATATAAGGTGAAGCTGAGGATTTATTTGCTGAAATATAAGATTTCCAACATTCTAATATGTTCTGTAGCATAAGTGCTTTCAGATAATTTTTCAGAAAATGAAAATCATTTGTGTACCAGGAATAATTAAAAGGCTGGGGTCCATCAATAGCTTGCAAAGTGTTACCACATCAAAATAATGCAGTGCTATACACTAAACACATAAAAGATGAAACTGTTCACACTGAAGTTCACAGTCCCAGTTGAGTTAGCATACACAAATAGCTTGCTCTCCTTATGTTTATTACAGCAAATTTATGTCCTAAGTCCTGGTTATTTGTTAGCAATGTGCAGATTCACTGTAAATGATTTAAGCATGAATCACTATGTACATTATAATTGTGGTGTTACCTTGGATAATATATCAGACTGTGTTTGTATTTACAGATGTCTGCAGTATGCTATGCTTTAAAAGTATTTATTAAAGGCATTAAATACTTGAAATGTGGCATTTTGCTTTTGTTTGTAAGATTGTAAGGAGACAGGTACTGAATACAAAAGTGGAAGAATTAATGCCTTGGTCCCGAGGTGTCGCCAAAAATATATCCTCAGAAGTCTCCTTTTTGATCTGAAAAGCATAAAAAGTGACAGTTAAAATTTCGGATCATTAAAGTTCTGAACATTCAAGTGTCATAGGGATGTCCCTGTAGCTCAACTGGTAGCAGCCTAACAGTTGAGCTCCTGGTCCCAATTAGTTGGTAACTTGGAGACCCCGGTTAAAGTCCTTCAAGTCCTGAGTTCAGGACATCTTGGTTGCAACGCCTTTCGGAAGGGACGCAATTGGGGGTCCCGTATTCAAGGGGGTGCCTTGAGCATGTGTGAAGGGGAACAGCTAGCAACCACTCCTTATAAAAATATATAGAAACAGCAAGGAAACTTGCTAACCTATGTGCCACTAGGTATTAAAGGGTGAACCTTAACAACAACAACAACAGTACTTCATGATTTACCATACATTTTGAACATCTTACCTGTGTGACAGGCTGGAATATACCCAGGGCCAGAATGTACCCGGGTACGTTTTGGCCAGGGGTATACTACATGGCCTGCTAAACCAGCATAGAACTTGACACAATTAAACATCTTTCATAAGAAAATTGTGTAATATGGCAAGGCTTACACATAGACAAAAAACATTGTTATGCTAGACAGAGGTAAAATTTGCTACTCACCGCTATTTTCAATCATCTTGCCCCTCCACATGACAGACAGTCCCTTCACAAATTTGTTGAAGATATCAACACTTCTTTTCAAGCTCGTCTTTTGATAGTCTAGAAAAAAATTCAAATCGCAACAATCATGATACACTATAGGTAACAACTATGCTCAACTATCCTTTCCTAAATCTCAAACAGTCAAACCTGTATGAGTGACCACATCTGCATAAGGACCACATGCCCATTGATATACAGTCCAACCTGTACAAGTGACCACCTCTGCATAAGAATCACCTGGCCACTTCTAAGAAAATTTTTCGATTGACACAAGAATTAAGGGACCACATGTCTTCATAGAACAGATGGTCTTCTTGGATAGTTTGGACTGCAACTTGAAGTTTTGAATTTTATCTTTTATGTTTCTTGGTCTAAAACACACCACACATATAGCCAATAAGAACAACATCGAAATCAAAACTTTCAAGAAGTGTTACACAGAGGGAGGTCACTGACCTTGGACTTTCCTCTTGGTCCCAGGTTGAGGCTCATTCTCCTTCCCAGGTTGTTCCTTGTACTCATCTATCTCTTTGCATAAAGTACTGTGTAAATCATTTTAAAAAAATTAATGCTTGTGTTTTCAAGATATGCGATATATTGTCAAATGCCCAAAGTTTCACTTAAACCAAATAATATAAAAAATGTGTGAAGCATTGTGGAAATACCTGTACATTTGTCAGTCCTTACCTAATAGTTGGTACAGTGAATGGGTCAAAGTTATCAACGTCTTCAACATCAATCGGAACACACACACGTCCTGAAACACATGCATGCAAATCTTTACATGTCTCAGATGGAAAAAATCTTAAACATTTACCAATGAAGATATAGATCAAAAGTCTACTTTACTATTGCTGAGAACCGAAGGGTTTGAAGAGGCAAATGCTTTCAGATCAGACCCCATAAAAACTAATACTAACACTCATAGGTGAGACCAAAGACAGATAAATACATCAGTATCAAGATATAAAAGGTGGATGTTCTGCTGCGGTACTAAGGAAAGTTGCTAGGAGGCCCACAAAGACATACATCTTCAGGATTGCAACACCTACCCAAATACCCATATACCAAATACCACCACACGATTGACACCTTTGCTGACTCTGCCTACATAAATGACCACACAGTTAATCAGATTAAGATCCCACCTGTTTTGGGATGTATACAGAAGGGACTCTTCAGCAGATGATTGACACCCTTGCTGACATTGACGTCCAGACGAGGGTAGCAGTACTGGAACACCACCTCGTGGAGAGGGAAGGGACTCTTCTTCATGTTGTCCTGTAAAACAAAGGGATGCTATAATTTAACAGTTTGATTGACTTATCACAACATAAAAACACAATTTGATTTGTGTTGACCTTCAACTCGTTTAGAAGGATAGGAATGAACGACAAGAAGTTCTGGAGAGCAAACTTCACTTGTTTCACCTGTTAAGAGGAGGAACCGATGATGATGATGATGAGTGTTGTTGACCAATCAAATGGCTAGTTTCAACTCTGAATTGTGTAATGTAATTAGGGTTGACCAATCAAATGGCAAGCTTCAACTCTTCCTCAGTACTAACCCTAAAGTGTTAACATCCTTACCCTTTCCTTCTCACTTCTCACTGTCCCCAACCATCTCTTCCAGATGTCTTCTGAGTCTCCTCCTTTCTCTGCATCTTCTTGGAGAATCTCTCGAAGACTTGCATGGGGTCAAGGAGTTCAACAACTTTCACAAGGAACACCAGTAAAAACAAAGTTCCATCAAGATGTGTTTAATTTTATTCTTAGTTTCACTCTTTCTTGAGATAGGACCATTTGTAACAATATTAGTAAACAAGGCCAGATCATGTCCAGAACATGAGATATAAGAAGCGGAAGTACAAAGGAAAGCCGCTAGATGGCCAGCAAACGAAGGGGGTCTATGGGGTAGCAAGCCAACATCTTTAAACATACCAAATATCATCACAATCCAAGCACAGCGATTATGTCAAACCCTTGACCACACATAAGACACAGAGCCAGTGAAAACGATACCTCTTCTTCACGAAGGTAACAAAGTACCTGAGCTTCACACGACACGTTTGCAAAGTGTTCTTCCTAAATAGGACTATTTGTAACAAGATTAGTAAACTAGAGTTCCAGGACCTCATACCTTCACCGAATAACATTAACCTTAACAACTAATGCAAGTATCGAATTCCGCCATTTATGGTATCAAAGCATTCACCATTCAAATTCTGGTGAATTATTATTATTATTAAATTAAGTCTTCATTTGCTTAATTGATATTCATCGATATTCCCCTCTTTCCCAGTAAAATATGCCACATGTTTGAAAGTCCTATCATGGAACATCGATGACAGTTTGACATCCAGGTAATAAGATATGCAATAAAACAGTTACTTATTTATTTATTTAGTTATTAATTCTCAGAAGGATATCAGCCTCGGGGAAGAGCCGTAGGACTTTCTTGAGCCTGTCTTCCGTCCCAAGGATGTCCTGTTGTTCGAACAGGTAGTGCTTCAAGTGCTTGGTCATGATCTCAAACGCTGCCTTCAGAGACGGGTGCATCGGCTCACGGAGTGACACCTTCTTGGTTTGTGATTCGCCTCCCTGGGACCAACATGACAGGATACAGTTAGAATAGAGGAAGGAATTACTTTTAAGGATTCTAAACCATTGTGGCATGGGCCAGTGTTGCAGTGCCCCCTGTTGATCATTATGGAAATAGCAGCTACTATATCAAGCTGTAGGTTGGCTTGGCAACAGTTTTAGAATTGTGTAGACAATGGGACCTCCTACTGTACATCCCATCTAGCCGAAGGTAGGTACTCATTTCCGACTGAGTCCAGTGAGGAAATTTGTGTTGATTGCCTTTCCTGGGGTACAACAATGAGACCTGCTAGGGATTCAAACCCTGGACCACACACTGATCTTGAATACGGGATGTCCCTGTAGCTCAAATTGTAGCAGCCTCACAGTTGGTTCCAACTAGTTGGTAACTGTGAGACCCCGGGATGCAAATCCTGGGAAGGGCAACTCGGTTGGGGCTGCACCTGAGGGGTTCCGTGCCTCAAGCACGTTAACAGTTTCAGTTTAAAAAGATGTAAAAATATCCCTGTAAAGATATACTTTGTTACAAAAACAGCAAGGAAACTTGCTGACCTATGTGCCACTAGGACACTACAAGGTGAACAACAACAACCAACCTTGACCACACTGAGGTACTCGGCGATGGCAGTCCGTGCAGTCTGTGACAGTTGTCTGGTGCTCTCATCACACACCCAGCAGTGAACACCTCTCCTGCCAGAGTACACCCACAACCGGTGCTCAAAACCAAAGTCATCTGGAAAAACAACACATCTTTTAATACATGTTCAGTGTTATTCAAAATCCTCCCATACCATAAGGTGTATAGGGCGGTGCCCATCTTCGTTTCATAGCCCTGGGCCACACTGTGGTGCAATCACTGCAGCAGGGGGCTAGTCCACTGGCAGTGGAGTGTGTTTAACTTCCATACTGTTTCAGATGTATGTACCATTTTTATAAAGTCTTTGGTATGACTAAATGCGCCTCTTGACCAGAGGTGTCCTACCCGGGGCTTGAACTCGGGCCTTCTGGTCCAAGTTATTTGAACTTGATGTGGCAAGTAACAGAAGCGCAGACCACTACACCACAGGGACACCCTACATGTTCAGTGTACAGTAGCAAATTTGTCAATACAATAGCTTTTTTTGATGCTGTAGGGGAAGTGGGTTGTTATACACTGTGTAAAGGGCACGGTATTGGAAGGCAGAGCTCATCCCTCTCCTTCCACTGTCTTTTACCTCCCTAACCCGAGGGTACAACATCAGTGGCATGTTAGGAGGGGATTCGAACCCAGGACGTCTTGGTTCTGGGCCAAACAATCTAACCATTACGCCAACACGACACCACGAAATATTTATAGATGCATTTTGTACTACATGTATAATTCAACACTGATCTTAGAAAAGAGCTGGCTTCCTTTGCTTGCCTGCAACTTACCAACTAATATTACAGAACATGAGTCTTGTACCATATATTTTAGCTTATTCAATATACAATCTAGATTTCTTTCAAAGGAACAGTGTTCTAGATTGTATATTGATTACAGAAATGAACTACAGACCTCTCAGTGCCCTGTCCACAATCTTGATAGCTATCACCATCAGAGGCCAACATTTCTCACAGATGTTCGCTCCCCTGTACAAAAAAACGAACAAAGAAAACTGTTTAACACATTTATATCTACAAATTCTGGGATTTATCAGATCATATACATAATGCTACAATCAGGGATGTCCCTAAAGCTCAACTGGTAGCAGTCTCACAGTTGAGCTCCTGGTTCTAACTACTGTAATTGTAAATGCAGAAATGTTCGCAGTGGTTTTATGTTCGTGGTTTTCGCTGTGAACTATTTACGCGAACTTAAAACCACTGCAAAAAGCTGTTCCATTGTGTGACTATAGTGCTACTATTATTTCAAACACGAACTCAAAACCACCGGAAACACCCCATTTTCTCCCTACTTCGAAATTAAATCCCCATGAACATTTCTGCACTTACAGTAGTTGGAAGACCCCGGTTCAATCCTGGATCAGGAGATCTCGGTCGTAACAACATTCACATTTCACTATTAACAACAGTTTTTATACAGATCCATTTTGATGAGTATTGCGAACTTACGAGCAACAGTTCCTGACATCATCGTAATCCGTCATGTCGATATCAAACACCAGTTCCTTCTCCTGTGCTATGAAGGCTCCTGGCTTCACAGTTTTGTGGTCCTTGGGCTTAAAAAAATGGAAAGTTAGGTTATTTTATGACTCATATTATTAACTGTCTGAGTCAATGTGTGTGTGTGTATGATACATAGTCGTAATAAGAAAAAGGTAACTGAAGTACTACCCTGCTACAATGACATGACATGATTTCAAAAGCCTTATTCTTGCATATAACGGGGGTTGCCCGAACTTAGGACGCGCCCTAACTTAGGACGGACTTTTTAGTGATCTTGTTATGCATAAGTACGCCGTGTTTGTGTCCACTGACTATGCTCATAAGGAAGATAAATAAACCAAGTCCATGCACATAATTTTTATTTGCATTCAAAACATATGTGTACATATTCATTTCTTGTTTTGTCGAGAATAGTATTTTGACAATAATGATGGCAACGCTGAGTAGAGGGTCACTGCGTAGCTAGACGGCCCGACACCTAAATATACGACCTGTGCCAAGCAGATATACAACTATCATACACATAAGAAATATAACTTCATAAAACACAAAAAATTGGGTCTTTAGGTGTTTCTTGAGAAGAAAACCGACCAAAGAAAACAACGTAAACATCGCTGCCGTCTGGCAACGTTGTTTTCCCGCCATTTTGGGGGGCCGCGATGGTGGCGGCGGCAATTCAACGCACAGCTTTGTAACGCTCTAACATGTGATTGGTACCGTCTATGAAAAGGAAACTGAATACAGAGATGGCGAAGATATTTCCCAATAAGTAGACGGAGTATTGTTGATGTAAGCGGTGTCGTTTTTTCGTAATGATTTTGTAAGTCGGGTCGCATGCAAGACGTACGCCGGGCCGCGCGCAAAGTGCGTAGTAGCCTTTTTCCCGCCAAAACATGAGCTGAGATGCGCTAGATATAGCCCTTCTCACATGACGTTAGAAGTGCACAAAGTCAAGATTTTCCGGTCAAAAGAAAGCTAGAATATAGCAGAATTCAAGCCTTATTTACATTTCCCTAACTTCATCACCAACTTCCGAAGAGAGCAAAATTACCAAAGCGTATTAAATTAGGCACACTATCTGGCGTAGCACTAAATCAGAAGGTACATTCGTGAAAACGTCTCACAGCGTTTGCCGCTTGTAACTCGGAGCGTGAAGGGCCCATGAACATTATGAATACATTTCTTGTCCATGTATGTTCTTTAGATGAATGTGTTCAAAATTCATTCATTAAAACATGACCGTTCTCTGGCAACCAGCAATGGAGCGCCGTGAGTTCGAGCGCGTAAAAAAACGTCCTATGTTTGGGCGACTCCCGTTATCTTTTTATTAAGATAACCAAAATATGACATTTTTACTCCATCAATATTAAATTGATAGAAAATAACAAAATATGAACAATCACAATGACATCACAGTGACTTAGTGGCAGGCAAAAAGCAGGTGGAACACCAAAGATTGATTGACATGGTAATAAGTAATCTAATCTACTGACATCGTTGTGCCTAACAGTCGCCGAAACCCTGGATGTAAATAACAATGGTGGGGATCGCTGATATCGAAAATATGCCAAAGCAACACTCCAAAGTCATAAAAAGGTAGAAACATACACGTAGAAATAAAACATTCTGGGCTAATATGTCAATTCAGAAATGTAAAAATTAGACTAAGTCTATTTCAAGGAGAAACGCCATCTTAAATGTTCATTTGTTTTTTGTGTGTATTCATACCTTGTGGGAGAAAACGGCGCCGATGTCGATCTTGTACGGCATGACTCTCTGGATCTCCTTCTCCATCTCTGATTGGTCGGCGAAGGACTGGTAGCGGATGTAGATGTCGTCCTTCAGCGTGAAGGAGAACTCGCGGTTGTGGAAGTATGACTTTTGTACTGTGGGGAGATATTGGAAGTACTACAGTAAATCCTGAAATGTCTGTGATGGTTTTATGTTTGCAGATTTCATAGTGAAATCGTCACACTGTGAAGAAATTAATCATACAGATTTTCTGTCAGCAATCTGCTATTTGTATTTACCCGCAAATTCAAAATGCTGCAACCATCTCCCAACAAAATGTGTTCTTTCCTTAACCAGAATTGATCGGATTCTTTATAGGCCCAGTACCATATAGTCTACTTTTAGTTGTCCCAAGGAGGTTATATAGCTATATAACCTGCTTGGTTGTCCCAAAGCAAATGTAGACTTTTGGTGGCACTAAGAAATAAAGAAAGGAAAAAGACTCTACGGTAGTACGGGTCTCTTCGTTGATCGTGTTCAAGAAATCTTGGAGTAAGGTGCAACACTGTATTGCTATTGTGAAAAAGTAACATGTTCAATTTGTCATATCAATTTGAAGCAGTCTATATCTTTTCAGGTAATCAAAAATATGCTGTTGTTATAAATATCCGCCCCCCTCCCCCAAACCAAAATCTGTCAAAACACGTCTCTATTCTGCCAGTATTTCACCGCCTACCTCCACCATAGCTGAGCCACTTGTAGTAGGGTCCATACGGGAACAGTCTCTTGTAGTAGATAGGCAGTAGCTCGGGAAGATCGTTCCTGTCGTAAGCCGTATTTTCCGCCGTACTCTGTTTCACTTCTCCTTCCGCCATTTTTTTCGCTCCAAAATTTGGCGCGAAATCTGGAAACGCAGTACGCCTGCGCAGTAGGGAAACGACTCTGGCTGACCTTTGAACTTTTATAAAGATTAGCGCGGGAAATTTTACGGTTTACTTGTATTACGCAATTTTCAATTTATTCGTTAAAACATATCTTATTTGCATGCTTATTTGCTATACATACAACATTTTGTCTCCCATCTTTTGGCAACTAACATCTAATTCTACAGACAGCGTTGAGGGAAAGCGCAATAGACTTTCAGATACTGCATTGCACTAAATGGTCTTCTAAATCATTGAAGTGCACAATTCTTTGCAAAGCCGGTTGGACAAGTTTTTCGAAGGTCTAACTCTAGCGCACTACGGGTGAATGAGTCCTAGCTCGGTGGGTTAGAACTGTAGTTGTCACAGGTGGGATAGGTGTGCCAAGTAAATAGCATGTTTGCATAGGATACATAAGGTTTTTAGTGTCTTATTAACCCGTTCTTGACTTGTAGCAGTACTTAAAAAGACGTTTCGGCGTTCTCATAAAGCTAAGGAGTTACCAGGTGAATCTGTAAGCCTTGTGTTTATATAAGAACCTTTTTTGATAACCTATCAATATGATGCTTTAATCATAGTACTCAGGATGTTTACATGTTGACACGCCGCCCATATTTGATGTTTTCGGACGACGCAGCAGCTATTGACTTCTTGAGTCAGACTCTGTACTTATATCTAGAAGACAGTGTGCAGACGACGGCGTAAAAATTTCGCAAACTAGTCACGCACGCACGTTCGGCTGCGTCAAGTCACGTGACCCTTACGTCAGCGTACGTCGACGCAGCGCAGCATGGCGATCATCGACGGCAGAACACAGGTAAAAACCCTCGTAATTACGTTGTATTTCCCTCAGTATTTTCCCATATATGTGTCCTAGATAAAACTACACAACACCACACAGGCAGACACATATGTACTGGCGTATACTGTCGTCAGTTTAATGTATTGTTAATGTACCATACGGTCGTATCAGACGATATGATCATATTAGTATAAATCGTTCTTTGTTGTCATATAATACGTCAGCGTGTGTCTGGCGCAGTATGTCTTTTCTGCACTGTGTTATTAACGGCCATTGCGGTTAGATGCGGTGAAATACAACACCATGAATCCACCACAGAATTTGTTATATCTTTATTGATCTTATAGATGCGGCAAACTATGATTTATGGTTCCTTCAATCTATCTGATAGATTTATGAGAATATCTAGAAACTTCACAATTTTTTCCAAGCCGAACTTGAAAAGTGGATGTGTATATAGTATCGTAATATCTTCAACTGGTATTTTCTTATAATACACAACTAGTAACAATAGAATTTTTATATATCCAATAAAATCATAAATGCAGTATTAACTGTTATGTTTGTATCACAAAATTGCATAGATATGTAACTAGGTCACTCTAATAATTCTGTAAACAGGTTATCTATAGCATCATGTCTTTAGAACTGTTGACGTGATCTCCAACTCAACATTAGATTCAATATGAAATAATTGAGTTGATAAAGAATTTTGACAAAATATGAAAGCCCAGAGGGAGTACTACAAAATTAGCTTCAAAAACAGCAGTTTTAACTCGCTGTGTTTTTGCATGTTAGAATCAATAGAATTGGTGATGTACAAGGACAATGTGTACATGTATTATGTCATATATGCATTAATAACGTTGGCCATAAACACCATATGGTAGATGTAAATTGTGAAAAAATGTCCGTATTTCATTTTATTTATGGCCCTTTCCTTTGTGTACTGATCAATGGTTCTAGTCTGTATCCGTCGCCAGAGACAAAGATATACATTTTTACATAACGTACAACGGCGTCAGTGTCACGGGTTTGTTGTAACACCTTTCTACTTTTGGACGAGTCCATTTAAAACGTGGGAAGCAGAGATGTGGAGGGGCGAACTGTTTTCAGACTAGAAACTGTTTAAAAACCATTTTCCTTTCGTTACTATCAATTTCTCATAGAATCGATCCATTTCGTTCACCCCTATCTATTTGTTACTCGCCTTTGAATACCCCTGAAAATATGAAGTGGAATCGGCCACAATTCGCTTGTTATTTTTGTGTGCGCAAAACCACCTCTAACGCCCCAACGTCGCTTCGATCCCTTCAATATTGATTGCTTTCCGTCTCGTCTTATGGTTTTCAATATTTCATCGCGTATACTGTAATTCACCTAGTATTTCCCCTTGAAAATCCACACTGTATTATCGCGAAAACGCTTCAGTCCAATGACAGTTGTGTTTAGATTTTAAGGCCCCATTCACGTCTTTTTTTCTGTATCGACGACAATATAATGCCGTGACGGTCACAAGTAGCTAGGCTATAACTACCTACAAGACGTTCTAAAAACAACCAAGAATTCGAGACATTTCTCAGTGATCCCTGCAATATTGGCAGGTATTCAAAACATAACCTTATACGGACAATGGTCCTGTTTTTTTCTGTACACATACCCGCGAGCCACACCCCCCGATACATTTTATTACCTATAGCTCGGGCATATTCATCGCACACGATAAAGAACTTGAGTTTTACGATAGCAAACCAAGTGCATTCTTGGGACAGTCGTACGTGTGTCGTAGGGTATTCTTGGGACAGTCATACGTGTGTCGTAGGGCATTCTTGGGACAGTCGTACGTGTGTCGTCGGGCATTCTTGGGACAGTCGTACGTGTGTCGTAGGGCATTCTTGGGACAGTCTTACATGTGTCGTAGGGAATTCTTGTGCAGTCGTACGCGTGTCGTGGGTCATTCTTGTACCGTCGTACGTGTGTCGTGGGGCATTCTTGTAAAGTCGTACGTGTGTCGTGTGGGCATTCTTGGGACAGTCGTGCGTGTGTCGTAGCAGTACTAGTCTTATAACAGAAAACGTTGTCCTGGATCCTTGCCGGCTGTAAGTTCTGTCATGTACTAAGGTTACATCATGTTACCTATCTGAAAACAATCTACGACAAAAACGGTACGACGAATGTGTCTGTAAAGCTGATGCGATACCTTGTGTTTTTACGTGATAGCGTGACTCACCAAAAGATATTGTTTATCATGAGCAAATAAAACGCTAACGTGCAGTGATAAACAGCAAACCCAAAGTACAGGTTTCACTCTTGCGTAAGATAAGCAAGACCAAACAAACATTCAATAACCTGACTAGTGTCACTTTCGCGTCCTTTACAAGTTTCGCAACAGTACACACCTTTCAAATCTTTTCTGCATTCATGTGAATACCATAGAACTTCCCCTTAATGTTACAACCTGCAGCCATTGCCATTGTTTGGACGCAAAACAGCATGAAGCAGAATTGTGCTCGTGAAGCAGAACAGGGTTACGACAATGGATTCAACTGTACAAAGAGCATGATTACTGCTAAATCCAGCGGTCTGAGTTGAAGCAAGACTGAAACACCTTCCGCGATGGCCGCCGAGTCCACTCTACCCTCCCCACTTCCCGCGGACCGCACCTTCTCCTCATCGAGGCACAGCAGCGAGGTTCTTCGGTACCTGAACACGCTCCGCACCGACGCCCTCCTCTGCGACATCACGCTGGTCGTGGACGGGAAGGAAATCCCTGCGCACAAGAACATCCTCGCCTCTTGCAGTGACTATTTTCGTGCCATGTTCACTCGTGGGATGAGAGAGTGTAACCAAGACACTGTGGAGATCAAAGGGGTGCCGTACAGCGGGCTGGAGAATGTTGTACAGTACATGTACACGTCACAGATCACTCTGAACTCAGAAACGGTACAGGACGTCCTAACTACGGCCAATCACCTGCAAATATCTGCGGTAAGGTGTTTTATGTTCCTTCTAGGATAAAGAAATAGCGGGTCACAAAAATGCCGTCAATTCAATATGAATACGCTACGTATACAAACTTATGATAAGTCTAAATGACTTTCTCGTGTGCTTAATATCATCGTCATTGGCAAACATCAGAAAGAGGTAGTGACCTTTCAGACGTTGGGACGGCGGACGATATCGACTTCAGGGCACCTTTGACCCGCCCACGCCTGACGTACATGTGTCTGGTTCCCGGATGGTTGACGCATGTCAGACATGAGTGGGTTCGATACCCGGTAAAGACGGTCGAAAATTGACAGGTTGAATAGATTTTTGTAATTGGATCACGTGTAAAACGATATCATATCATATAGACATGAACCATTTTGATATCGTAACATTGTCTTTATGCAGGTGGTCCAGTTCTGTCATGAGTACTTGATCTCCATCGTGGACGTGGACAACTGCGTGGACATCGGGAAGATCGCGCAGACCTTCAGCCTGCTGGACCTGCGCAGTGTGGTGGACAGGTTCATGCTGCGCAGGTTCTCCGTGCTGGCCGATCAGGACGACTTTCAGCGGCTCAGCATCGACGAACTGTCCGCCCTGCTGGAGAGCGACGACCTCTGCACATGCTCCGAGATAGAGGTTGGTATTGGACGTCAATTGTCACGTGACTAGGATTAGCGTCCGCCATGTTGGTTTCTGTGCGTACTCCGAGATAGAGGTTGGTATTGGGCGTTTGCTGTCACGCGGCTATGACGTATTGACTAGCGTCCGCCATGTTGGTTGATTAAAGGTTGTTCGAAGGTGATGTCCTTTGCACCTGTTCCGAGACAGAGTTGGAATTGGACGTTTACTGTCACGTGACTATGACGTTTGAGCTGGCGGCCGCCATGTTGGTCGGTTAAAGGTTTTTGGAAAGTGATGTCCTTTGCACCTGGTCTTAGACAGCTGGTTGGTACTATATTGAATATTAAGTGTACGTTTGATGCGGGAACAAGTAGGTAAAAAGAAAATCAAGAAATGGCTATGCAATATTGCATGACTATTTTATATTCAATAACCAAATTCAACACATGTGGGGTCCCGCATGGCATGAGGTAGGGAACTCCATTCCAGCACCAAGGACATCTCCCGTTGACGCACAGCTACTTCTACATTGGACTGGTTTCTGTTCCAAGACACAGACAGCACACGCGAGGACGCCTTGACAAAAGAAATGCAAAGTTCGTTTTTTGTTCTTCAGGTTTTTGAAGCGGTTGTGAAGTGGCTGGAGTACGACTCGTCCCGTCAGAAGCACATGAGTGAGCTGATGTCACGTGTCCGGTTCCCGCTCATGTCGCCCGCGGAGCTGGTGGACCGTGTGCAGACCGTGGAGTTCATGCACGCGGACGTCAGCTGCATGCGCATTCTGCAGGAGACATTCACGTACCACGTACTACCGCACAGGTGAGGGGGAGAGAAGGAGAGAGGGAGAGAGAGAGAGAGAGAGGGGGGAGAGGGAGAGAGAAAAGGGGAGATCGAGAGAAGGGAGAGAAAGTGTATGTGTGTGTGTGTGATTGTGTGTGTGTGTATGCTTGTGTGTGTGTGTTGTGTGTGTGTGTGTGCGCGCGCGCGCGCGCGCGAGAGAGAGGGAGAGGGAGAGAGCGAGAGGTAGTAACAGAGAGGCAGAGAGACGGAAAGAGAGACGGAGAAAGGAAAAAAAGACTAAATTAAAGAAAAGCAGGGAAAGGAGAGGTAGCAAGGGAGAGGGAAGGAAAGAAAGATTAAGAGGAAGGTGGAAAGAAATAGAATTAGAAAAGGAGCATTTGTGTTTATATTTTAAATCACAGCGAGAGAGCCTCTCAACAATTGTGGTGGATGATTTATCCCTTATAGTTTTTCATTAGTGTGATTTCCGACATCTTTATCACGGTGGTTATTTTCAAACGTTAATTTTTTTTTCGTATGTTCCTATTTTCCTTCTGCACGCTTAGAAAAGGATAAAAATTTCGCGATTTTCTTTGACATTTCAGACAGCCCGTGATGCAGTCTCCCCGTACCCAGGTCCGCTCCACGTCCAGCCACCTGGTGATAGTCGGCGGCGAGCCGTCCTCCCGGGCCAGCGAGACTCTCATCCGCAGCGTCAAGTTCCTGGACACGGGAGGGTCGTCTTGGCGGGAGGTCACGGCCATGGAGAGACCCCGCAGTCACAAGGGCGTGGCCGTGCTAGGCAACTTCCTCTACGTAGCAGGTGAGGTTAGGGAATAGTTTGATCACGTTGGTAAAACTGGATTATAATCATAAAGTTCATTGTTACAGAACCAAAGTGAACCTCATGCAAATGAACGGTGATAAGGGGGAATACAAGCTTAGTCATGTTTGGGACCACATTTTCCGCACTGCAGCGCCACCTAGCAGGTGGAAGTAGAACAAGTATTGCCCCAATGAAGTTAGCGGAAGTGCAAGGCCTACCTTAGAAGCATATGCATGTCCTCTTTCAGTTGTATTCTCCTCAATTTTCTGGATGTACTAAAAAGGAAATGGGTTAGCTGGTAGGTTTCGATATGGCAGACCCGTGACGTCACAGTTAATATGGCGACGCCCATTGACTCCAAGTGAAACAGAACATGATTCTGCTAGGGCATAACCTGTAACTAGTAGCAAATCTCTCTCACACAAATCCAGGTGGGTCGTGTACGAGTCATCTTGGCCGCCTAACGGCCACGAACGAAGTGCACCGGTACGACCCCCAGCAGGACTCGTGGTTCCAGACGGCGTCCATGTTGGAGAGCAGGACCGACTTTCACCTGGCCGCCATAGGGAACCAACTGTTCGCCGTGGCGGGAAGGAACGACGCCGACAAACTGGCGACGGTCGAACGATACAGGTAGATTATCCTCTTAATCTTGATGCTAACTTGAAGAAAGTTGTAGTCTATATTGTTGTTTTCGGACCAGTCACAAATATTGATGGACTACAACAGTCCCTAGGCCTGTAGCTCAACTGGTAGCAGCCTCACAGTTGAGCTCCTGCTTTCAATTAGTTGGTAACAGGAAGACCCCGGTTCAATCCTGGGCAGGAAATCTCGATTTGGGCTACACCTGTCTTTTGGAAGGGTCGTAAAATGGGGGTTCCGTGTTCGAGGAGGTGCCTTGAGCATATTAAAGGAGGAAGGACTAGCAACCCCTCGTTGTAAAAATGTACCAAGGAAACTTGCTGACCAATGTGCCACTAGCCGGCACTACAAGATGAACAATAAAACAGCAAAAAACGTGGGTAGTAAAGCAATGTCGCCTTATGTTCCACTAGGCATTGCAAGGTGAACACACACAGAACAAGACTTGAGTGTTGTCCGTTTTTCCTGCAGCCCCTATAATGACGAGTGGGCGTACGTGGCGTCGCTGGAGGAACCGGTGGTCAGCCACGCCGTCTGTGTGGACAGGGGCTACCTGTACGTGTCCGGAGGGTACAACGGGAGTTTCCAGAACACCTTTCAAAGGTATATTCATTCATGGAGTTAATCAAATCCAACACACGTTGAGTCCCGCATGCTATGTGGTATGGAACTCCATTTCAGCACCAAGGACGTCGCCCGCGGACGTTACGTTTATAATGGACTGCGTTCTGTCCCAAGACTCAGGCGGCGTACGCCCTGAAAAGTTAGCTCAAATAGGCTCGCTTCGGGGGCGTTGTCAATATTTTCAGAATAAGTTAACGGCTTTGATCCGACCATTTTTTTTTTCGCCGGTTGACTGCATTTGCTTGTGCTCTTTTTGAACAGACGTTTGCTAGAATATCTTTCAGGACCCTGGGCGTACGTTTAACCGGAGCTGCTATTCTTCTTTCCTTCTCAATCTCTTGAAGATATAACCTTGAGGCTGACCGTTGGGAGAACATGACCGCCATGACCACGGCCAGGGGATGGCACTGCATGACGTCATCACACGACCGGATATACGTCTTTGGTGGGACGTGCGAAAACGGAAGTGGAATCCGGGGTGTTCTACAGGACGAGTATTATGACCCCAGCTCACAACAGTGGGCAAAGTAAGCATCGTATTTGTACACATATTAGTACGTGTTTATAGAAATACACATTATAGTAAGCACGACATTCGTGCAGCATTGAACGAATCAAAGGATTTGTGACGTCAGCACGACATTTGTATAGAAATAAACGACTAGGTTTTCTCTTTTTTCGCTTATTCACGTCGCTCACGTTTTGCTGACTGTTTGAATAAAAAGTTTAGATTCTTAAAATGCAACATTTGTCAGCAATATCAAGGTACTTCAGTCGCATCCCTCCCCCATACAAAAATGGACGGCTCCAAAATCACCCAATATCTTTTTTCTTTCCACAGAACGTCCCCGATGTTATGTACTAAGAGCGAGGCCGGGATAGCGGTGTACGAGGGGAAAATCTTCATCATAGGCGGGTACAGCTGGGACAGGAACGAGTTCTCCAAGTCTGTGGAGTGTTACCTGCCGGAGGAGGACAGGTAAAGCCATTACTCCGTTCTTGAGATATCCCGTTTCAAAGTCTCTAACAAAAACACACATGCTTTTACAAAGAAAGTCGTTAGGGGTCGCAAACTTATGTTGGGTCGCACCGTTCATGACATATATACTGTTTCAAATTCTCCATCAAAAACACACCTGCTGTTACAAAGAATGTCGTAAGGGGTCCCAAACTTATGTCCCTTCTTTTTAAGTGCGAAAGCTACTTATCACCCTGTAATCCTGACCATAGCTTGACCAGAAGACGAAATAGAAAACTGTTCTGCTGCGGTACCACTGAGAGCCGCCAGGGGCCCCAGATCAGTTTCAGTTTATTCATAATCAAGAACCAACCTATTCAAAAAGACATATGAAATGTTCTGACACTGGAAGACTTTTTGTGTTCCACTTTAGGTGGGAGAAAGTTGCGGACCTGCCGGAGCCCTGTACTGGGGTGGGCTGCAGTGTTCTCCGTCTGCCGCAGTGTGTCACTTCTAACTGTAACCACTCACACCCGGAGAGAGCAGCAGCCAATAGCGTGACATGAAGGAAAGAAAAATCACCTCCTGAACAACTCTGCAATATCTATTGATAGTAGGCGTCGATATTCTTGAAAACATCTGGACGTTAGAGGGGATACGCGGTCTGCATTGTACTTACCAGTACATGAAACGTTTTGACAGACGTTCTTGATTCATGAAGGACTAAACATCGATGGACATGTAGATATGCTGTATGGATGTCCCACCAGGAACACCGTAGGTTTCGGGAGACGAACATAAGATGGTCACGTCATCGATACGGAAGGCGTTTAGTTTATGCATGGCTGTCTCTTTCAGAACACCGTAGATTTCTGGCGACCTGTACAAAATATTCGAGTCAGAAGAAGCTTATCATTCTTTGACAAAGCCTAAGTAAAAGCACAGAATTAAGAAAAAAATGAATAACTACACAAGCGCTGAGGATGCACGGAGTAAAAAGCATAAAATGCCTCTGCCCTTGAGGCATCGCCAAAAAGCGCCAAACACATTGGGAACGTAATACATGTATGTAAATTTCGGGGCGAGGGGATGTATGTAGATTGTCAGTATTATGTTGACTGAAGCAAAGGAGGACCAGGGACAGGATTTGGGATATTTGTCCCTTGGCGGTCTTCAGAGATGTACGTGATCTAAATCCCAAGCTGCAAGTACACACTCTACCTCAGTGTGGACATGGTACAATGTATATGGAGTTGTATGCGCGAAAGCGAAGAATTTCCGAGTAAAAAGTGAAGTCAAAAAGCAATCGTGCCCTGTAATATAACGTCTGTCTGTATATAGTAAAACACTACCAGTGGACTGCTGAGTACTTGTACAGATGTGTGGCCCAAGGGCTGTAGAAATGGAAAGGGATTATGAATGATGGGTGCTTGGCGATGTTTCTATCGTATGCTGCATGGCGATCATGTTGCAATATAAAAGTTATCAAATTTGTTGTCAACTTAGGAACTTAATGGGAGGCATTTTCCTACAAAAACAAAAAAGTACGGAATTATGTTATATACAAGGTAGAGTTTCTTACTGAATACTCTATTTATTCGCCAAAGGGAATGTGGTACTTATTATTGATAATGTTTCAACGTATCCAACTTTGTATCTTGACATCAAATAAAATGTGTATAAAACCATCAAGTTTTTTTTTTTCTGATTTGTGCCTTGACTGGTTTCCCCATTTTTTAAATATAGAATAGTCCACTTGGGTGGGGAAAGGATATACTCGTACCACCAATATTACTAGTAATGCAACGTTTATTTGGCACAGTCATATCGCTCGAAACCGAAAGTCCTTCGACATGCTAATTGTAACCTCACCTAGATCTAGTTGACCTTTTCGAAAGAACATTTTTGCAATTTACGATGGCACCAATAAACGAAAGCCTTGGCCTAATAGCACAAGGATTCTCTCAAGGAACGCGCATGTTTTTCGTAACCCTCTTCCCCTTAAGTAACTTGTGGTGAGTCCCTTAAGAGTCCAAGATGGCTGCCAACGAACAGTCTCAAACGACAAAAGAGACAAAACCGGGACTTCTACGTCCTGACGACTTCTACACATCAGATTTTGAAGGTTGGTTGATCAATATTCCTCCATGTTAGCGTTCAAGAATGCACTAAGAATTCTACGTTGATTTTGCAGTGAAATCCACGTGTCGGTTAAGTATCACAGTTGCAAGTTGTGACGTCGTGTGCTTTCACTTTTAGCAAGTGGCTGCTCTTATGGGCCCTTAAAAATCAATGAACTTACGTTTTAGAGAATATGAACACTTTTCTATACCTCTATTTAATCCCTCATTGTAGAAATGGTGGGTACAATTGAGGGGCGCTATTTTGACAACAAACTTTGGTACATGGGTATTGACTGTGCCGAAAAGGAAACCAGGGTGCGGCACCCGGTATCTTGGACCTTTGACCTAAAGTTATCTGAGTTCGCTCCAACAACCTGTAACGTGATACGAATTTATTACGGACTAGAAAATATAATGTATGTAGTGTTTTTACAAATAGTGAGTCTTAATTTTCACTATCTATATTGTACACCTGTACACAGTACATTAATGTGTGTTATGATGACGTTTGAGGGAAATTTCATTGTGATTGTGCACAAGGGGGCAACCGTACGTCGGGGGAGAATCGTTTCTGCCGGGGATGGGGTCGTAACTTTGTTGATTTGCATTTTTCCATACCATTTGTGTCCCAGTGTTTTCTTGGTCGAGTTTGAAGCACTTTGTGAGAAGGGGGTGATTTACATCCCCCTAGCAACCCTATCAGAAACTGCATGAAAAATCACCTATAGATGCTGTATTCATTATGTATGACACATCTTTATCAACATTTCAAAGAACAGTGTTTTTTTAAACCTTTAGCACACTGCAGTAGCCATTTGGCACCCCATTCTCTATTGGTTACAGAGTCAGGCAGCAGGGAAAAGGTTGATTGTCAAACTTGTTTTCAAACTGGGATAAATCCTCAATAAGTGTCTACTTATTTAGGATGTCTGCAGAAAGGAAACCTGCAGGTAGAAAATGGTGACCTTCACCAAGCTGAGGAGAGCTTTGCTGGTGCACTGAGGCTGGTGGCTGGGGAGAGTAGAGAGAGGGAGGCCGTCTGTCTATGGCGTTTGGGAGAGGTCAGTCAACTAGTTCTCTTGTATATGTGGTATGTGTTGTAGGGGATGTATGCATATAATGGTACAGTTAAACCTGGTCTCAGCAACCACTCGCAAGGGACTGAGTAAAAAGTGGTTGCTGAGATCAGGTTGTTTTTCCAGACAGGTTGGTTGGTTGGCCAGATGTACATGACTTGTATAGGTCCATATTTGGTAATGGTTAACAAGACTTCAGTATAGGAAGTTTGGAATTGATGAGCTAAAAGGAAGAAAATCATTTGAAACTACAACCTTCCCTGTATTTTCTCTGTATTAAGAAAGTTACCAAACTGTTTTGCTTGTCCATAGGTGTATAAAAAGCGGGGAGAGCTGTCGTGTCCAAGAGACCACGGTGCTCTTATAAAGGCATCCGCTCTTCTCAACGCCGCCCTCACCAGAATAGACAACACTTCTGACCACCATGCACTCAAACATGATCCCTCATCATCTCAAAATCATGGTAGTGCAAGAGTGCCCCCTGGTGAACAAAATTTGGAACTGCAGCCACAAGATGCATCACCTGGCATATCTCAAGAACAAGGTAGCAAAGACTACATCAAAGGCTTGCTGGAGGAGACAGAAATTGTTTTTGTAAACGACGTAACAGGCGTTGATGTTTCCAAAGACTTTCAGTTGGATAATGTCGAGGAGCACAAAAGGAAACTTATTCAAATAAGATCTGAGTGTGAAACAAAACTTAACATCATCGCAAGGAAATACTCCAGCTTTGCAAACAACCAAAGTGATGAGGAAAGAAAGCGCGAAGAACTTGCCCAAGGAATGGCAGTGAGAGACCTTTACTGTAAGATAGCAGAGGACATGAAAATGTTTGTGAGAGACCTTTTGGAGGAGTGTATCAGTGTTGTTGGCGCCCCTCCTGGGGATGTAACTTACGCGGTGGTTGGGCTGGGGTCGCTAGCGAGAGAGGAAATGACACCGTACTCGGACCTGGAGTTCGCCATCTTGGTCCAGGAAGGCAAAAATAACGATGACGTCAGGATGTACTTCAAAGTGTTGACACGATATCTGCACCTTAAGGTAAGTGTGTGACTCGACTTCCTAGACTAAAGCTATTTCTGCTAGTTTTCCTAATATTGTTCCAATTGTTCATGTACTTTGTAAGATTCTTTTCATCAATACATCACAAAAAATCATTGTCAACTTGAGCAACCTGTGTTACTTTTGCCCATATGGCCATGTGCAATTTCATTGGCTACTAAATCATTCTAGTAGAATGATGTTGTTTTATTTGTCCATCAAAACTATATCATAGTCTATCAATAATGATGCTTTGTTCTGACAACTTGATAACCTGAGTTAAGTTTTGACAATGACATTGAAATGAATAAATTAGTATCATTTGTGTCTCTTTAAGATACTGAACTTGGGTGAAACCATTCTACCAGCTGTGGGGGTGAAGTCGTTAAATGACTTCACAAGTCCCAACCCTCTTGACGACTGGTACCACGACAGCCTGACTCCGCGTGGGTTCGCGTTCGATGGAGCCATGCCGTGGGCCAGCAAGACACCTCTTGGCAGAGAACAAGGTTTGCTGATATATACAGGAATGGTCATCTACCATTGTAGTACAAAGCTGTCTGATAGAACTGTCAATCACAGCAAAGTAGGGCTCTCATTGGCCAATTAAATGATTGGATACAGTTCAGCACCAAGGACAGGGTTATCATGGAAATCATTATTATAGCTGTTGTGTATCCAAAGTGCATGTAAAGATTCCATACCTTCACCAAAGCTGGAGGCATTTGCCTGGTGTGCTGTCAATATCTCAATCTTTCACTCTTACTGCCTTCAAAGTTAAACAAGCACTGGAGATTCCATTTACTAAATTTCTCTCCTAATCATAACTGCAAGGTCCTTGCAATAATTCTAGAAACTACAACATTATAGAGGGTTTTGTCTCACTTTCCATAACAATATCATTGGTGTCCTTATTTGCATTTTAGTGAGTCATAGCTCAAATGAATATACACAGCATTTTTGTGTTTTATTGGCATTCTTTTCCTTGAGATGTAGACACACACACATATTTGATAGTGTTTATCTGAGAGGATCAGAAAATCCTTAAATTTGAGAAAATCACTGAAATGCAAATAGGGACACCAATGTGGTGAAAAACATAGCTATGACGTCACATGAAAATGTCCAGTATGACTAATAATACAATACCATTCTAGGAGTGACCGATGACCAGTTGAAAGACCTGATCCTGACCCCATCTGAGATGGCAGCCTTACAGACAGACCCCTGGGCTCTTGGCTGGTCTCACCTGCGAGAAGTTCTCACCTGTGTTACCTTAATCCACGGCGACCCTTCACTAGTGAAAGACTACGAAACCCTCCTCCATAACATACTGTTTGAACAGGTGAATTGAAAAAAATGTGTTTTTAGTATAGACAAAGTTATCTATAGATAAAGTTATTTAGCAAATGTTATGGGTATTAAAATTATAATCTTCTGTTATGGGTATTTTAATCTTAAAAGATTAACATCTTCTTTTCACTAACAACGTTTAAGCTATGATCATACTTTGTTTTTATTTCTGATGTGAATATTTCTTAACTGATATGTACAAAGTTTGTGTTGAAACATGTTTTTTTTTGTAGTTTGAGAATATTAGGGGCAAAATATATTGCAGTCTACTGTCAAAGTGCTTGTTTGTAAAACATATTCTATATGATTTTGAGAACCCCTATTATAACAACATTGACCTAATGATATTCATTGTCTGTATCATATTTGGTAAAAATATGTATGCTCATGTCTGGTGCTTCTAGAGATACTGTAAATGCAGAAATGTTTGTGGTGGTTTTATGTTCACGGTTTTCGCAGTGAACTCTTTATCCCAAACTTAAAACCGCTGCGAAAAGCCATTGTGTGACTGTAGCGGTACTATTGTTTCAAACGCAAACTCAAAACCAGCACAAACATTCCCCACATTTTTTCCCCACCGTGAACATTTCTGCATTTACAGTATGACTTTTGTTTAAAACAGGTTACCCAGTCTGGGACTACATTAGGCATGCGCCGAGCAAGAAAAAATCTGACGGCATCTCTCCAAGAGTTCAAGACCGACTTAAGCGGCGTGCTGTCTGCAGGGAAGCTGTTTCAAGTCAAGAAAGAGATCTACCGTATGCCCAGCATTCTTCTCAGCTCTCTTGGGCTTTTCTTTGGAATAAGGGAGAAATCTTCTTGGGAAATCGTCCAGGCTTTGCATACTAAAGGGGTGATAAATGCTGAGGCTGAGCATAACTTGAAAGTCGCTGTGAGTATTGCCACACAGCTGCGCTTGCGTACTTACCTGTCAAACACGGGACAGAAAGACAACATCTCGACGCTCTCCAAGGCATCATGGGAGTCATTGGAAGAACGAAAACGTGATGAAAACGAAGCGTATCCCGCATCGGACATCTTTGGGATGGAGTTACACGCTATTCTTTTCCGCTTCTTCCAAACAGTGTTGCCTTTGGAAGAATGTGTGGGAAGTGTGTTCTCAAGTAAGCTTACTGGGGAAAAGAGCTCAGCATTGGAAGTCACACCAAATACTCTACATTCACACATTCAAATGTCCTTCAAAACAGAAGAATTTTATGACAGTTCGCTCAAGAATCAAGCTCTGGTGCACATGCGACTTCTCCAGTACCAAGATGCAAAGGTGTGTTTGGAAAAGCACATCGCTGAAAGTGACGAAGATGACGCATCGCAGTCGAGCATTCTGATTGGTCAGGTGATGTACCACCTTGGAGACTACGCAGGCGCGGTTACGTGTTTTCAAAACCTTGCAGATCAGAAGACACATTCAATCAAAGACAGAATTTCCATTTTAAACTTCCTCGGACAAGCTCTCCATCAAAATGGTGACCTTCAGGAGTCTTTAAGATGCTTTGAAAAAGTCTTGAAGGAACTGAGGAAAGAAGAAGGGTCAGAATCAGATCTGTCCGAGACTGTGTTACTGAACAACCTTGCTTGTGCGTTAAGGAGTTCAGGAAAGTACCCAGAAGCAATATCTTGTTTTGAAGAAGCATTAGCCCTGGATGGAGGGGGAAAGAAACAGAAAAAGGGGAATCCAAGAGTTGCTGTGATCCTTAACAACATGGGAGATGCTTACCAGAGCGAAGGCCAGTTTGCCAAAGCAATACAGTGCTACACCGAGGCCCTTACAATTGAACAGAGAATCTACGGTGATAACCGAGCACATCCGTTTATGGCGGCAACATTGCACAACCTCGGTTCTGCCTACAGGGATATTGGCAACTTCTCGGTTGCGATGTCAGCATTTCGGAGCTCCCTACAGATCAAAGAAAACGTTTTTGTCGAGGAAGCCATGCATCCAGAAATAGCAACAACCTTGGATGGTCTAGCAGCTATCAAACGGCACCTAGGCCATTTTGCTCATGCGCAACATCTCAATACGCAAGCTCTCCACATCAGAAGGAATGTGTTTGGAGACAACGTAGACAACCTGGAAATAGCAGAGTCTTTAACAAACATGGGGATAAATTGTTTAGACAGGCCAGAAGATTTTCAGCAAGGCTTGTCATTTTTGGAGGAAGCTTACAAAATGCGAAATAGAATATTCAAGGACACATGTCATCCGGGTATTGCCAAGTCACTACACAACATAGGAGTTGTATTGTACAAGCTCGAGCAATATGAACTAGCTAAAACGAAGTATCAAGAAGCTTTGGAAATGTTTCGAGAGGTTGGCGAACCAAGTGCCAAGAATCTAGACATTGCAGCCGCCTTGGGAGGTATCGGTAGCTGCCTTTGTCGTCTTGAGGATAAAACTCAAAGCCGTGTGCGACTTGAAGAAGCAGTAACAATGTTTAAGAGTATCTCAGGGGCCGTAAACCATGATGATTTAATCAAGCTGTACAGTAGCTTGGCAAAAGTCATGATCGAACAAGGGGATACAAGGGAAGCAAAGACTATGTTGATGGAAGCCTTAGACATTGTAAGAAACAACAAAGTCGCAGCATCTTTCTATGAAGGTGAGACTTCATCGAATGGAGAGGAGGAAGATGCAAAGTCTGTCCAAATAACAGAGGAAGAGGCTAACGCAGAAGAGGTGGCATTGTCACATTACTACACAGCAGAGGAGGCAACTATACTGGGAGAACTGGGAGTAGCTTGTGTCCTTTCAGGTATGGATATAATTATGCTAATCAGGTGCCCTGCCAGGTAGTTTGACTGTGAAAGCCAATCTCTCCCCAACTTCAGACCAGCTGGGTTTAGGCTGGCTACAACCCTTATGGGGCACCAGCTTTCACAGTCAAAGTGCACGGTGGGGCATCGGTTTGGAAATGTGATCTATGAGCCAGTGCCATTCATTGTTTACAAAACAACCTGGCATGTCAAAGTGTTAACTTTGTAATATTCTTCACTTTTCAGTACTCCACATATATAATTGTTGAGAAGCTACTGACTGGATTTTAAAAGCTTTTTACACATGGCGTAAGCTGATTAAATGTAGAAGTTTCTATCAATTTTCCTTCTCTTTACCTGTATAACACTAAAAGTGTCAAATTGGGTTTCAGGGGATGACCGAGCAATGTCATTTCTGCAAGAGTCTCTTGCAGCAGCAAGACAAGTTCACGGTCGCAACCACCACTCCGTGGCAACTGTGCTGGGCAACATGGGTGCTGCAACGCTACAAGGAGGAAATGTACCAAAAGCAATAGAACATTTCATGGAGTCTCTTCAGATACTAGAGGATCTGTATGGGAGGATGGCACACATACTAGTTTAGAAGAAGTGTTGACTAATTTGGGGTATGCGTATGAAGAAAACGGGGACTTGGAGACTGCTTTGGCCTACTTTGACAGAGTGTTAGACATTCAGAGGAGGAAAGGTGTTTTGGACGAACCTAACAGTGAAACTTAAAAGTTAGACTTACAATATCTATGGTGGTATACAAAATTTTCATACTGTATGTCCCTGTAACTGTTATAGTGTATAAAATTATGTAAAATTCTGAAATATCAGTTTTTTTATAAGGCTATTGTGTTACCTACAAATATTACATTTTAAGGAACACTTAAAGATTTAGCCCGTTTGGAAAAATAATAATTATTACATTAAGAATTTCTTGCAGAATGTGTACAGTATATATTTCTCAGACACAAAATTAGCAAATCATATACACCAAAAAGATACGACTATTATTTTATTGCTGGAAGAATAGTGATAATGCTGTACATATTTATGCAAATATTGGCTATTACACGGCTAATACTTAGAGCAAAAGGCATAGAATAGAAATATACAAATGAACCACAAAATAAATCTTCTCAACAACATCAGAAACCTGAGGCACTTTGGTAATGCAACAATGCATTGGGTCAGTCCCTTATGTTCAACCTTTAGAATTCTCTTCAACATTAAATATGGAATGTAGAAGATACACATATTATGTACATTATAGAAAATTGACAAGTATAAAAAAATACTTTTCATGGAAAGTAGCCTATTTTACAGTAATATTTGGTAGTAGTTTTCCATAAAATTGGAATGAAAGTAAGTGCAATATAGGATTAAAAATCATCAAATTTGAAAATTATAAAATCAAAGCAATAAACTAATTGCACAACAAAGAACAAAAACAGCAATTATGGCTTCTTGGTCTCCATATCATTCTATAGTATTATGGTCATTTAAATAATATTTTTGTTATCATAATCGTTCTCTGAAGAGTCTGACTTTCACAAAAATTCTATTAGTAAAATCGTTGCACAATGGCTGAGGTCATATAGAAAGGCACTTATGTTTAAGTACTGCAAAAAATTCCATTGTCTCTGTATCCTTCATTGACAAAGTTTGACTGCATATGAAGTTGACCCTGACCATCCCCTATGAAGCTGTTATTTGGTTAGCCTGAGTACCAGCCTCTGTAGTGACCGCTAGCTCAAAAGAAATGGCTTGCTATGGTGGTTAGCAAGCGATTTTTTATTGCTATGGAGGCCGGTAGTCAGGCTATTATTTGGTAGCTCTGAAGATGAAAGTGACCCACCATTTCTTGCCTGTTTGCAGAGTCTTTGACAAACCAAACCAAAACAATTCACAAAGCCAAGCAAAGCAAAACAAAACAGCAAGACCTGCTTATTATTTCTTACATTAATGTGGAAGGCACAATGGAAAGTAGTGGTAGAATGTACATGGCATTGGCTAGGAAGCAGAAGATTTAAAAAAAACTAAAATAGATAAGGGGTGTAAAATATGGCTGAAAGGGGACTGCAGAAGATTAGACCCCTTTCCAAACTTTGGCGCTATTTTTAGATCTGCTTTCAAAAAGCAAAATCTGGTGGACTGCTGCAGCATTGCAACTGGTCAGGTGATCGAATCCTGCTCTCTTATTGGCCAAACTGCTAATTTTGATTGACAGCTGGCATCTATCTACTGTTGCTGATGACTGAGACTCAACAGATGCATGTACTGAACCGCTGCACTGTGCTGTGGACTGTGATACTGACAGATACTGCAAATGCCTTCATTTCGCAGCACCTGTATCGAGTTTGCAGCTGAAACAATAGCAGCAAAACAATGGAAATGCCGGCGCCTGTTCGCAGGTGTGATGAGTTCGCAGTGAAGAAGCACCCGCAAAAATCACCGACTTAAAAATACTGTGAATATTTCAAGATTGACAGTACATAAAAGGTGTCTACAGAAGGACTAAGACTATTGTAGATGTGTTTTTGAAGTAACGCCACTGCAGAATGGAGAGATGTAGAATTGTTGGGATTTTTTGGCGATGCTTCAGGGGTGGGTGCCTTTTTTCATCTCTGAACTCAGAATTCCTGGTGATACTGGTAGGGATGTAGCTGCCCTGGGAAGGGTTGGGACTGCCGCAGGTTGTAGGAATACTGGTCAGTCCGGATGGAATCCAACAGGCTAACGTTACGGAAATCCCCCACTGAAGGAAAAGAAGTGAAAAACACCTTAGTTAAATCCTATAGCAAATATTTTTGTAAAAGTCATGGCTTTCATCAAATTTTCTTGGCTGCAGAATAGATTCTAAAAGACAAGTTTTCATGTGTTGTTTTACATCACTCACCAAACATGTCCCATTCCATACTCTGTCCTGTTCCACCTAGTCTCTGGGACCCTCCACTGCCAAAGGTAACATATGGATCCCACTGAAACAAAAAAATCTCTCTAGTCTTAGTACCTGGAAAAAAAAATCTCAAAAATAAACTTGCTCTTTCATTCACCAACACTTATCAACATACCAACTATCATAAAAATCTATTGATGACTTCTTGATTTATCCTGTTTATTTATAAGCAAACATGTTGCATAATGCAGCATTAACACACAAACGACACAAAATACATAACTTCTTTGTCAAAGATTGCTAGTGTAACAATGACTATTGCAATAGTGACATCTATCAGATTAAGTAGGTACTGCAGCACTGCAATGTCCAAGGGGGAATTCTACTGTGGGTAGAAAAGATAATATTCTAGCCAGAGCTTCCAAGTGTACATGTAACTCTCCCTTGATTATAAGGAGCAATGAATAGTGCAATGATGACATATAGCAGAATACATGGGTACTGCAGCATGACAATGTCCAAGGGACTGCATCTACCTCCATGGTTCCGTTCATGGTGGGTCAAATACATATAGGGGGGTTCCCTCATACTGGTACTTTGTCATGTATCTCTCCATTGATTGTAAGAAGCAATGAATAGTGCAATAATGACACCTAGCAGAATATATGGGCACTGCAGCATGATCTACCTCCATGGTTCCGTTCATGGTGGGGTAAGAAGGGGTCTCCCTCATCCTGGCACTTTGCTGGAAGGAGAACTCTCGTCCGACCCGGGTACTGTTTGGCGGCACATACTCCATACGACTGATGCCACGTCTACTGGCCCAGGGGTTGTACATGTCCACTGCATAGTTGAACGAAACGGCTGGGGACAGACCACAGTAAAGAATGTCAAAAGGTTTAGGGTTTGATCCCCAAAGACATCAAAATGGTAATACAAATACACAATTATACAACATACTACATACTGAGTAATACTGCATAGTTGAATGAAAAGACCACAATACAGAATGTCAAAAGGTTGATGGTTTGATCCCCAAAGACCTTACCGGTAATATGGCAATACTACATACAAATGTCATAATGCTTTCTCTGCTTAGCACTCAATACATGGGCATAGATTATAAAATAATAATGGCAGTTGAACACACAACATACCAGTGGACTAGCCCCCTGCTGTAGTGCTTGCACAACTGTGTGGCCCAAGGGTCTATAGACATGGAGATGGGCACTGCCCTATACACCACATGGTGTGGGAAGGACTTTAAGTTTAACTAACTAAAATGATACACAGTCAAGGTTTCTAATGAGATCATAGTTCATACTGACAGATCCTATATCTACACCTTTGATATCAATACCCCTGAACTATATTACGTATGTCACTTTTTACAAACCTTTGTAGACACTAGATTTTGGAGGTGATATAAAGTGAGACCTTACCAGCGGGAGAGGGAATGTACTTCATATATTCTGGCCTGGGTGGTTTAGGTGGGGTGGGGTACCACTGTGGACCCAGTCTGTTCTGGTCTTCTCCTGCAATAGAAACATGGTATACATGTATCACAAGTATACTGTAATCCCAAAAAACATGCTGACAATTTTCAACACTGGTTAATGAAGTTCTTTGTATACAATAGTTACTTAAGAGTTGACTGAGTTTGTAACCCTTCTCATCAAAGTTCATGACTGGAGTAGATGTTCTTTAGTCTTAGTCATCAACCACAAATAAACAATTCACAAATTTCAGTTCAATGAATCGGCAAGAATGACAGAATGAAACACATACATGGAAGCAGTTACTCAAGCAACTGGATATAATTTTGGAAACCGTCAGACATTTCAAATAGCATCCACTACTTTTCGTCAGTGACACTGAGCAAGATTTGTCTATCACCAGATTTTTAACTGTGGACCCTGTGAAGTTCATAGTTTGTGGTTGAAAACCTGCTGATAGACAAGTCTGGCTCAGATTTAAAACGACATAAACTTTTACTTGTACTATTCAAAAAGAAGTGAGGCAAGTAGCTAATCCTCAATCCAATAATAATTATTGATTATATCTTGCATACCGTAGACTTGTTCCACCAGTGTTCTCTGTTTGGCCGCCAGGACCTCGGGGCTCCACGGATGGAGGATTCTTCTCTGTCTGGGGGACAGCGACCGCAGGAGTTTCCTCCTGGTAAACAAAAAGAACAACAAAAATGTGGTTTACAGGAAAAGAACTTCTCAAAAACAATGAAAAAAGATATTTCAGAAACAATTTCCATGTATTCTTCGTACACTGATGTATAAAAATGGAAATAAACTCATTGAACATAGCCCAAACACAATACTAGGCTATATAATAGCTCTCTCTCTCTCACAATCACTCTTGCAATCACTCTCACTCACTCACTCACTCACTCACTCACTCACTCACTCACTCACTCACTCACTCACTCACTCACTCACTCACTCACTCACTCACTCACTCACTCTTACTCATACAAGCAAGCACTGATACAAGCAAGCAACTGAGCAAGCAAGCAAGGAAAAAAGCAACCAACCAAGCAAATGAGCAACCAAGCAAATGAGCAAGCAAGCAAGCAAGCAAAAAAGAAACCAACCAATCCATCTTAGTTACCTGAAGTATTTTCTCCATGCCAGCTGGATGGTCAGTGCTGCCACCTCCATCTTCCACTCGTCCTCTGCTACTTCTTTCCTTCTCTCACCCACAGCCTTCAGGGTGTATTTGAACAAGTCTGGCCGTTTGGCTTTATACCTGTCAAAACAAACAACAAGGATGAAAATGAGAACTCCAGGAGACAGTCAAACCTGTACTAGCGACCACCTCTTCATTAAGATAACCTGGCTATTGTGGCCACTCCTTGGTAGTCCTTAAGTGGGACCAAAGTATTTGCTTTGACTGTGCCTAATTGCATGTTTCATTCATTTCACTCACTTTAAATTACTACACTATATAAATGGCAGAACAATTCAGGGCTACTATTGAAACCTGCCACTCAGTACGGTACTGTGCCTAATTGTGGCAGGTAAACCATTATTACAATTCCACTAAATTGCCAAGGCATTCGCAAACAGGTGCTAATTTTGCTTGAAATTGTGAAATTCGTTTTAAATCTGCAATTGCACCAGTGCATCAAACAGTCAATGATTAGATGCACAGCTCCAATTTCAGGTGCATAAAGGTGCACATATATTCGGCATTTCCAGCTCTGATATCCGTACCTTCTCCAGGCCTCCTGTATGACTGTTGCAGCGTGTTGTTTCCGCCGGATGAGCTGTATTCTCTCCCTCTCCTGCTGGACTGCCTGTCTCTTCTGCTGCAGGATTTCCTCTGGACAAACCTCCAGACTGGGTTTACTAACAAAGGAAAAACACCACTTTAGAAAAATGCTGTACAAAAGATATTTGTGTGTCACTTCAGAAAAATCCTGTACAAAATATAGGAAGACATTTGTGTGTCGCAATATTGAAATAAATTATCAAATAAATAAATAGACTTTTTGAAAAGGCCCCAAACTGTACCTCCCAATTTCATGGAGGTGCTGTAAATGCAAAAATGTTTGCGGTAGTTTTATGTTCGCAGTTTTTGTAGTGAACTCTTTTCTGCGAACTTGAAACCACCTTGAAAAGCCGTTTTATTGTGTGACTTTATAGCATTGTTTCAAACACGAACTGAAAACCAACGCGAACACTCTATTTTCTCCCTACCAAAATTAAATCCCCTCGAACATTTCTGCATTTACAGTAACAAGATAGCACCAACCTGTCAGAAGACACATGTCTCTTCCTGACGACCGTTTGTTTGGTGTTGGTGGCTTTGACCTTCACAGGTTCCATGTCCTTAGTTTCCAGCTCCTTGTCTCGTTTTTCCACCTTCTTTTCCTTCATAATAACTGGTGCTTTCTCTTCCTGGGCCTTCTGGTCCTCCTCTTCCTCCTTTTGTCTTCTTTCCTCTTCAGCCCTTTTTCTGTAGAGAAGAGACAGTGTGAGATGGTGAGGGTTGTTGACTTTAAATCTAAAGGTTCCGAGTTTGAATCCTTAGCATTCCCCTGGAAAAGTCCTTGCAAAAGGCCCTTTACACCATTTGCTTACTCAACTCAGGTGAAAATGAGGATTTAGCTTTGGCTAGGGACGTCCTGTCCAATGGCATTTAAACGTGCCGTGTTTTAACTTTGAGGAGAGCCACATATCGACCACCCAACACACTTCTCAAAAAGAGTATGGGTCCTTTTCTGAGTGAGTGGATCAAACCTTACAGTCTAGTCATATGCAGCTTGTTCTTAAGGTGCAAACTTGCTGTGTTACACCTTAAGGTTCTTTACCAAGAAAACAAAAGATGCTATATTCTATTCAACGTGCAGGCAACCTTTTTTGAACTTTTCCATCCATGCTGTTAATCTTTAGTACTACATGCATGATTCAAGTAACATGTTACACACTTTACTATGAATAGTTAAACCAAAGAGATACACATGTAATGTTGTACATACTTGGCTAATGCGTCCTTCCTGAGCTGTTCGTGTTTTAGCATCAGCTTTTTTCTTTCGAGGAAGGTTTTTCTCACTCTGTATCCTCGATACATGGCCTGTAGGAAATACAGCAAGTCATTATAATCATCATCGTACCAAATTATACACACAACTTAATTAAATTGCATCCTCATACATGTAAGTTATATTTACTGAACCCTTACACAGATGATACATGTTACATTGAGAGGCCATACCTGTAGCAGTGTTGTTATCCCTGTAGTAGATAGGGCACCCTACTCTATCTTGTTACATACATGTTACATGTACATACAGCTTACATTGAGGACTATACCTGTAGTTTGGTAGCTGTCAGGTCCGGTATCCCTGTAATAGACAGGGCACGCTGTTCTATCGCGTTATAATATACATGTTTGCAGTATATACATGTATGTTACATAACATGTAGATGTTACATGTCTAACCTGTAGTTTGGTAGCTGCCAGATCCTGTATCCCTGTAATAGACAGGGCCCCCTGTTCTATCATGTACTGTGCCACCTCGTGATGCCCTCCCAACAGGGCATAGTCTAGTGGTGTGAATCTGTTATAGAAGAATACATGAGTCAATAGATCTACAGTCAATTTGTCAATACATTGCAGAATTTTCATTTCTGTTAGCAAGAAAGTTATGTTTTAGTATCAAGTGCCTGTTTTTTTGTTTGCATTTTGGATAATCAAATTATGAGTGGACTTTTTTTGGGGGGAAGGGGGTAAAACCATCAAAGAAAATATTTCATACACACAATGAGGTGTGATCTTGAAAAATTCTCACGTCTCTTTAAAACAAAAGCAGTGGTTATAGAGGCTTGGAGGAATAAAATAAAGCACACATCTTTGCTTTAAAACTTACAATGTAGGAATACTGTAGGTTCAAATTTATACACAACTGCTATTGAGCAACATATCTGAACAATGTGCCTTGGCCATCTGCGAATAAAACACTTTTAAATCATCATTTCTGCTGACCTGTCTTCTGTGAACTCCATGTGGTTAGGGAAGGCAGAGTACTGCAGGAGGAGTTTACAGGCGTCCATGTAGCCTGAACTGCACGACCAGTGGAGAGCTGTCATTCCCTACAGGAGCACATATCGACAGAGACATAGATACACATGTGCATGAAGGTTTTTGTTTTGTAATATTTCAGTGTAGAAGAGAAAAAAAAAAAAAAAAATTGTGAGCAAGAAATGTATTTCTCTTTCTCCTATACCAAGTACAGGAAGGTGATTATAAAATATTGTCACACAAGAGTTAACAGGCAAACAAACATTCCAAGAATTTGAAACCAATCTAGTACTATACTAAAGGCTCCTCCCCTAAAGTGTAGCCAAAAAAATTGGAACAAAATTTCACATCATTACATTTACACAGCATTCACTCCCGCCAATTCCTTCTAGTACGTCTTAACAATAGTATGTACCTCCTTATCCTGTAAGTTTGGGTCTGCCATGTTCTCCATTAGTACTGCCATACAGTTGATAAAGCCTCCATAGGCAGCACACTGTAGGGGGGTCCGGCTGGAAAGGGAAAGATACAATATCGTTAGTTAATAGTGGCATCAATAGCGGAGTAGTTAGGGGATCGAGAGGTCATGGGTTTGATTCCCGGCATTCCTGGCTAGACGTTGTGTCCTTGTGAATGGCTCTTTGCACGACTTTCCTAACTCCACCCAGGTGTAAATGTACCTTACTTTGGTTGGGGACATAAAAGGTAGTGGAAGGAGAGGGTTGGGCTCCGCCTTCCAATACCACGCCAAAGAAAAATGGATTTAAACAATCCACTGTCCCTACGCCTATAGAGCCTTAAATTCATCTTACCATCAAAAACCAAACTGTCAAAGGAATACTGTATAAAATACAATGTAAATTGAGATATCCTTCTGAATTAAGTGACACTCTTTCAACTCACCCTGACTTGTCTTTGACATCAGGGTTCCGTCCGCTCTGAATCAGCAGTTGACAAATGTGGGCATGGCCTCCCAGGGCTGCCCTGAAGACAGAACATAGCACCACATTTGTGTCAAAGGTTGCTCATAAAAATGCTCAATCAAAGTCAAACATAGAAGGGTTTAGAATATGATTGATTAGCAGAATTTCAATCCTAGATACATTCGAAGGAAGTAATAAGAGGTGTTTTTGTTTGTTTGTTTGGTTGAAAATTTGTGTTTAAAGTTTCTTACCAGTGCAGGGGTGATCTTCCATCTCTGTCTGTTCTGTCAATGTTGGCACCCCCCTCTACCAGCACTTGAACGACCTCTGTGTGACCCATCTCACAGGCACGGAACAACGGGGTCAAGTTCAACATGTCTACCACGTTCACCGATGCACCATGCTGAGAAAAAACAAAGTGTTCACAAAATCTTTACCATGTTCACTGATGTACCTTGCTGAGGAAAAGGAACAATTAGTTTTCTATATGTATCTACCGCATTCATAGATGAATCATAGTAAGGAATGCCAGTGCAAAAAAAGATTGTGCAAAAAGTAGTCTAATTTCTAGGCGTTTTTCAACTCCTGATAGAAACCCATTATAAAGCAATCACAACCCATCCATCTTTCCTTGTGCAAAGAAAAAAGATTAACGGTATAGAATACACGATACAAATGTTACTCGAGCAACTTGATAGATTTTGTGTCAGTCAGAAGTTTCACATAGCATCCAAAGTCTTTCCTCAGTAACTGCGTTAAACTTACAAAATCTATGTATCTATCCATCCATTCATCCATCTACAATGTATCTTGAAGATGTATCTTAATACCTGGATGTCTAACCTTCATCGGAATAGGTAAAGAATACAGCTCAACAGAGACTTCTTTTCAGTTGAAATGACGTAAAAAGAATCTAATAAAGCAGTAAAGGAGAAATTTTCCTGATACTTACATCCAATAAGAGCTTGACAGATTGAGCATGTCCAGACAGGGCTGAAGCATGGAGCCCTGTTCCTCCTGTCTTGTCTGCTGCATGGATGTCTGCATTGTTGTCCAGCATAACTCTGGAGACAGCAAAAGAGCATTAATATCAACAGACATGTTATGAGCGCCTCCTAACAATTCAGATGTGAACTGCAATGCTGCTTTTTTCATACATGACAAATAGCAGCAATGATTTTGTAATACTTGTTCTAATGAGTAGGAAGCACATAAGGTAAGGGATTGACAACCAAAAGATTCATAGATTTGACATTCTAAAAACACCGTCTTCAAGCCTTCAAAGAAGCATTCAAGACTGATGATAACATACAGCATATTTATATAATCTACATATAATGAACATTAAAACATAACGCTATGTGCTGTGAATAGATTTCAAAGGCTGTATGATGTGCCATTTCACAGATGAACATTTTTACTGTGTTAAGTAGCATGTAGTGGACTACTACTAAGTAGCATGAAATTATTTTGGACCATTTTCTTGACATTTTGGGTCACTAAAAGAGCCATCGTTGAAACTTAAATTCCGTACCTGATGACATCATCAGCACCCTTCCCAGCAGCCCACATGAGAGCCGTACGACCTTCAATGTCAGGTTCGTCCTTGACTTGCTCATGGGAGAAGAACACTTTCACTGTTTCCTTTAAGACAGAGAATAAATACATTAATCAAAAACATTGCACAGCAAAATAAACTTTCTTGTGCAGAAGAATAAGTAGCTGAAGACAGAATCATAATCAAGATTGATTTAGATACTAAAGCTGGCAGCGAGTCAATTTAAAAATTGGCCTTACTATACTGCATATATGTACCTGTTCAAGGCAGTAAAGAAAAATGGAGGTGCCTTACAGTAGCCTTCTGAAAGAGGAACATCTTATTGTTTGGGAGCCCATGTTGTTAATCTTCCTTGTTAAATACATTTTCATCTATTTCATGTCATGATGTTCAGATTTTTGGGACAGAGGAGGTGAAACTTTTCCCAACCTAACTCTGTGGTTAGCAAGCAGAAAGATTGAGTCAGTGGTTACTACGGAGGATGGCATCATGATCACGCCTAGCAGATTTCCGTCCTGGGACGGAGTGACGGGTCCTGGAGACAGCCCTGGGGCCATCATACTTACTGCATGGTTGTTCTGTGCTGCATAGTGGAGTGGCGTGGCACCATTAGAATCTGAACTGCTGAAGTCTGCATTACGTCTTAGTAGGAGGTCCACAATCTTGTGGTAACCTGTTCACACAAGAAATATTACATACAACTTTAAACACAACTAAATAAAAGCAGAAGCTAAAGAAACATTAGATAGAAATGTAAAGTATACTTGAGGTAAAGGAATGAATATTTGAGAGAGAGAATAGACTCTTGGTTTATTGCAAATTATACACAAAATTTGCTAATATTTGTACTTGCAAATGGATTTACAATATCAAATCATGTATTTGCCATTATTGCTTTGTGAGTGCAAACATTTTCGAATTATCATACGTGTAACATATCTCTTACAGCACATTGCACTTTTGTAACAATTTTTTTTATATGTCTGCCTACAAATTACAATACATGCATACGTAAGTCAGACACTCACCTAACACTGCTGCCCAATGTAGTGCTGTTCTGAACATGTTGTCCAGTGCTGTTACATTGCACTTCTCAAGTGATGTCTGCAAATATGCAAAAATAATGAATTCCAGTAATATGTATATTACAATAGTGCCTTGCATCACACAAGGTTTTCAAAAGAAGAGAAAAGTGCAGGAAGAAAATAAGTTGAATCTGACTGGACTCAGTTTGATGTAAAATTTCCACACTATGTTTATAAAGTAACTGAATCTAGGGTGTAACTACTAACCAGCACATCCACTACTTTTTCATTGCCGTCAGCCACAGCCAAGTGAAGGGCCGTCCGACCCTCATAGTCCTGCCAGTTGATCACACTTGGAGCAGCCTCCTGAAGTAAGGGGGAAAACAAATAACCAAACATTGAAACTTTGAAATCAACAACGACAAAAACATCATTAAAATGTGTTTCTTATTTTTGCTTTGTTAACAATTATTTCAACACCTTTTTTCTGTTCTTATTGTAGATGGTTTGCACTTCCAATCATCATCATCACTTGCACTTCTAATAACCACACATTAGAATTTAGAAATCAACAATGACAAAGACATCATTCAAATATTTTCCATTTTTGCTTTGTCAACAATCATTTTGACACTTTTTTCTGTTGGTATCATAGGTGGTTTGTATTTAAGTTAGAAACATGACAAGAACAATGACGATGATGTCCTACTAACTTACACGAAAAGGGGAACAATTTTTTTCCTGTCAAATTTGAAAAGTCTGTGATTGCTGAGAACTCACCATGACTGCATCCTAATGGAGCAAGTAAAATACAAAATTCAAGGGAGCATTTCAGAAAAATTAAACTCACTGGTAAGTAGTTACAGGAAAGCACCACATCTTTTTGTTTCAAGCCATCTATTAATTCAAACCTTAAAATTTTGAATCTAGAAGTCTGCGTTCCTCAAATATTTGAAAAGAACTGTGGATAAGGTAAGACTTTGTAAATGCCTATGACAAATCATCAGCATAAATATCTTATGTTTTGGGGTTTTGCATACAATATTCTTGGAATGATAGAATCTACTTTCACAAAAATTCTAACGGAAGCAAGCCCCAGCCACTGGCTCTATGACCTTTTTAACTCTCTAAATGTTACATACTCATTATGAAGTCATGTTCTAATCTACCTTGATATGTCTAGTGTTAAACAGCAAGCATACAAACACATCTCATTGATAGACACTTGACAGCCTTTAGCTTCTTTAACCCTCGAAATGTTATGTATTCATAATGAAGTCAGGTTCTAATCTACAATGTACATTTATACTTCTGGGGTTGAATACAAATATATCTCACCAGTAGGTCCTTGACAGCCTGCAGAAGTTTTTCAATCCTCAAAATAATATGTACTAACAATAAAGCCAGGTTTTAATCTACCTTTACACTTCAAGAGAAAGACCTCTCACCAGTAGGTACTTGACAGCCTGTACAGCGGAGGGGTCCTTGCTGCTTGCTGCCCAATGCAGGGGAGTTTTTCCAGCTGTATCCGGGATGCCAATGTTAAAGTCCTACAAAAAAAAGGCTTTTTGTTATTTGAAAGCATTTATGACAATATTGAGCAGAATTTCTGAGTATCAGGGCTTGAAATACCACCTACATATGCAGTATTGTGCTCTCCTTTCCAACAGAGTGTTGGAGGTAATTTTAAATGCAACCCGGTGCAGGTGTGCTCTTTCGAGCCCTATAAAACTATGATATGTGGTGTTTTCAAATGAATAATGAAAGCTACGTACATGCTTGATGAGTGTTTTGACATGCTCGGCATTTCCATATGAAGCACTCCAATGAAGAGCAGTTCTCTGTAGAAAAACACGAAAGAAAAAAAATCAAGATGAAGCACACATTGGTCAAATGAACACAATAAAAGAGTACATGTACATGTAACAAAATACATGACATTCCTCCCGGAAAAGTTGGTGAAATGTTACTGTGTGTCACAAGAGAGCTAAACATAAACACACAAAAAAACAAAAAAACATGAAGCACATATTGGTCAAATGAACAAAAGAACATTGGTCAATTGAACAAAATTCATGTACATATTTACATCCCTCTCAGTGAAGTTGGTGAGAACTCAAAGATAAACCTTTCTACGGGGTGTGGGCTTGAATAAAGTTCTAAACAGGGAACTACGCGGCTACAGCGTCTTCTGAAGATGTGGCGGGAGTGTGTACAGTTGACTTCGGGATTTTCACTACCATTTGCCTAGAAAACTTTCCACGCAAAACTCAGAAGACTTTTTGCAGTGTGACAAACTATGTAGAATCTGACCTTGTTTTCATCCTGCATGTCCACATCCCCTGGCTCCATCTGTTTTAGTAGTAAGGCCACCAGTTTAGGACTTTTGTGTTTGGTGGCCAGATGTAAGGCCGTCACTGCCTCCTTGTCCCTCTCTCTCCAGTTGGCACCCTTGGAAATCATCAGTTTCAAACACCGGAAGTTACCCTGTGGGAATAGAGCATTTTCAACTTCATTTAGTAAAGGTATTTCTTTCTTTTATCAGTGTATCTCTCTCTACATGTAAGTATCTGAGCTCTGCATAGTACATAATACAACATGTACATGGCCATTTCTTTTAATGGCTCATGAGCACCTCCTAGTAAGTCACAGATGAACTGCAGGTTTAGTATTCACTGTGCATTGCAGTAGTGAGAAAATTACGTGAAACTTAAAACAAACAGCAAAATTTTACATGATGCTTCCTGAACCTTCCTCCTGCTAAGATACACTATATTACAAAGGTGGTCCCACAGTCGGGAGCAGGTTAAAGATTCCTTACCCTGTGTGCTGCTAAGTGTAGTGCTGTTCTCCCCCCTTGGTCCTTCTTGTTGACATTAGCTCCAGTCTTCAGTAGTGTTTCTGCACACTCTGGTCTGTCCGCTAACACACAGTACATCAGCGGGGTCCTGCCAAACTGGTCACCACTGTCAATCAGTTCTGGGTTAGCTGTAAAGATAAAGGTAAAGCAGTCAATCTCACATGAAATGTAGTATGATGCCTTTTCAAGTAGCTAGTAGTAGTGAAATGCAGCTTAATGCTATGGTTCGCCTCTACTCTTCCTTACAAGCCTACTACTTATGTTATAATGTGCCTGGGTTCTTTTTTTTGTAGAGGTTTGACGTTGAGGCTAATGCCTGAAACTGCCTCATCCACGGGGCTGCTGGCTTTACATCCCCTTCTGAAACAATGAATGCAACCCCTCCCAACCCAGGTTGAACTTATGTAATAAGTCCCATGCACCTTTTCTGTGTGTATACTGACTAGAAAGTAATTACTAATAGTAACCACCCATCAAAACTGAAGAGCTACTCCATGCTGGGGTTGCATAATTAAAGCCTTTCAAAACCATAAGTAACACTGATATCATTGTGAAAACAAGGGCTGATCTATGAACATGTTATGCTGCAGCTTATTGACACAGCTTACTATGTGAGTGCAATGCCATATACGGTAAATGCAGAAATGTTCAGGGGGTTTAATTTCGCTGTAGGGAGAAAATGGAGTGTTCGCGGTGGTTTTCAGTTTGCATTTGAAACAATAGTAGCGGTACTGTCACACAATTGAACGGCTTTTCGCGGTGATTTTAAGTTCGCGATAAAGAGTTCACTGCGAAAACCGTGAACATAAAACCACCGCAAACATTTCTGCATTTACAGTATTATAAGCAATACCATAGCAGACTCCTTCATGGCACATCATAGATTATTCATAGAAATATAAAATTCCCAAAAGAACAACTCTTTTCACCCATGACATTTTGTTATACAATGCTCATGACCTTTATTGAATGCGACAGTTTTTCTTGTTAGTATTGGAAAATGTACTAATGACTATTCTACTTGAATCAAATCTCCCAGAGACTGGGCCTGTATCAAGCCCCTGAAATATGTTGAAGTAAGAATCAAAACTATCACTTGGAAAGGAGATATTTCTGTTGCTTCATCATGGATTCAACAAAACTTCTTGTCACTTCTTTGGTAAACATACATGCGTATGTCTTATGATCCTTGACCTTTCACTACTGTATTGTACTATATATATACCAACATGTGACTAGAAAAACCACTTACTGTATTTGCTTAAATAGTGCCCCATAGCATTATGACACATAGGGAATTATCTTCTTGAATATTTTTGAGGACTGTAAGTGCATTTGGCAGAAATGGTGGGAATTTGATCACATTTTCAACTAATTGTTGCCTATAATTGCAATCTGATTTAACAACACATGGTGTGATTGGTGGATACGGTAAACCAGTTTCATACTAGTAAGACTCCTCAGACAGTGACTCATAGCAACTGGCAATTAGATATACTATGAATGATATGTTTATGTCTATGCCTACTTAAAATTACAAAGAAACTAAAACAAAAGGATCATCAAACCTTTCACATTCCAGTGTTACATACGATCCTATAGCTATATACTAGTAGGTCTCTAACATTGAATTAAAAAAAAGTGTTGTCCAAGGTTACCACAGATTTTTAAAGTAATCATTCAATTTTTTAACTCAATGGTAACTACATAACAAGACCTGAGGGCCACTTCAAGAGTACAGGTTATATGAATAGGAATGGACCAGCATCTCTTCTCAGAGAAGTCAGAAACATCATGTTTGAAAGAAACAAAATGAGATAAGCTTGACTCACTGATCATGAGATTGAGGACTTAACTACCCCAATACTGGCAATAGGAGAAGCAGGGTATAGGGTATAGCACAAACTAGTACTATGAAGGTGTTATGAATCCTGCTTGGGAATATCTCCTACATTTCTGGGAGAGTCACAAAAAGGGCACAACACATTGGGGTTTGAACCTGGATCCCTTAATTCTGGAATACTGTAAATGCATAAGTTTGCGTAACCTCTTCACCCCGAAGTTAAAACCACTGCGAAAATACTTGTATTGTCTTCTAGTTCTACTACCTTGTTTCAACTGCAAACTAAAAATTATCGCAAACACTCCATTTTCTCCCTACCACGACATTAAATCACTGCAAACTTAAATGCATTTACAGTACACACTCCAACAGTCACACCACATGACGGCACAATTATCAAATGTTATACAACTGGTATGTTATCAAACCTTGTTGGAACGCACTCTTACCGAATATAAGTTTTTGTAGCATGGATTTGTCGCCATTCACGGCCGCCGCGTGGACCTGAGTGGCGGATGTTGGCTCCCTGCGTAGCGACGAGGCCGAGATTTTACGTTCGCCAGTCGCTCCGATGCCAGATGGCCCCGGCTGTGCGAACATGGTCGCCATGATCTATGACGCAACTTCCGTAATCAAAATGGGAAAAATCAACATGAAGCTTTGTTTATCTAAATTCTTTACAGTAATATCATACATGTACACGTAGTAACTAAATCATGATTCAACTGGTTCATGATTTTTTAAACATTAACTCATTTCCTGAAATATGATTTTTTAAGAGACTCGTTGAAACTAATTCAGACAAATTTTCAGCAAAGTAGTTCACTGAATCTTTCAATGTATAACGTCACACTGGATGATAAAAGCAAATAAACAAACAAACAAACGTAAACAGAAGAGAACTGTAGAACTGAAGACTCTCCAACTTATGATAAAGCAAACGAATGATTTATATTATAGATACTAGTACTGCTACTATTTTAAAGAGTGAAATGACCCCTATGTCCTGTTGTTTCTATCTAGGTCAAGTCTAGAATTGTACTGTAGTAAACCAAAAATTATGTCACAAAACCAGCTGTTGATCATATTCATAAAATGTGTAAAAATATGCTGAAAATTCTGTTAGGTCGAGAGACGAACTCTACGATGAAACCTTGTGTATTTTAGTACTAGTTCACGCCGCTATTGTTATGATTTACATCATAATTAATCCAACCATTTACTGTAATACTTTCACACGTAATCGGAAATAAACTGTTGCATGCCATAAAGATTTAGAACGGCAGGAAAAGACAGAGTTTCAACTCACAAAATGGACTCCGGAAGCGCAGAGAGTCGTTATCTACGTGAGAAACATCCTGTGGATCATCTTGCGTGACTTCTGGCGATAAAATTATCATATATCCTCGGGCAATTTGACATTTTTCACGCAAAGTTGACACTTGATGTGATGTTGTGTTGGATGTATCTTGGGTGAAGGTCAAAGGTTATAATTGAACGAGTCTTTTCAAAATTAGGGGAATTATCAAAAATTGATACAACATTTTCACCATACAATCCAACAAAATGACTAATATCAAATTTTTAAACGTTTAAAACTAAAGAAAACTATAAATTATAAGTATAATGAATGTGAGTGTTTTATAAGATAAGAATAATATTCTTCCTACTTTATATAACCACCTATCTCAATTTTGGTATCACCTAATAGAAGTTTACCTTACATAGCAACTGCTTTTACTGCTCTTTCCCACAAAACACTATTTCAGAGGATTTGGTTCTAGATAATCACGAATTATTGAAATCAATGAATCAAAATCCTGGTTAACTATATTATAAAGAGTCTATAGATTATGATTGTTGGGTTATAGATGGATTAGTGGGGTGGGAATTAGTGGAGATAGATTAGAATAAAAAGTCATTAGAGATTGGGGTAAAGACGCCATATTGGAGTGTTCGACAGCCGGGTCTTGCCCCGAGGAAAAAGTGTGAAAAATCTTCGAATTTCCAACGTTTATTACTCACGATTCCACGATGGACGTGACCAGGAGACTTATGAGCTTCCAGTTCACCTTCTTTCTCTTCTATTTGGTAAGATCGCGCGATATTCTGTGGTGAAATTACAGTTTAATGTAAGGGTATGCGATGCATACTATGTAGTCTACCTACCGGTTAAATCCTGATTTCTCAGCATATGTGTATACAAAAGTCTTTCTATATTCTAAGACATTTGATCTTTAAGATTATCATGTAAATTTAGCTAATCTTGCTATTGATTTCCTTTGCTGATTAATAAAAGCAGATCGTCTGAAGCTAATGATTTATTGATATCCTAAATCCTTATGAAAGGATATGTGGGAGGGGCGCTAATTCTTCGATCTGTCAGCTTTTAACAACAAATTGTTTTACGATTACGATTATAAAATCGTATTTTGTCTTACAAAATCAAGCAAATCTAGCGACTATGCCTTCTCTGTGCCCGATCTATGTACGATTTTCTTTAAAGAAATTGATGAAGAAAATAACGTGTTATGTTTTTATTCGTGATATTTGTTCTCATGGCCAAAACTTGCACGCGATGTCGCGTTCTATTATTTACCCTTACATCATTCATTGATTCTTAATACTTCCGATCCGTTTTTATCGATCTAATATTGCAAGTAACGACAATTTATCACCATGATGCAAGAGATATCGTTGTTGGGTACGGAAGTGCAGGTGGAAAGTTGTAGTTCTCGGAAGTTTCATGTATTTCCGGCCCGAAGTTTTCCGTGTGCACTTGTGTACCCTCGAATGGCTGTTTCGGAGGTGGCGAGATCTGATAGGCTAAAAATTAAGGGCGCCAAAATTTAATTATGGTTTCGGTTACCACCCAAAACAAAGCATCTCTTTAATCAAATTAAACTAATTTAAAGGAAAAGGTTATAAAAGAATGCTGTTATTTCTACCCATGTGTTGTCCAAATTATGAGTGTCCTTTTCCACATTCACTTTTTACATCATTTACAAAACAAGATCAACATTTTTTGGGGGTTTCATTCATTTTTCAAGATCATCATTGATAAGACAAAATAATCATAGCAATAAAAAATGGTAGATGCTGTGCACACAATGTTTTCCAAATTGAAAATGATGAGTACCCACCTTTTCTTGCATGACATGTTTTCTGAATGATTCTCAAAATTGCATGCATAGACACTTGTAGTCTGTGACAACAGATGTTGAAAAAAATACCTTGTTTTCGCTCATAAGTTCTAAACTGACTTATGTTTTTATTTTGTATTTCTTTTGGTCCTATTTTGTCTTCACAGATGTGTTTGGTGATATATGTTGGCTTGAAATTATCTTCAAGCAGACCTTGTATAGGGTCTGGCTTGTTTCAGACATTTTTACATGTAACAACATTTTGTACATATTTGTAATGGTCAACATTTTTGGCTTGTCACCCTCCGTACTACAAATTACAATGTGTATGCCGTGAAAAGAAGACAAGCAAAATCGTATGTCTGCTTTGAGACTAGGCTTGAAGCTCTCATTTAAAGATGACATAATGTACGTAGGACCAGACATGACTGGAGGGCAGAATAAACTGCATTGACGTGATTAAATCAGGGCGTGTTCAAACTCCAAGAACCAATCATATACTAGTACTACTATAGCCCCACCTACTCTACAAGCAGAGGTTAGGCTCCAGCTGGTTTTGGACATAATTTTTTTGGGGCATTTTTGTCAGGCTTTCTATTTTGTCAGGTTTTCTTTTTGGTTGGGAAAAAGAAAAGATGAAAATTTTGCACTGGTAAAACTAGAAAAAAAACATTGTGTGGGGTTTGAAATCGGTGCTTTCTTTGAGTTGAGATCATCCCAGTGTTCTCACCAGGATTTTTTCAGAGCGTAGAAACACCCCTATGCTCATTGAAAGACAGCATCGGGGTCTAGATCACAGCATCGGGGGTCCAAATCACAGCATCGGGGGCCCCTATGCTGAAAAGGCCTGGCGAGAACACTGCATCCCATGAGTGCGGGTTCTTTGCATGAGATAAAAGTCCAACTCAAAGAACACAGAATAATTTGTACAGGTGTTATGTTAAGGTATGCAGGACTGGGATAGTCTGAACTGAAAGACATAACATCTTTCTTGCATTACAGTCCACTACAGAATGGTCTCTAACCAATGTTTTCTCCCCCCGTCCTCTAAGCAGGCAGTTCTGTCTGGTAATCCAACAGACACCAGGACTGTTCCCATCACTGTTTCCAACCTCGAGGATGTCCTGAGTAAGTTTGGTGGCCATGTCTCTGTGGTGTGGGTGTGTCCGCTAAACTGCACTGGTTATGGGACTGGGGATGGTGTGGTGACTGTTGGTGCTTTGTTGGAGGGTTGTTCTTTTCTTTCCTTTTAAACTAACAGATGTTGAGATTCAAAAGCGACTTCAAGTTCACTATGGTTTACAGTTCTAAAAAATGTTGACTTCACATTTTAAGTTTGCGTTTCACAGTTTGGACCAACACAGGGATGTTCAGTGAATCGTGTGAGGTTACCACAAAAACAGCAAACTTTTAAAAACACTGCGAAAACGTCAAAATTCACAGTATCATTTAAAACTAGAAACTTAATCTTGACGCAAAATGTGTCAGTTTGGAGGCCCAGACAAGTTCATCATAGAGTTATCATGTGTCAGTGTTTAGCATTTCAAAATCAACAAACAAGAAAACAACAACAAAGTGCTAGGACGATGACCAGCAACACCATCCCCCTCCCCCCAGTGCAGTGCACACTGCTCTTTGCACTGAATGCACTCTACTCTATTCCCACTCGAACCCAGGCCACTTTGTTCGAGAACCCAACTGACAGTTCGGCAGTAATCCTCCAGAAGAACAATATTGACGGCGTCCTCAGTAAGTCTTGAGCCGTGCACCAATCAGCTACTTCTCCAAGGGAAAGGGGTGGGAAGTTTTGCCCCTTTTTTACCATTTGGTGCAACATTTTGGTGCCAAATGCTTGTTTTTGTAAAGTACATGCACGCATGTCAGGAGCTAAAATTTCATTTTTATGATTTTTATCAACTGGATGTTTGTAGAAGCTATAGGTAGCTTGATGCAGTTTTTATTATATCTGCAAATGTAGCAGTTTTCATTTCTTTTCGTCTTTGGAAAAAAGCCCCCTACCTTGTATCCCCTGGAGAAGTTGATTGACATGTGCACAGTAGAAGCAATGAACAGTATAGAATTTTCCAGCCAATCAGAGGAAAATGTAACAATTCAGAACCAATCAGGTAAAAGCACATGATTTAGGTTTTAGAAAAAAAAAAGATTTCAGTGAGAGCACATACCTTTGCCAGTGTGCCAAATCTGTATTCTGGACCAATAGATTTAAATGGATGCCGTGATTTAGATCAATTAAAAATTATAGCATTGATGATTCTCCACAAAGATGTGTAGATTTCTCCCTATGCAGGAAAAAGTTGTTATAGCTTCCCCACCTATGATTTTCATTTCATGGTTTGTTCCATCCAGATCTCTTTCACTTACTACTGTAAATTCTAACTTATCAACTAACAGTTTTTCGCAATACTAATATTTCGTTGCAAGCGCATGATCTAACTCACTGCACGGTTATCATTATTTGTTCTGCATGGGTAAACCATTTTGCACATGTAAAGTGCACAAAGTTATACCTGGTAAATGCCATGAAAAACACTAAATTGCATGAAACGTTATAGTAGAACATTGCCTGTCATACTTAAACTTTATCAAATGTAATATGTAATACATATATACATTCATATCATGTATTAACATTTGTTTTATTTGTAGGATACACCATCACTTAAAATCACCTCAAATCACTTCTCATGCAAAGTGTTGCTTATCAAGTATAAATCAAAATTCTCATCAACCCAGATTCAGAGGGTTAAAGTAGGGTATGACAAATGTTAAGTTTGTTGTTGTTTGTTGTTTGTCTCTCCAGACCACAATGAGATCGTGTTTGTCAACTTCTATGCTGATTGGTAAGTTACTAAGTACTGTCCTTTTGTGAACTACTGTAGATATTAACAATGTTTTTGCTTATCAAGTTTTTGGTGAAATTTTACATGTTGTATGTGAAGACTTTTAGTATGGCTTGATAGACTTTGAAAAAGAAAAGGAAATCATGAACATAACATGCACTGATATTTCATGATCTACAGTATTTTGATTCTTTAATCACAGGTGCCGGTTTAGTAAGATGTTGGAGCCAGTATTTGAAGAGGCCTCCAACACTGTCCCTGCAGCTATGCAGGTGAGAGAAAGTAGCCATGTGTTTGTTAGATGTTACTCTACCTACAAATACATCATTACTCAAAGCTTCTACATTTAAAGAGATTAATGGTATGACATTGGTAGGCACACACTCGGAGGTACCCGAAAAGAGTGATCATTGAATCCTCTCTTGACAATGCTGCTATCAACAGTCTCCATTTTTATATTTTGAGATCCTTTCAAAGATGCGGGAAATGCCATTTCAGAGGGTTGAATTTCCCAGACCCACCTACAAAGCTCAACCCTTTGGCACTTGCTAGGACCCCAAAATCTACATCTAAAAAAAATCTAACTAAATCGTGGCTAACGGCGTGAGTATTAAAAAACAAAGATAACTAATTGGTCAACTACATACAAGTATATGTAAAAAAAAATCATAATAGATATATGTATAAGAATGTAAAGGTAGTGCATCCTACAAATACAACAAATGTACAGTAGGATGTGTCAATATAGAAGAACTTGTTGACTAAATGTTGTGTTTTTCTTGTTCCTAGAACGTTGTCTTTGGGAAAGTGAACTGTGACTCAGAAAGTAAGTATATTGCATCCATCCCTTCATTTTCTTAACAAATTTTTTCCATTTCAATGTTCAATTGTCCAACTTTAAAGGTATCCAAAGAAGTTTTTGGCAACACCTCAGGGGCCGAACCTTTTTTTAAGACCATTTGGGAATGACTTTGAATGAATGGCTTTTTGAGATGCATTATTTGATGATCTTTCAGCGGAGGTCGCTCAGAAGTTTGGGATCTCCAAATACCCGACCCTGAAGCTGTTCCGCAACGGCCGCGTACAGAAGCGTGAGTACAGAGGTCAGAGGTCAGTGGAGGCCTTCAAGGAGTACATCGAGGAACAGATGAAGAGTAACATCAAGGAGGTCAACGACCTCAAGCAGCTCAATGACATCGATGTAAGTGTTCTTTGATTGTATCTAATAACTTTTGGTAAAAATTCTGAATGATGTTTTACAGGCTTCTCAATTCACAATTTTGAAGAAGTCTTTACATGGTAGGAAAATGTTATAAATTTGGAAATGCTTATGATTTTTCTAGTGCTGCAAAGCTTAAATGAATTAACAGTAATCCATGACCTTTAGGCAGAACTAACAAAAATTGCAAAGATGTTTTTTTTGGTGAATCAAAGTTTTAACCTTCTTTTCTCTCTATTCAGGGCAAGAAGAGAAACGTTATTGGGTACTTCAATAGTAAGGAGAGCCCAGAATATAAGACCTTCCAACAGGTAGCCAGCAACCTTAGGGATGACTGTGACTTCTCTGTTGCTGTTGGGTAGGTATAGAAAGTTTTCTGGTAAAGTTTGATTCTTAGATTTCAATAGCGTGAAAGACAAGAAATTGGAAATACAAAATTACACTGAAAAAATGTAGCAGTGTCTAATTCTACTCAGTCTGTACATATTTTTGTAAACAGTTTCATCTGGTTGGTAGATAAAAGGATATTACAGGTTTTTTTTGTAATTTTCACTCACCAATATATTGGTAGATTGTCTGCTACCTTCCACAGGGCTGCAATGACTACTTCTTGCTGCTAGGTGGTGCTGCAGTGAGAATGCGGTCTCTAAATGTGGTAAAAATTCTGTTTTCCCTTTTTTTACAGGGAGATAGCCAAGAAGGAAAGAATATCCGGTGACAACATCATTTTCAGACCCCCGAGAGTATGTATTTTATGTCTTTTTTATATTGAGTGGTTATGGTTTTTGATACATGTACATTATGTAGTTACATTTTCCATGTAAATGCCTCCACTCTTGAGGTATCGCCAAAAATAGACATAAGGAATTAATGCAAACATGTTTCATACTTAAGTTTCCTAATCAAAATATCAAAAGGAGAATGTTGTAATTTTTTCCTCTTGAGTAGATACTGTTACTGCAATAGTTTAGTTATGCATGTATGTATATAATGCATATGACTAATAAAATAGAATAGAAATAAATACTTACAATACAAACGTTCTATTTTACCCTATCTATGACACATCATTTGGGCAGTGGGTATGTGTTTTGTAGCATGTTTTACCAACACATTTTTCACTAAAATCAAGAAAAATTCACACTCAGTCCTGCAAATATTTCTTATGTGTTAAAATGCATCTAGCAATTCATCAAAGTTCACATTAACTTAAGAAATTACACCACCTTTTCTGTTCTGAAGTTTTATAAGGCTGTAATGTCTGAATGGTTATAAGCCATATTTGAAATTTTAAGAATAAATCAATTGTATGGCTCTTCACTAGACCCAAAAGATGATGTTATTTCACAAATATCTAAAAAAAGCTTTCAAACCATTTTGACATTCCCTCATTGGTCATGTTTTCTACTTAAATTTCATTATATATGTGGAAAATCTTGATTGTTTGATGTATTGTTCCTATGTCCACCTACATGTATTGGGTGTTTAATGTATTATTCCAATGCACCCTCCCCACCTCAGACTAAGGACCAGGATATGGTGTACCTGGGTTCACTGGTCAACAAGGACCTACTGACCGCTTGGACAACAGACAAGTGTGTGCCACTAGTCAGGGAGATCACATTCGAAAATGGGGAGGTCAGTAATCACTGTAACCAATAGACACTAATTCTACATTGGATACAGATACATGTGCTTTAGTGTTGTCTTACTTTTATGCTTTAAGCAATCTAAGGGTGGTCTAAAATTTATCTGTTGCTTCTTCAAAGTTCTGTATCTTGTATTGAAAGTTATTTCATCTACAATGTACTGTAAATTTTTAAAATTTCAGTGTTTTTAAGGTCACTCTGTGGATTTCTTTTTTTTGTTCTGCCTTCTACTGTGTTATCATCATTGCTTCATCCACAGACTCAAAGGTACAGCAAATTGGCACAAGCATCTGAATTGAAAAAACATTTGTGTTCAGACCTAATATCTTTCTCACTTCTCCTTGCAGGAACTGACAGAAGAAGGGCTGCCGTTCCTCATCCTCTTCCACAACCCCGACGACGCTCAGGTTGTTCAGAAGTTTAACCAGATTGTTAGCAGAGAGCTCCTGCACGAAAAAGGTAATTTTTATGTGTGATTTTTGATTGTTTACATGACCGGTAAATTGCCTTGAGGCCGAACACACTAGTTTTGTATGTTGAGTACAAGCTGTGAACGACCAGACTGATATAATTGATTGACTCACACCGAAAGGACCCCCTACTCTTATCAATGAATATGGTTGCTTCTTTACCGTTCTTGAGGAGTGACTCTCCTCAAACATGGGGCCTCCAGCTCTATGTACCAATAAAGGGGATGTCTCTAACCAAAAGTAGGTACTTGTACTTATTTGCACTCGAATCCAGTGTGGCAAATGGTGTAAAGTGCCTTTCCCAAGAGTGCAACATTGGGACCTGCTGGGGTTTCAAACCAAGAAACTCTACAAGTAGGTTTTTAGTCAACAACCCTAACATCAATACTAAGCCATTATCCTAATCTGTACCACTGATATAATTTGTTGCATTCATATTATAAAGTTTACTCCATAAATGTGAAGACTTTCTTGGAAATTATTTAAAATGTAGTCTAATTTTATCAATGTCTGTCCATTAGGAAACATCAATTTTCTGATAGCGGATGGGACGAAGTTTACCCACCCGCTGCACCATCTGGGTAAATCCACCAAAGACCTGCCTGTGCTGGCTATAGACAGCTTCAGACACATGTACCTGTTCCCTGATATCTCACAGATGAAGTAAGTACTGTAATTCACTTTATCTTCATGGTAGCAAAATTTCCCAGTTTAAGGAAAATGGACCTGATTGGCGCCAAGTGATTTTCAAAATGGATGTGTCCAAGAATCATAGATAATCAAAACAGGTTTTTCATGGTGATGATAAGTTCACGGTACAGGGGTGACCATGAAAACAGTGAACATAAAGTTACAGTGAAAGAAACAAGAATGACAGTGTCAACATAGAGAGGTATAGCCTGGGTGCCATTCTGCATCATAACTGCTGGCTGAATCTTTTATCTTGTTAACCTTGGTGGTTGGTAAGCAAAAAGATTGAGCCAGCGGTAACTACGGAGGATGGCACCCTGGCTTAGTGAGGTACATCTGAGTGGAAACTCATGAGAGAGAGGGATTCTGTTCATTCGCATCACATAACTGGTGAACTGCCTTTAAAGTTTTACACACCTTATTTGTACAGTAAATATATGTACAAGCGACATGACAAGACTGATCGGTTTGATCCACTCACACCGGGGAAGACCACTACTCTTTTAGATAGATGTTCTGGGATCTTTAACATACACAAGGCGTGGCTGTCGTCAAACACTTGCCTTCTGCTTTACATGCCATTCAAGATGATGTCCCTCATCAAGAAAGGAAAATGTTGTTAAGTGCCTAGTTTTGTTCCTAAGGGCAGAGTATTGGGACCTGTTGTGGATCCGAACCTTTGAATTCTGGATCTACAACCCTAACCACCTGTAATAAGTGGTAACATAACCTAACTCTTTTGATTTATGTCTACAGTGTACCAGGAAAGTTGAAACAGTTCTGTGCCGATCTTCACTCGGGTAAACTCCACAGAGAGTTCCACCATGGACCCGACCCAACCACATCCCCACAGATAGCCGGACAAGAACAACAACAACAACAACAACAGGTCTGTACTTGATCCTGGAAAATGCTCCAACCCCGAGGTGTTGCCAAAAAAAGTTACACAATGTAATGTCTGCCATGTTGCTGGACAGACAGAATTCGATATTGAATTGGATTCAATTGGATTCTACATTGATCTTGTTTACGAGCTCCTCCTAGCAGTTCACAACCAAGCTGCAGTCAAGGTTCTTCTCTTTTGCTTAAGTGTTACCAGTAGTTTTTGTTACAACTAAAAGTAAATCCTAAAGAATACTTTCAGTGTTGGTCTTGTATACTTGATTCTCGCAAGACACATTTAAACTCTCGACAGCCCCTCAAAACTTTAAGCATGTCCTACCCAAATTTGTAAGGGCACCTAAAACTTAGGACAGACATAAAATCATTCCAACCTTACTTTTAAAACTGTACAGGCACCAAATAGTGATGAAACCCCTGAGGACCCATCAAACGAAACCAATGATAAAACCAATGAAGAACCTCACAAACCATTCATACAGACTGGTACAGATGTAGGAACTGGTAGGGCAAATTCTGGCAAACCAACATCAGATGGGAAAGCCAGTCCTGTGAGTTTTGTGACTGAATTTCTTAGCACCCTCTGTTTCGAATGGCATGCAATGGTTGCATGAAATGAAGAAAAAATGCAAGGCTTTGTCATGGTATTGGACTAAAAGTCATCAAGTATTCTTTTCCAACAATTCAGATAATAACATTTTTTGAATACTTTTTGCAACAGGACTATAACTGTGTAGCATGTAGTACAATTCGCGGATCCCATTGCATGCTGGTAGATGTGAGGCACTTTGGTACCGTAGTCGGCAAATATAATCATTATCATGCGAACGTAAACTGAACCGGACATAGTAGGCTTGCACAACATCCTTGTTGTCATGGTGATGATGTTGTTTACCCCCTGCATCACCTACAGTGCCTTGGATCTCCCAGCATGCAAAGGAATCCATGAACATGTAAAAACATATCATTTTATTTACCTACCCACCCCTTTCAAGACTTGCAAACCCCCTTCTCTGGACCTGCCCCAAATTATTTTCTATCAAACGTTTCCAACAATCCCAAATATTCCAGTCTTTTCCAAACCTCATTGAAGAACAGTATAACTATATGACTAAATGGCATATCTTAAAACCCCATACGCAGCCTTCAGGAGGACAGGCTGGGTCTTTGCCTAAAGACCCAGGACAGCAGCCAAGCGTAAAGAAAGTAAGACAACGGGCTAGTCTATTTCGAACAAGCTCCTGTTTTTTCCCCTTCTCTAGATTTTCAACTTTAAATTCAACACAGAAAGAAAGTAGTACAGTCACAGATAACAGTGCACCATTTCAAAGTATCAAGTATTTGTGCCAAATGCACCAAACTACACATTATTCATCAAATGTGATATAATCATTGTAAATAGCAGTTCTTGTTTCAATTTTGTATCTACACAATATTTATGATAAACATTTTACTGGTTTTAATTCAGTGTTCTGTATAAAGCTGTAAATATTATGATCATTCATTCACATCTACACAGCCTGCACCAAATATGGCACTTGGGAAGAAAAGCTGTTTGTTTTTGATGTGAAACTTATTGTTTGTTGTTGTTTATTTGTATCTGCACAGGGAGGTGGCTCCGCTCCACAAGAAAAGAGGCCAACCACTCCGCCCGAGAGTCAGTTTATAAAACTGGCGCCCAGCAAGAACAGATACACTTTACTCCGCGATGAGCTCTGAACATTAACTAGTGTCTGTTTTCCTTGTCCCTAGTTTATACATGGAGGAAAAATATACCATAAAAAGCTCTTTGACCAGGTTTTTATTTGGATTTGTATCTAAAAGATACCATCCCAATATTGTTTCTTGCTAAGACTTAATGAACTGTCAAGAACATGTAAAAAACAGCTTTCTGTATATTTTTGAGGTAAAATTGGTACAACTTTAGTTTATGATTTTTCGACTGAATTTGTATTTTCTTGTTTTGTTTTAAGAGGACAATTTATGCTGCTGGAAAGGGTATATTTTTCTCCCATGTTCTTAGAATATATTAGGCAGATCAAACATTGCAAACATTTGTTGAATTAGAACACTTCCCTCTAAGAATCAGAGTCTTAGAACGACATGCTATTTATGCTGGAACCAGATGCTGTGAGACTTATATACTATTTGGTGAACCGCTCCTTTCATATTGCTATGCATTTTCTGTGTAGTGCCCAAAACTGAGTTGTAATTTCAACTGAAGAATGCACCTATCAGCGTTAAACCTATGGAGTCATGGGGTGCCCTTGATTGCTGTTGGACTATTGGAAAGTGTTGTTGAATAAAAGCTAATACCCGGAAAGCTATTTAAGTTTCAAAATACTATTTGCTAGTAGCCCTTCTTGGTTGGGTTTATTGCATTATATGTGAATGGATAAAATTTATTATTCAGAATAATTACTCCAAAAGCCACACAACATTTGAAAGGATGCAGCAGGCTTTGGGTTGTTCCTAAATGTTACCATTACCAAGTTTTGAAGGCCCACATTTGACAGTCTAAGAAAAAAAGAAACAAGTGTTCTGCATTAAGGTGTATCACTGTACCTTGTAAAAGGTATCTTTGCAATTGTTACGGTGGAGGTCATGATAAATGGCATTGTAGAAAATTACCATGAATATACAGTCAGAAAAATATGAAGACAATTCATACATTGTACCTACAACAACTTTGGTAGGTAAGATTCAACTCGCAAAATTCCGCCTGGTACCCTAAGCCTGACACATTTAAAAAAACGGTGTTATCCAAGGCCTCAAGAATGTATGGAACGCCTGGATATCATAGGTATGCACACCTTGGGGATTAGGTATGTTGTGTCAGTAGATCTCTCTAATTACCTTTTTTTTTTCAATGAGGTGGTCTTAAATAGGGTACGCAGCAGAATTATGAGCGTTGGCGTTACACCTTTCTGAAACTCCACATAGTTTTATTGCATCTGTAAATTTTCTGAAGTAAGATTCACTGTTGTCTCTTTTTTTAACGAGATAAAAATGACCTAGCAGAAGTTGAACTCTCCTGGAAAAAGAATGGGTGGTAGTCTATAAATGTGGAATATCTTTGCATTCAAAAATAAATGCAGACACTCTCTCTACAAATACTTGTGTGGATTGCTCACTATTAATACTTATTTCTATGTTACCATCAAAGCTTAAAGTTAAAGCATCATAAGAGGAAGAAGAATAACTACATTGCGCGACAATTGTAACTGGTACAATGTATGGCAACTTACGCACATGAAAGTTGAACTATTGCTAATTGTTGACAATGAACCACAGTCAGGAAGGAAATGTATGAAATCTAACTTCAAGGGGATGAGACAATAGATTTGACAGTCCTGTCAATACCTAGTTCAAATGTGAAGATCTGAACAAGAAAATGATGGACACCTCATTTTTTTCAGTCATACTCAATAATTGTCTACAAGTATAAGTTAGTTTTTAAAAAATTCTTCCCATACCTTTTGGCGTATAAGGCGGCACCCATCTCTGTTTCTATAGCCCTTGGACCACACAGCTGTACAAGCACTACAGCAGGGGGCGACCATACTCTCTCCCAAAAGCTGAGTGCCATTAAGCTATAGAAAGAATCATGTATCATTTTTAAGTATGACTGTGCCAAAGTTTGGAACCTGTAACCTTCCGAATTCAACAAAAAAATTATGGACCGCCATGATCAGCAAATTGGATGAATGGTCACTCAAATAAGATGTGAGGAAAGCATTAATATGAGTAATTTCATATATACATGTAGGAATCATTTTAAGAGACATCTGCAGGATGTGTGGACACTTCCTAGGTGATTACTGAAATCTAGTTTCGTTTTAGACGGGAAATGTACTTAAGAGAAAAATCCTAAATTATACACTGTAGTGAACAAAAACATTCACCAAGATTCAAAACTTCATTTAGCAACTAAATTACTTTAATTTCTGTTTTGTGAGAGTGGGTTCGATTGAAGTGAATCCACTTCGCACATGAGGCTTAAACCACCGAGAGCAAGGTACTTCAGGATTTTAGTCCTATTTGAGCCTCATGTTTGCCACCCTGGTGCTAAAGTCAGTGGGACGGACCATCATTTTGGTCTTCTTCAGAGAATAGTTATGGTCATTGTGGAACGGATACCATCGGACGCCTATACCATTGTTGGTGTTGAACCCGTCAGTGTCTCGGAAGTACGGACCGTTCAGGCTACTGTAGCCGGCATCACCGCTGTACCACCAGCCACCACCGGCATATTCTGCTACTGAACCTGGGTGCAGAGTGTCTTGGTCGTACGAACGAGCGCTGAACTTTGCACCGTTGTTGCCATATGATGAACTAGACAGTGTGAACCCATCCCCTGCTGTCCCACTGTACCCCCCGACACTCAGGGTGTAGTAAGTGCCAGGACCGACTGAGAAGGTGGAGTATCTAGCGAACTTCACATTCCCGTCCCAGTCTTCAAGCTCAATGTACAACTCGTACGCATTCTGGGCCGTTATACGGTGCATGTTGTTTAACCCTAGCCAATACTCGCCACTAGAGTCCCCAAATCCGTCTTGATAAGCACCGATCCAGCGGAAAAACTCAAGAGACCCGTCAAACCTCCTCTGTATGACAGTCCACCCTCCCCCATCTGTGGTCTGATCACAGTACACAGAGACTGGGTCGTTAACATGAGCAGGTTTGATTGGAAACACCCCACTAGCTATCGAACCAAACATTGCCTGAGCAGTATAAATCTCAGAGCAGTCATCAAAATAGCTCGTTCGCCAAAGGTCATCAGCGTTGGCCGGATGGTTTTGTGGAAGGTCTTGCTTGAAGTCTCTCCTTTTAGTATCCTCCTCCTCATCATCAGTTAGGGACTCTGGAGCAATGATACGACAAATCTGAAGTGGAAGCAGTGTTATAGGTACATTTTAGTCTTAGTACAAATGATGTATTTGTGTTTGATCTAGTAGTGATGATCTTGCAGAAACCATGATATGCTACGTTGCGATCAATATGTACCGTTATGATTTGATAAGGAAAGGCATTCACTGTCTTTCAATGTGATCTTGCCAATGGTTATACTATATATTTTATATTCATTAATATATTGGTATATATAAAGTGTATATATAGTATATGCAAATCACCTTGTTGCTGCTCCTCATCATTTTCACGAGGCTCTAGTGATGACAGCACTTGTCCAACGTCAGCTGTCTCTTCAGGGTCTTGCAGGGCTCCTAAGTTAAGAGGTTGACACATGAATTAAAGGCAACCACATTTAAACATTTCTGTCCATCTCTACATAGTTAAACCTGCCCAGTCTTGTGCAATCACCTATTCAGAGCAACCATTTCCCCCCCAGTCCCTTGAGTGGTTGCTGAGGACAGGTTGTACATTGTATCTATCAGTGGTAGCTGTCAGGTACTTGTACAGAATGAAAGTGGCATGCAGTTCCATTATCAAGCAATAACATATCTAGGCTAGACAGTAAATGTTTGAATATGCTACCATGATGTCCTGATATTATCTTTGTTGATAACAACGTGCAAAAACAAGTTATAAGTAAGTTAAACACTATGCTGAACAAAAAATGTACATATGTGTTAAGTTGACTCTACTTACCACAATCCACGCCATGCTTCTCAAACATATCCAGAAAGTCACCACAAATCGCCTGTGGAGTTCCCAGCTCAACAAGTTCCAAGTCGTTGCCAACGGCTAGAATAGAGAGAACAAAACATGAATCAAAACATCCCGCTTTTACTATCCAACCACAGGGCCTTCATGAAAAGCAGTTTATACAAGTTCACACAGTGAATTTACTAAAGTAGCACAACTACATGTATGAATGTGTCAATTGCAGGTTACAATATAACTTCTGTGCTATCAACACACAAAGGTAGGCTGTATTTAAGGCATATTTTGCGATGTATATTTGTGAAACAATTGGCAAATGGTAACATGTACGCATGTCTCTGAATACGTTGTATCTTTTTTTAAAATGTTGTCTGTTGTACATTTATATGGTATTGAATGTCACACAGAAAGGTGGTAGTGACATAATTTGACTATGACCATACAAGTGCCTGTTCCATATGGTACGCCTTTTCCAGCGATTCCCTATAAAATTATCACTCACACTGACCTGTCTCAACACACTCCTCCCACACCTTGCACAGTGACAGGGTCAACTGGTCAGTACGTACTTCTCTAGCCACTACAGACCACTGTAGAACTGCGGTCACCACGAACACATGGATGAGCGACATCTTGTAGGGCTGCTCTCTAAGCACATAACAGCTACCGTGCAAGGTTATGTACATGTACACCAGATGGTGAAGTTCTCAGGCCAAAGTTGTATATAAATAGTTATGATAAAGTATGTTGTCATAATTCAAAGGTAAGAATCCCTGACTAGAGGAAAGCAGTCAGGAAGTATGCATTATAATTACATGTAAAAAAGATGTGGAGGAAAAATAAGCAATAAAAATCTTTCTGACACCAATGCTTCAAGAACAGTATTTATTGCAATTTCAGTTGAAATGCTACCTATACTACACATACATTTTCGTGTATATCCTACTCTTGAATAACTTTAAATGTACATTTCATCACGTACATTACATTTAATTAAGTACATACCAACTTTGGAATACTGTTTCATCAATGATACTTCAAAAACCATTTTGAATGTTTACAAAAGATTGGAGAGTCTATCAATGCAACATCATACAGTTAGCAAATCCTCCATTTTACAAGGTTTCAAATTACATGTACTACAAATATTTGGACTCCGTGAAATAAATCACAAAGTCTTTCCTATTATATATTGATTTTAGCCAATATACATGTATGGTGTCCAAATATCAATTCACATATTTCTTTGACTAGCCTCTTAAAAAAAAGAAACTGTACTCTCTTAAGCATTGCCTTGCATTGTCATAACCCGAAATTGTTGCCTATTACAGTGTAACACAATAGTATGGCACACTTAAGCCCTGTACACTGAAAATAGACAGTAATATACAAGGATATTGCATGGTAGAGGAACACATATCTGCCATTATTTACGATACATATCACAAGAGTTGCAAAATGTTCTTTTTCATATTTCTCCTGAATAATGTCATAATTACAAGATTCAGGAGCATACAATAGTAATAAACAAGTTGGTTATAGCCAGAAAGCTGAAAGATGCAAATTTCTTTCTTAGAGTTTCTTCATTTGTCATGGTCAGCTCCATTGTCTAGTGCAAATCTGAAAATCAAACAAAAATATCCTGCCTTTTAGTACAAGAAATGACATCTGAAAACATAAGACATAAGCACAAAAGACCAGTATAATCAAAGCAGACATGTACCTACTTTGGCTAGTCACGTTGCTACGCGGACGGTCGTCTGTGGTATCCCGTGTCTGATTGGGTGACGTCGCCGCTCGGCGTGGTTTTGAAGTCGGGATAACTCTGACTCTGTCGGTCCGACATCTTGTCTAGCTCGATGTCCAGCTGTTTGGACTGTCGTTTCTTCCACATGGAACCTCCAGCAAAACCTAGACAGTTGTTAGAGATAGCAGACTTCACCCTCTTGACAGTAAGCACCCTCTGGCAGAATATACAGAAACTGCAGCGCAGAAACACACACAGACATATACACCAAAAATAATACCAGTACTTCAAGCAATTAATCATGCAACTTTATATTCAGAAGCTGTTAAATGGATTTTCAATTGATAAAGCAAGCAAGCAAAAACAGAACTTAAGAGTCCTAGAATTTTGACTGACTGCACAGCCAATATCTTATTGGTTGAACAGCTGATTATATTTTGATGGCCAGCTAGGATTGGTCAATTGTTTGAAAAAGTGTTGTGAGTTGAAATTTAGACAATAATTTGGAGTTGAGTTAGATATCCTTCTAACACCTTTTGGTGTACAGGGAGGCACCCATCCCTTTGGCCACACAGATATGCAATCACTACAGCAGGGGGCTAGTCCACTGGTACTGGACACTTTGTTCAACTACCATACCCTTTCTCATAAGTGCTTTGTGATAAGCAGAAAAAGCCCTATGTACCATTTCTAAAGTTTTTGGAATCAACCTGATTGGGGTTTGAACCAATGACCTCCAAACGAATAAAAACATACAAACATGCAAATTGAGCACTCTACCCATTAGGCTACTGCACCACTCTGGAGTCATACATACCCAGTATTCCTCCACCCACAGCTGCCCCCGCCCCGATCTTCAGCCCGGCCACCAGTCCGATCGGCCCCCCGAGCACTCCACCAATCAGAGCCCCCGCCACGGGGAACATGGCGGCCTTGTACTTAGCAGCCTAGGGGACGAAACAGGAACATATATGTACAACAAGGCAATCAGAGATGGTAGACCTCAATCCCTTACCCATATTGTTTTGCAACCCTTCTGGTCCTACAGATTTGCTGAGGATGTATGGCAACACTGCATTGTGTTTATTGAGAATCACAGAAACACACAAACAGACACACACAAACACACACACATACACACACACACACACACACACACACACAAACACACACACACACACACACACACACACACACACACACACACACACACACAAACACACACACACACACACACACAAACAGACACACACACACACACACACACACACACACAAACACACACAAACAATAGCTGACTCCAATGTCACTAGCACTGTCAAGACAATTGTCAATGCAAGTCCTAATTAGAGGGAAAGGGTATTTTTGTTTGGTTAAGAAATAAATCTATGTTTTAAATTGTTGACAGACTAATCAAATCAACCCATAAATCAATGAGTGTTCAGTCAATGACTGAACTAAGAGGTCACTGACCTTTCCGAGTTCCTTGACCCCAGACTGCACATTCCCATGAGCCTGTTCTACATGGTCCTGTATCCTGTCCACCTTTTCTCCTTGTTCCTAATATTCCAACATAAGACCAAGAAACTTTAAGATAAATACAAGGATTGTAGGTAAAGGATAACATTTTCAAGTAATATCTTAACTTAAGGAATATAATATTCAGCATCTTACATTTTACGTACTTGTCTGTACAAAATGAACTATGACTACAAGACCTGTGCAGCTTTTTTATGAGGTAGTTGAAAAAAAACCCTCATAGTTTGATTTTCTAAGTAATTAATCAATCAAAGACTTACATTAGAAAAGCAACAACAGACTTCCAGTTATCAAGGACATTATATAGCATAATGTCCTTACAGATATGAAGCAGTACTTACATGGACCATAGTAGAAAATTCGTGGATGAGGTCATTCAACTCTACCAGATCCTGTGGTGGGAATGTGAAGGAAGAAATCTGAAGTAAATTATTCCGATTACAACTGTTACGGTTCTACATGTATAGTGACAAGAGTGTAAGAATGCATTTTCCTAGTACTGGTAGCAGCTTTCTTATTAATCCAACTACATATTATTATCAGGTAATTACTGTACACATTAATAACATTCCATATGCGCTGATGAACTCAACAACACACATGACTATGTAATCTTCAATCTATTTTTCATAAGTTTGTAAATGGGTGTGGTATCCAGTCCTGCCCCAACTTGAACCACCAATGAAAACAGAGTATTTCCCACCTCTCTCAGGTTCCCCCATGACTGCAGGGCAGGCTGGTCCTGAGGAATGCTGGGTAATTGTTTCTGCTCCTGTTCCAGATTTACAGTGGAAACATCAGGTGAGGTGTGATCTTGTCTTTCTACCCCTCTGTTAGTTTTCTTTGCACCTCCTGTAGATTTGGGAATACATTTCATCTAAAAATAGGTTTGTGACATGTTATGTTATGTTCTAAAACATATAATAATGGTGCAATATTTTGATGCTAGAAGATATGTATATACACAAGTATTAGCATACATTGATTTCTCTGCTTAGGACTCGGCACTTATGAGAAAGAGTGTGGAAATTAAAACACACATCACAACCAGTGGACTGCCCTTAACACCAGAAGATGTGGGAAAGGTTTTAATGAAGAACTTAATTGCATGACAATTGTACATGGTACAAAGTATGGCAAGAATTCGTAAACACAATACAAAGTAGAAGTATAGAATAAAACTTAACATCCTAATTACTAATACAGTACAATAAGGGCTAGCATACGTTTTGATATAGTGTAACAGTTATAATCGAGTTGGTTTAATCATTAGTTTTGGTATTTTTTCTAATGTGAAAGCAGTCGTTTAGATATTTACCTATTTTTGCATTGTAGGGATTGTTGCATTTTCAATATATACTCAAAACGCTCTGTAGCATTGAGACTCTTAAAACTTGTACTTGTTTTGAGACATGTGAATAACTTATTATGTAAAACATCATATCTAGAGCATTCCATGACAAAGTGAAATTCATCTTAAATTTCCATTGGATTTCAAAAGGGACTTAATTTCACAGTAGGACCGGGAGGGAGGTTTATGCAATGTTTTAAATTTGCAATCAAAACAGCTCTGCAGGACAGTGGTAATACTAATACAATGTAAACACATATTTGCGGTGTCCTGATTTAGCGGTGGAGGGGTCACTGCAAAAACTGTGAAAACAAAACCACTGTGAACATTTCAAGACATACAGTATATTCACGTACCTTGTTTACCAGGTTGATGTGGTATAATGACAGGTTCGCCGTCCCCCAGAGGTTCCATCGGTTCAGCGTACATCTCCATGAACTCTGACACGGCTCTGAAGGCCTCCTCCCTCACCGGCGTCACCCTCCTGTCAAACATCTCCACATCCTCCTCACGAATCTGCTGCCGGGTTCGGTCCATATCCCTCATGGTCGCTTTCAATTGCTGAAAGTAACTGTCACTATTAAAAGCCGAAGGAGTAAAAAATGATATCTACACAAAATTGACAATTTAATGTAAAACCAATTATGATGATGATGAATGTAAAACTCTTCCTATGTACAGTTCACTATTAGAAAAAAAAGGTAAAGCATTCGAACCTCAGACTGAGGACGAAGCATGACGCTTTTTCGTTAGCTAGTAGTGCAATGTGGCTTAGTAGTATTAGTTAGATATTCAGTTTAGTTAAGGGAATTTCCCTGTTACAATGAACCCGTAAAAACTGCAAATAGTGTCTGTTTTTTCTGTCAAAACCAGTCACTGTGGAAGAATAGCTCTTCAGTGAACTGGTTTGAGATCATTATTACTTTCACATAATTTCTTTATGGGTTGTTACAAATTGTGCGACACAACATTACCTGGAGCGCACGGCTGGCATCAATCTGTTCTGCATTCAGCTTGTCCCATTTTCCACTTCTCTGGTACTGAAAAATAAAAACATAACGTTTGAAGATGTAAACTTAGTTCATGTTTTAAATTGACAGAATTGCACAATTTGGAAGCTGATCCAAAATTTCTTTAGATGACCCTTTCTCTCCATTCATAATATAGCAACATTTTCCCCATTTTATGCGAACAATTGTAGAAAAGTTGTGAAATAGGTTTTATTAGTATCATAATCAATAGCAACCATATGGCCAAAAGTATGCTGGAGCAAAATTCTGAAATTGGGGGAGGGGGGCAGCTAGCTATACGGCACAAAGTTACAAGATAGCTCAGTACAAGGGAATGAAAAATTCACTCACCTTTTCTATGTTGATCTTGTGCGTGTTTAGTTTCTCTAAAGTGTGCGGAATGGCGATTTTTGTGAAGTTTTTTAGAGCTGGTTCCAGAATTTTGATGGGTTGTTTTGGTGTGTCATCAGCCACTGGCCGCTTTAGACTTTCTTCAAAGTCATCGAAACTCGACATTTTGGGCGAGAATTTTCTAACTTTATAGACTTAAATATACTATTAATAACTGGATACACCACATTAGGTATTCATAACTACCAAAATAAAGCGACAAAAAGGTATAAACTTATGTTTTTTCGTCTGCATCTCGCAGCTGCCAAAATAAATCCACCATCTTGCTTCCGTGGTTGTTTTTCGTTGTTGCAGTTTTAAAACTAATCGCTAGATAGCGCTCGTGTACGGGCACTGTAGTAATACATGTAAGTTGCTGAAGAGGTATAAATACATCAAAACACAACGTTTAAGAGGGAATTCGCATCAGAGGAAGAATGTTTATTCTGTGGTAAGGTAGAATTTTGCAATCGGGGCGCTCTTTTCTCACCAAAAGTAGCAGCGTATCAGATTCCAATGGATTTTACCATGTTGCATTTTGTAAACCTGTAATGTTACATCTGGTCGTCGGGTGCCGCTTTTCAACCACCACTAGCACTGTGCCTTCCTAGTGTTCCAAGTCGACGCAAGTCTGACAATGAGATTAGTGATTTTACCGAAGCCATAACTTTTTAATTCCTGGCATGAAGTATCGTTTAATATGACCATCTTCACTTCGATATCGAGCTCTTTTTATGAACTAGCACGCAAGCACGTCGTAGCTACGTGACGACAATATCAAACATTGATTTGTGAGACGCTGTTCTTCAACTTTTCGTCTTTTAGGTTTAGATGAACTTTAATTCTATACACCCATTTCTTTAGTTTAACCCGGGAATGAAAGAAAACTATTTCTTTTCTAAACATATACTTATTGTGATGAATCCAAATAAGATAGACTATAATAGAATGAAACAAAAACTTTGTAGCTGAAGTTTTGTAATTTGATAACTTCGTGGTGCATGAAATAAACGCTGAGGCACATGTAGTTACGACTGTTGCGGAAAACAGTCAGAGAAATATCACAAACAGTTAGCCTCAAATGACGCGACACTCAGCGAAATGTGAAGCTCGTATATTTTCCCCGCACGTATTAATTAGCAACCACCTGTAACATGTATCCCGTTCAAAAGGTTAGCAGCTCCTGCTTTCCGCATACGGACGCACCGGCAAAACTTGGTCGGGATGCCGGTAGCGATAACTCCCGCGCAACCCTCTGACATTTCCCCGGCGTGACCCAGCTAATATCTTAATTTTACAGGTGTCAATCCGAGGCTCGGGGTGGTCTGACACCGCACAGCCAGCCTCGTCATCGTCTGACAACTTCTCATCTCCCGACCCTGGGTCCTAATCCGGGCTGGCCCCCGCTGTCACATCCAATGCCTGAGTCGTCTTTGATATTCGCACGAATTCGGGCACTTATTGCCGCGAGGTCAGCCGACCTTTGGCCGGGGTTGAGGCGCGGTGTCAAAGACTTGCGCTCCGGATGAAGAAGCTGGGATGATGGATGGATGTTTAGCGCATTCAGCTCTCGCTTCAGACAAATTGGGCGTCTTAGACGCCAGACTCTTGGGAGTTTCTCTTAGATACACATGTTATTGCGGCGTTGGGCACGGGCAGGGAGGGCATGCATGCAGAGTGCCGCTCATCCCCAGGTGCTGGGATGGGCTTTGGATCATTTTTGTCGAGTCGATGGCTTGGTGGCCCGGGTCAGTAAAGTCTACCACACACGGACTTGAAAAATGGATCATAACAAAGATAGACGGGTAAAACTGAGATGAGAAGGAGAGATGTAGGGACGAGTAATGTGACGTGTGAAGAAAATCGAGAAAGAGGGATAGAAGAACGAAACACAATGGAGCCATAAGAAATATAGTAGATAAGGAAAAGACAGAAAAGATTAAGAACGTGTCATCTTGTTGCTCTTCCTTTTAACAGTACCATAACTCAACAAACAAACAAACAAACAAACAAACAAACGAACAATTAATCTAATGATAACAGTTATAGACAAAGTTATCTGGGAGACGCTAGTTCAAACCTTGGAAAGGGCATCTCGGTTGGGGCTGTACACGTCTTTCGGAAGGGACAGTCCGATAAAATGGGGGTCCCTTGTTCGAGGTAAGGGCTCGCTACCCCTCCCTTCGAAAACAGACCCTGCTACTGAAACTACAAGGAAACTTGCTGACCTATGTGCCACTAGGCACTACAAGGTGAACAACTACAACAGATGCTTTTAAATATAGTCTCAGCTGCTATCTCAATGGTAAGACTTAAATCTCAAAAGCTACAGAAATATCATATCAAATTACGAACCAGGAGAAACGTCGTTTGTCTCAAGGTGTCAAACCAAAACCCCATTATCGTCTCGTTCCCATGGGAGTCTCCACAATTTATAGAAATGATAATAGTGTCATGTATCAAGTACATCCAATTAGCATAAGATAATTAGGCCCAAATAGGCTATCTATTATCATGGATTACTGCCAGGAAATTGGGTCTAACCAGATATATAATATATTCCGTTAATAATTAAAGAGACGTCAAAAAAGTATGAAAATAAATCGGTATGGTGTGTTGAAAAATCCTACACTTAAGCTCATTCATTATTACTTAAAAACGGTAAATACAAAGGCATTCTAAAATCATATTTCCTGCTAACAAACAAATCGAATATCAGAATTAGCGCCAAACTGTCAAATGTCCGTAAAATATAGAATAGCTTAATACAGGTGTCCAAAACACATATGAATCGTGGATAAAGTAATTGAAACTACATTTTCCTCCAAAAATTGATAACAAATCCATTCTACGATGTTTTATTCCTCATACGACACAAATTTAGCATATGAAATAACGAAAAAACGGCTATGTTTCCTTGAATCTAAGTGTAGAGTACATGCATCTTAAACACATATGAATTACGATCGTGAAGGAAAAGATGAAATGTTTTCCTAAGAAAATCTAATGCCAAATCCATTCTACAAGGTTATATTCCTGATACCAAACAAACATGCAATCAAAATAATCAAAGAAAAACCTGCTAAAGTTCCTTAACTCTAAGTATAGATTGATGAATGAATCTTAAACACACGTGAATTACGACGGTGGGTTCAGAGATTGCACTGCTTGAACCCTCTTCGTCTAAATTATTCAGCCACTCAGCAAACAAATTGGACATCTTAGTCTGCATTCCCGGGGGATAGCCTTGTTAGATACACATTTTATTGGGGGAAACTCCCAGGGGCACTTAACAATGTAGAAAGTTAACTTGCTAAGTTCCCTAGCGAAAGGTTAGAGCGCTTTCATATATGTTTTGAGTCGCCCTAATATTTGTTTGACGCCGCCAGAGAGGTCCCGGTCCATATGTATGTAAATTCTATCTCGTGGATCTGTCTCGTAGCAATTTCCTAAAGATAGCTCTTGTATTTGTCGAACAATTTTTATTTAAATGCGGGATGTGGGTTTGACGGAGTGTATATAGCACGGGGGACATGGTTTCGATCGTGCATGTATTCTAGTAACTATTTACCGTTTAAAAGGGAAGGCATTAGGAACTCAATATTAAACAGAATGTAACGTTATTTCTGCCATTCAATAAACCGCCGAGTCCATTATAAAGACACGATAAAATTGTATTATTCTTTTAAGACAGTCAACGACAATGCTTCTATCATCTCAGATATTTTATTCTAATTCACGAATTTCTATCATGTATGAACATTTCTTGAAGTTAAATAAAGAAATGTTCCATATGTCTTTATTTAAGTTTTGTGTGATCAAATCATTTCTACATTCGTATCAAGATCTGTGTGGATTAGATATGATTTTGTGAACATTGCAACTTTTGGCCAATTTTTCTTTGCCGAAATTGCCGAATTATTTGAGCCAATTGTATATGACTCAGAGGCGTCTGAATAAGGAATCAACTGCAAATTTATACAACGTATTTGTATCAGAAAAATCGGCCCCTGTAGTTCCAAAAAAAGCCGCTAGGGGGTCCAAACTTACTCTCTGCCCTAAGAGGAATCCACCACTCAAAAATCACGACCACATCATGGCCAGAACACGAGATATCAAAACCGTAAGTTCGGCTGCAGCACCTTAGAAAGCCGCTAGGGAGCCATTATCGAACTTGACCTTCGTTTTCCCGACCCCTACCCACCTAACGAATATCACAAGGGACCTTCCACGATTTCTCGAGTTATGCTGTCCACACACACACACACACACACACACACACACACACACACACACAAACAAACGACACCTAAAACATAACCTTATTGTCGAAGGTAACTATGTACAGTTATCCTTGATGTGTCTGAGTCTTATCTGTGAAAGAGAATGTGAGATGACAAACTGGAGAGTCATGAACGAAGCAATTCTAAGAAAATCGCTAGAGGTCGCCCTACGAAGAGAATTGACAATTTCCAGGACGCGTTATTGAAATCAGCACCAGCCACTTCCAATATTGTCACCACTTCATCAATATGCATACCTGTGTCTGTTTTGTTGATGTCACAGATTGTGACACAAACAAAGAAAAATGGCCGTCTTCAAAGCTAATATATTTCGCCGAGGACGACGCAATATCTTGTGAGCCAATTTCGCTCATTTTGCAAACGGTTATAAATCTTCATATTCCACCAACCGTTTTGGTAATCACCTACCCACGGTTTTATTACGACGCGTTAATTTTACAGCTATCTTATGGGAGAGTTTATTTCAATGGCTATATTCCACTAGTTAGAGGAGAAGTCCGGTAATAAATAAAATCTTAGGAAAGACGACAAGGTCTGTTTGTTCAGTGTATACAAGAAACTTTCCCGAACTTTGTTCTCTTGCTTCTCAGTTAAAGTACGTATACTTATATACAAAAACAGAGCATATGTCTTAGCATACGTTTAATAGAATAGTTGGAGTAGAATGATGTAGAAGAGAGAAAAAAAGAGAGAGAGAGAGGGAGAGATAGAGAGAGAGAGAGAGAGAGGGAGAGGGAGAGAGAGAGAGAGAGAGAGAGAGAGAGAGAGAGAGAGAGAGAGAGAGAGAGAGAGAGACTTAGACAGGGACATAAGGAGAGAGAGGCAAAGGGAGACTGAGAAATATGGAGAGAAAGAGACAGAGAGATACAGCAGGAGAGAAAGAGCGAGATAGGGAGAGAGACAGATACAGAGAGAGAGATGGAGAGAAAGAGATAGGGAGAGAAAGAGATAGGGAGAGAGACAGATACAGAGAGAGATGGAGAGAAAGAGATAGGAAGAGAGACAGATACAGAGAGAGAGGAAGAGAAAGAGATAGGGAGAGAGACAGATACAGAGAGAGATGGAGAGAAAGAGATAGGGAGAGAGACAGATACAGAGAGAGAGGGAGAGAGACAGATACAGAGAGAGAGATGGAGAGAAAGAGATAGGGAGAGAGACAGATACAGAGAGAGAGATGGAGAGAAAGAAATAGGGAGAGAAACAGATACAGAGAGAGAGAGAGAGAGAGAGAGAGAGAGATGGAGAGAAAGAGATAGGGAGAGAGAGTCCTGGAGAGAAGGGAGAGAGAGAGTCCTGGAGAGAAAGGAGAGAGAGAGAAAGCTCCAAAAAGAAGAAAGAGTCATGGCTACAAGTATCAGTCCTATCAACCTAGAAGAAGGAAGCATCAAGGAAAGGAGTATGTCCCAAACACCAGCGTAGTCAAACCCTAAGAACTATTGATAATATAAAAAACGTAAACACGTCCTGCAATGTTACAAAAAGTGTAATAAATCTTTATATCAATTTCTCAAATTGTGCAATAAATGGACGGATGAAGAGATTAGAATCAAGTAAATCTAGATGAATGGTACTGAAAAGTACCCAATTTAATCTATGCTGAGCCCAAGTTGTTGCTGAGTTACCCAATTTCACACTCCCCACCCTACCCATCCAGTCGGATCCTTCTTCCCAACGGTTATTCCATAATTATGTAAATGAGGAACTCTCGGGCGAGGGGGTCCCTAACTAGGACGATGTGTTTCCTCAATAGATGATTAATACCTACACGGAACAAAGGTATTTTGTGTCAGACATATTGTAGTTTCCGTTCGAGGAATCCGTTTTGTCTAGTTGTATCGATGTCAGGACTTCAGACGAAGGCTTGTGGTGAGACAGTGTCGATGTGGGGAGCCACTGGCTTGAAATTCGGTACTTTGTTACTTCTTTCCGCGCTCACAACGGAGTAAAAAAATGAAAAAATAAAACCAGACGCTCGCAGGGACCTTAACCTTCGGCTGTTGAACTGCAACGGCAAATTTCATCAATTGAAGTAATGAGGCGAAGAAATGAGGAAACGGTTTCGCAGACACGCGGCGCGCGCGCGGCACATTATTCTCCATTTCCGAACACCGCGTGTCACCGCGCCGCCATGCTTGCCCGCCTGCCCGGAGTTCCCTTCCCATCGCTCGACGAGTTATTGAGAGTTTCGCAACACTTATTCCCTCGTTCATATCTATTAGGGAAGGGTTTCTTCGATCGGTAGAAATATCTACAGGTCCTAGAGGAGTAGGAACGTGATGTATCTATCTAGTACACAGTCTACCTGCAATTTCATACTTTTAGTGTTATCAAATAGTTACTTTACGTCTATATACCAGTCTCCTCACTCCTCCTTCAGTGTAAAGATCTAAAATACGAAGAAAAGGCTGCAATGATAGACAAGCAACAATAGAACTTCAGTTTAATGGCGTTCTGGGACACTTTGTTTGATTTCTTTAAAAACTTTCCCTTTTATTTAAAGTTTATTGGTACTTTGTTTAACTCAATTGCGGAGAAGGTATTGACGTACCAAAACTGCTATTTCTAGTTCCTACGATTTTGTGGTCAGGATTTATCTATAGTTTCGTATATTTTATCCTTTACGCTAACTGTACATCTTAAATTTCCAAAACAGTTATAAATTTGATACAGATTTAGTTAATGTTTCCGGGTGTCAACGTCATCATCGCTCCGGAGGCTGTAATCCGGAATCCACAAGGCGGTAATCCGGAATCCACGCGGCTCCGGTGCCTCTAGAAGCGTGGAAATGAAGAGCTCAGGGGGGATTTGTTGGCAGGGCGGGCTCCCAGGCGGTGGTGATGGGGACAGATGTGTGCGTTCTGGTACGGAGACGGCGCAGTGCGGCGGAGAGACGGGCGGGCGAGCAGGCGTAATCCCCGGCCTGCACCGGACAGCGTGCCGGGATCACACCTCACAGCGCGGACGTGCGGGCTCGCAACGGGGAGAGTTGTCCTATCGGTGGGCCACGAGACTGGTCTCTACGGCTTCTAGGGTTGCTGGAAGAATAGTAGAATTTGGCCAAATAGGGCGTGTCAGAGAGGTTTTGCAATTGTTTGCACTTGGTATGCCAACATGTACATGTAGCTCCAGTGCTGGAAGATTACTCTGGCAAATGATTCACCTTTTTTGGCTAATTACCTCCGTGAAAAATGGAGGTTATGCTTTAGGTGTTCGTGTGTGTGTTCGTGTGTGTGTTCGTATATATATATATGTGTGTGTGTGTGTATGTGTGTATGTGTGTGCGTTAACACGATAACTCAAGAATGCCTGGGTGGATTGTGTGTGTGTTCGTGTGTGTGTGTATTCGCGCGCGCGTGTGTGTGTGCGTATGTGTGTGTGTGTGTGTATGTGTGTTTGTGTGTATCACGTGTATGCATGTATGTGTGTATGTGTGTGCGTGAACACGATAAATCAAGAATGCCTGGGTGGATTGTCTTGATATTTCGTATATAGGTAGGTTTTGATGAAAGCACGAAATGGTTAGATTTTGGACCCCTTAGCGGCTTGTTATGGTACTGCAGCAGACTTTTGTCTCTCTTTCCGCAATCCAAGTGGTCTGACAGAGACTTCAAGGAATAGAAATCCAACAAAAAGTAGGTAAATGAGAGACCTAATTAGTATGGTCAAAGAGACCAAAGGCTCATAGTTCAGGTCCTAATTTCCAGTCAAAATCACTTATTTTTCAAGTGTATTAGTTGATGATGAATTGTATAACTTAACATTGTTGGGATATTGTTAGATTAAAGCTCAAAACTTTACAATAGGTACTCTACCAACACAGATGAGCTTTCTTGCGAATTATTGGGATATGATATATTGAACTGAAATTTTATAAGAAAATGGGAAAAATGTGACAGCTGACTGATGTTTGAAAAATAGCAAAAGCAAAGACGTAACAAGTTAAAAATTGGCCACTCCATAATTGAAAGATATTAAGTGTGCGACTAAAAAGGGATTTGCGGCCAATGCTTGTATAAATGTCATATAATGCCCAGTATTACACAATTGAAAAATGTGAATCAAAAAGTCGTTAGGTTTCAGTGGGCCGCCATGTATCAAAACGTCAAAATAATTGTAGGAAATTGGTCTGAAGTGACGAATAACGGGCTATGATTACGGTCCACTCTGTACACGAAGTCATGAATCTTCATCCCCGGAATTAAGTACTCACTTTTTCCATTGCATGGCTGTGTGGAGTGACATTATTCCTAATTTGCGGCCGGAGTCAGCGTCTCTCACTCAGAACCAATTTTCCTCGTATAGAACAAGACCAGGGAACGGAAATCATAAATTATAATTATTCCAGTTCATAAACCATAAACTAGAGGAAACCAAAAACCCAAAAGAGTACGAAACAATACGTTTAAGAAAGTCAGGGATCAAGATCATCCGAACTGTGAAAATTAGCTAACCAATAATGTTCTCCATTGAATTCACAGATATTAAGTTTATATTAAGCATATAAACCATCTCGCTACGCGTAGGTAATATCTTTTGGCTACAAGTATGCTTTATTGAATTATCAAATAAACGCACCCGCATGAAAAATGATACAAGCATGGTCTATATTTTGATGTATGTAATCAGAGGTTTATTTATTGAGCAGTAAAAATAAGTTGGCTACCCATTCTTCAAAACTACGATTTCTTTATTGCACAGAAGAAAGAATTATCTTCTAATAAGTTTTCCACAATTTTGTATTTGGGTGATTTGGCGGATAATATTACTGTAACTATCCAAACTTACATACCGACGAAGGCTCATACTCATATAATGTTCAGCTAAAAATAAAACGATGTACAGAAATAAAGCATGCATCGCGTATTTTATGTGGAAACATCAACGTTTAATTTCAATCGCTATAAATCATATAATTATCTTGGTTTGATAATAACCAATATAAATGTTTAATATGAAATAATTAGTGATATCGCGGAAGTCATGGTAAAAAAAGCATAAAATGAAAATGATTAGAATTATAGTGATAGCATTAACAAAGATATGAGTAAAGTTTGCGTATTTGGTACATTTTATAGTGTAATCAAAAGTCCAGTTAAAAAAAGAGAGTAAAAAAAGACTTAATCCCCCGGCATCTGCTAATGCCACGCTAGAGGAAGGATGACATAATCAACGTCCCCTCCACAACAATGTAATGCAATTAAGTCGAGGTAATTAACGCTGTAATTGTAGTTTCCGGTTGGGTGATGATTGGCAGTTTATAGCAGGCGCGGGGCAAGAGTGCGACACAGCGCTCGGTAATTAATGTTTGTGTTTCCTGGAACTCTCTCCGGAGCGGCTCCATTATAGTGAACTCCGCGACTCTGGCACTCCGACATGTCTTCATCAATACGGGGGAACAGTTTCTGAGCAGCCGGATGGAATATTAACGGCACTTACTCCGCAGTTCGCGTAAACTGGGCAGTTTATTAGCACGGCGAGAGCTCGTTTTAATTGAGGCAATTCAGTCATGGGGAAAAGTCAGCGACGTTTTGTTTTATTATTGCCAAGTTAGGACATACTTTTAGAATTATGTAAATGAAAATACTTTATCATGTTAATGTAAGGAATATAAAAAGTTAAGGTAATATCGAACTTGATTTCTAATTCTTTTTTCCGATATGGACAATACATGCCGGATATGTTCAAGTTTTTTTCATTAGGGACTTCTTTTATTGGCTACCTTTGGTTTATTGTTATTTCTTGGAGGACCAATCATCTTGAAGACATATCCATCACGGGATACCGCTCATTGGACGCGCGCTTTTGCTGCTGATTGGCTGCAAAGCCATCCTCGATTTCATTGGCTACTGTCCTTGGTGCTGATTTCACAATCGATCACGGTAATGTAGTTTTTATTCGTCGTTGGACGATAAAAGAAATTGAGCTCGGTAAGGTTTATGCTTCCAAAAGTTTATCAGTGCCTCTTACTACATCTTTTTTTACACAACTTTCTTAAAGAGTTGCTTTAAAGTCTGTAACGTCATCACACATATACTGGGACAAACCGACACCAAAGCGCATCTTTTTTTCCCATTAGCAAAAATCCTTTAATCGCTGCCCGACGTATCGGTAGCGTGAAATGCTTCAAAGTATCCCCCTCGCGTCTTCGTGCCAGTTATCTCCCGGCATTAAACGCTTCCCTTTCCGTCGAGAGTCAGCGTTTACGTTGGAGGGAATGGGCCATAAAACTAACCCCCGAGATTTGGCTGTGTCCGGATGGGACAGCCCTTTAGAAAGCGGGCTCATCCCCTCGCCGTGTGATGTATTTGCGGGAGCTATCGGCCCGACTCATTGCCGCACTTGCCGGCTTTACGGGCGCGTGAGTCGGCGAGTTTCGGGCCCGCCAACTTTCCCTCACCGACGATAAATTAAAAGACTCATAATGTTTTCATTTGCGCGCGCGTTCCATCATGCCAGGCCTAGCGGGCGGGCGCAATTTGTAATTTTTGTCATAATTAGCACTTTTACACGGGGATTTGGCGCGAGGAAAATTGCGATATTACAAACTTAATGGAATAGCTTGTATTATCCACAGTACAATGGAGAATGCATTTGTCTTTATCGAGAGACGTCGATATGCGTGCTGAGTGAGTGGCTTTTTGACGTGTTTGACAAATTCTGTTGATTAAGTTAGCTTAGGGTAGTTTTTCTTCGGGGAAGGAGACGGTTAGGTATGGGCGCCGCGCGGGGAGCGCCGCTGTAAGGGCGCAAAGGGTTCACGGCGTAGAAAATCCGTCCCGAAATAACATAATTATCAAATTATTGAATAATATTCATTGTCCAAAAAAAAAGAAGATAACATTGTAAAAAAATCGTTTTTAAAACACAAAATTATCCAATTTTACACCAAAACTACCACACAACACTGTTCACGGCGTGAGGAAAAATAAGATCCGAAATAACAAAATTATCAAATCATAACACCAAAATTACTGCATAATATTTATTGTCCCCAAATAATCAAACCAGAGGATCACATTGTGAAAGAAAGCCCGTTTCTAAAACACAAAATTATCAAATTATACACCAAAACTACCAAACAACGTTGTAAATAAACTGACCCAAAACAACAAAATTATAAAATTTCACACCCAAATTACCACATAACATTATCCACTTCTAAATCACAAAATTATCAAATTTCAGTCCAAAACTACCACATAACATCGTAGTCAAGTCCATTCAAAAAGAACAAAACCATCATATTTTACACCAAAACTACCACATAACATTATATCATTTTCACTGCAATCAAAATATTACAACAGCATTGTGAGAATAATTTCATAATTTCAAAATTGGTAGCAGCAAAATTAATGTGATGCAGGCAGTCATTACATCGATGAGAAATTTCTCAGCTTAAGTAAACAATCCCCAAATACACTAATTCATAAGCCTGTGACATGGGCATGTGTTATGTCAATATATGGCGCTGATGATTATAGATTGAGGAATTCAACCACTCTGTCTTACGTTTTGGAAAGGATTGTGGTATATAAATGAACATAGGACACACTGTCAACAAAATAACACATCTATTTAAGTCTATACACCGAATTAAAAAAAACATTTTTTCCTGTTCACCTTTGCTCATGGTAACATATTTGCCAGCGATTTCTGTATATTTCTTCACCGATTTCTAATACTTTAGATGGAACAATTTCGAAACATTCTGAAACTTTTTTTACCTCCTTGTAGGAGGTATTGTTTTCGGTGTGTCTGTCTGTCTGTGTGTCTGGTCTACTTTTGTCAGCATAACTGAAGAATACATGGATAGATTGTGATAATATTTGGTTTGTGGGTAGGTCTTAGGAAGATAAAGGTCAAGGTCGACTTTGGGTGTCCTAGTGGCTTTCTTTGGCACTGCAGCGGAACTTCCCGTTTTCGCATTTTCTAATTTGATTGCGACCATCCACCCCTTAGAAAATTGTTATACCATTCTGGTTAAAAGGTAGATTTTTCCTTGAAACTTTCGATTAAAAGTCTTTCATTGAAAGACAGCACAGTGAACCTACAAAGCTATTTCCATACAACTTGTAGTTATAACTTATACGTTCCGCAGTATAGTTATGAAACAAGTCGTAACGACGCCCCAACACTTGTGGTGAAAGATAAATTTCTTCACAGCAGCGTAGCTGGAGAGTTAAGTGATCTATGGAAATAGTACCTGACAATATCTACACATCAAACCGCGCGCCGTTAATATTTGGATATCCCTCCTTGCAGCATACATTCATCACAGCAAGTTTTCCAATCTTGTAGATATGTGCGAGTTGCCGCCGCCCATGAATTGATATAAACGACTAGGAAGTAGCGCTGTTGCAGATAGACACTCTTGTACCCGTTCCCAAACCATTCATCTTCGTCTAAAGTTTGTAACTTTTGTTTGTTCACGGTCGTAAGATCTTTGCGAGGTCCGAGAGACCTCCTTGTCTTGTCTTTCTATCAATCGCGTCTTTACTGAAGTGTGCGGTGTTCTCCGAGAATCTATGGGGAGAGCTCCGCCTCTTGTCGTAAAATCGTCCCCAAAAACTTCCACCCTAAGTTGTCAGAGTTTGTCGTCGTGCACTTTATGTCCCCCGGTCCATTCAACTTCCGGGAATCCACACGTCCATCCCACGCCGTCCCTCTATTAATTTTCCGGGAATCTGACATCTATCACGTCACAAGGGCGTGTCCGCAATCAGTGCTGTAGTCCCGTCTCTTTCAACAATATTAGTGACGGGCTATACTATTTCAAACCGGGGGTTGGTAACGGTATGTTGTAATACTTTCGTCGGGAAAATGTTACGCTTTGAAAACAAACTTGTAGCAAAAACTTGGCATAAAACTGAATCTTGTTCGAATCTGAATTAGTATTTTGATGATTTTGCATAGAATAATACCTAGACAATGCTAGTTTTGTGTGTATAGAATTTACGATTGTCTTTAACGGTGTGGGTGTGTACAGGGCGTGCGGATGGGATGGTACGAAGTCTGCGACTTTTCTTCACGTCCACCCCCTGAACTTTTCCCCAAATGGATGTGTCCGTGGTGATGCATTGCGCCGATCTATCACGGTAAGTGCGCGTGCGGGTACTCACCATCAATCTCCCGCCGCGGGCACGCCGGGGGTACGCCATCACCCGACCGTGTCCGCAAGTTTTATAACTCTCCACGAGTCCATCTTTCCTTCCCGTCATCAATCTCTCCGCGTGTCCTATAGCCCATGGAATTTTTATGAATCTGTTACTTTCCTACATCCCCCTCCCTCAATTCATTTCCCGGCACTCGTCAATCCATCTTGTTCTAAAGTAAGCAGAAGTTGGGAGACTGGTATGACTTATGCATGAGTCGCCTCGCTGCGTTATCGTTTATATAAACCCTTATGGCAAGGCATCACGTGAAAGTCGTGACCAGTCCCGGTCCCAAAACTTGTGACTTGGAATCTAGGCTGTCGTCAGGGCCTGCATAGAGCAGCTCTTCGGCACAAGGGCTGACATACCCCGAGGAAATTTTGCATCAGCCCCTCTCAGGAAGGCCTAAGTCTTTTTTTAAGCGGGCAACAAAAATGATCGGGGTGGGCTAGGTTAGCCAGGCGGGGAGAGAAGCTTACAGTACCGAGGAAACCCGGCCTGCAGCCCAGGTTAAAACTTGTACAGGGAATCTAGAACAGATAAAACGACGATTCACAAACTTCCCCTTATTTGTGCTTCAAGCTAGTTTAAGAAAGTTTAAGTCTTTCTCACACCATATGGTGTATAGGGTGGCGCCCATCCCATTTCTATAGCTCTTGGGCCACACAGTTATGCAAGCAAGTTTTGAATATAGTTAAGTGAATGGTGTATTTGTTTCTCTTTTCAGGGTTTCTAGCTAGTATGTTTTAATTTTTTTCATCTTCATTCACTTTTGTATTTTTTTTTGTATTATAAAATTTTCCATCCGAACTTAAGTTTGGACTTGTTTAATTTCTAGCGATACCCTATTTCAGCAATGCTTTCGACAAGATACAGGTAACTGCCATGGTCAGGTAGCCTTACAAATAGACATGATTAGCGGCGTTGTCATGGGAATGAATCCCCTGAGCTAGCCAATCAGGGCCCAGGATTTGTGGTATCAATTTCACTCCTCTTCGGGCTGCAAATGTATTCCGCTGCGGTCCCGGCGGCCCCGCGGATAGGAGGATCGCGGGACATTCATTTATGGCGGGGGAGAGGGAGGTCAAGTTGCTTTTCGATGCGGTGCGGGCCCAAGGGACCACAACTAATTTTCCATTTTGTGGCGCGCGCACTAGATAGATTACCACTTTATTTGCTGCTGTTAGAAATGAGATAGCGAGAGATGACTGCACCGGAGCGCCGCAGCGCTGCCTGATTGAGATGTATAGGTAAATTAATCTCTGTGCCGGTCATTTTTTTAGAGTGAAATTATTCACTTATTGAGTAGGCGCCAGATTCGTGGACTTGCGATAAGCTGTCAAAATCGCGTTTGGTTTTTATCTCGCTTGGTGATATCGACTTCCCGCTCCGATACTCTATTTAGCCATCAGCTAACGTCTCAATGCTTTAAATGTCAACCAACATCGATATACAATAAGAACGGTATCTCCACATATAGATATACTTTTGCACATTTTCTAAACAATAGACGTGTCCTGCGTTTATGTCAAGTTGAGTTGAATACAACATTAATCGTAAAATCGAATGTTTGGAAAGAAATCAGCAAAGACAGTAAATATCAACAGGACACAAACTTGTTTTTGTACTGTAGTTTGCAAATGTAGGTTGCAAAATAGTACCACCCGAGTGTGACTCTGGGAACGAGAGTATCGACAGGGGGTGTAGGATTTGAATTATAACTGAAATATTTACACCAACTTCTTGATTATTATGTCATATCCCGATCAAATTCTGCTAGAATCGGGGAAATATTTCTTTTAAAAAATGTGAACATTACACTCAAAATAGTGCTTCATTCTTTTGCTACAATTTTCAATTTCATTAAAAAAAAGCTTTTACATTTTTGTAAAAACGAATGCCCTTTTCTGCGTTAAGTAGGTCACATCGCCGGTGACCTGTCCTCTGTCCTGACTAATTAACTATCTGGACAGACGCACCGACAATGACACGGCAATATGACCTAATTTGAGAAGTATAATTGGCAATGGCACTGTACTATATTACTTTTGACCCGCTAGTCTATAGGGAAAAGGCATTGTAAGACATGTTCATTATGTCCATACCGTCCATATTGAAGAGAGGCTTTTTTTGTATTGCTTAATACCATTTGAGAGTTTGTTTGTTTGTGTGTGTGTGTCCTTTTGAACAGCATAACTCGATAAGTTGTAGATGGTATTGATGATATTTGGTATATGGGTGGGTATCAGCGAAGTGAAGGACAATTAATGATTAGGTGAACCCTAATGGATTTCTATGGAACTGCAGCGGAACTGGTTTGATTCAGTTACAGCTTTGCTGTCACAAAGATGGGCTTGAGCACACGCGGAATATAAAGTTGCCAGCTATATTTAAAAAACACTTATGTCGCTGTGCGTTCATGTGTATGTCTGTGTGTGTGTCTGTCTCTTACACGATAGTTCGAACGTGCCTTGATGGACTGATATTTGTTATATGGGAAGGTCTTGGTGACACCTCAAAATGGTTAGATTTTGGAACCCCTATCGGTTTTTCTCGGCACTGTAGCGGAACTTCCAGTTTTGATATCTCGGGTTCTGTACACGCTATGGTCACAATTCTGGGTTGGCAGATATATCTTGTGTTGGGAAGAAGTGACATAAGTTTAAGCCTGTAGGGGGCGTTTCAGTTGCAGACTTTGAGAGTGGATAAGTCAAGAAGGGAAGTCAAGATGGGCTTTATGTCCCCATCCGAAATGACGAGTGCACCCTCTCCAAAACCGTCCCCGGATCGAGTTCGAAACCTTGCCCTCTTGTCATCACAACACGTCCGCTGTCCCAAGAAACTAGCCTATGACAAGGATCATCGGCAGCTGAAAAGAACTGAATTTCGTACTGTACATTCACAGCTGTCCTAAGAATGCCCTCAATTTGCCCTTGTAAACCCATCGCACAACGAATGTGACCGGAACGACAGAACAGGTCACCGGCCGACCGTGTCGTGTCAGCTGGCGTCGTGTCCAGTTGTCCGCCCAGAGGGCCCCGACACTTCATCAAAAAAACGTTCTTTTCAGCCTTCCTTTCATAACTATCACTCATCAAAACGTCATGAAACGATCACGACCTTTGTCAACCCATCAATTCACGTCACCAGGTCGTTGAACCCACACACCGTGTCGTGCCCGGTTGCACTTTGGTGCGGTCACATGTGTCGTGCGTTTTGTTGCGGTACGATTTTCAGCGAAGGCTCGACAAAAAAACAACCGCCAGGAAGGATCTACGATTAACTTTTCTGTCACAAGACAGTCGAATCTCGTACGACGTAACCAAGACATAACCACGACTTTTTCAAGAACGCCCTCAATAGCTGTCGTAAACATGATCACTTGACGAATGTGACCAAGACCTAAGCCAGCTAAGGAAACGTACTCAGAGTATTTTCAAAAGCCATACGTTAAAGAAAGGTACGATCTTGACGAAAGTACAATTCCTACAATGGTCTATAAGTTGTCGTTGATAGTTTAAAAACTGATGTCAAGGATTTCTAAAAGAATTAGTTCTTTTCGTGTCAATTTTGACACGCAAACTTACATAAATCTACGGTATTACTTTGATGTCCAGTTCGGCCATTTGTAGATGTCAGTGGACACGGTCAGTTACCTCGGATATTAGGACATTTTGTATAACTTTACATAACATTATCATCTGTCATACAGACCTGTCATATTCGATCTCAGCACAACAGATAAGTGATCGGTCATCTTGTGAATCCCATAGATCAATTCAGAACAGTAAAAACTTTTATATAAATGTGGGGTGTACTCATCTATATGTATATCACCGATCCGAATGATACATAGACAAATATTAGGAGAAGAAGAATATGTGTACAAATCATAAATGCTCCACGTTGTTGCATACACCGAGAAGAACGATTTTTTAAATAGATTTTAAGGTTTCCAGAATAAATATGGACGCAACTACTCTCCAAGCAGAGGCTCGACTTCGGATGGTTTTTGACGTTTTTAGGCGATTTTGCCGGGCTTTTTATTTTGTACCTGTTTCTTCATGTCGCCAAGTTAAACATCAAGAAACCGGAACAAACTAGAAAGCCCGACAAAAACGTCAAGAAACATGTCAAAAACAAGCCGGAGCCGAACCTCTGCTTGGAGAATATTTGCATCCATATTTCTGCTGGATATCTTAAAATCTATTTAGAAAAAAAAAAAGTCATCCTAGGTGTAAAGAGCGGTCTCTATAGCCCTCTGGCCATGTATGTTTTGTAAACACTACAGTAGAGGGCTAGCCTACAAGTAGCGGTCAACTTCCGTACCCTTTCTCATAAATACTTAGCAGTGTTAGCAGAATGTACCATCTTTAAAAGCTTCAGTATGACCCGGTCGGGGTTTGAACCCGTAATCTCCTAATGTAAAGCGAGCACTCTACCCACCAGATCACTATGCTATTGCACCGGCCGTACATACTTTACACGTTATACTTTGTGCCCTGTAATTTCAGTTGTGCACCTTATTTCTGGGTGAGGCCGCAAGCTTATTGATCACCCCTCGTACCATCTTTGAAAGCTTCAGTATGACCCGGTCGAGGTTTGAACTCGTAACCTCCGAATGTACAGCGAGCACTTTTACCCACCAGTTCACTAGGCTATAGATATACATACATACACATTTGCCACGCAGCTTTGGCTTGGAGATTGCTGCTGACCAATTGCCCCCACGGGCCGCATGACTGACCACTGGACGTGTGTAAAGTGGCTAAAGGATGACCACTGCGGGACCCTTACGGTCACTTCCACCATATTTCACGCCGCTTCAACCTCTATATTGGTCATCATATTTTTATGACCGCACTGACCGGCCCATTGCATACGTAACCAATGTACCGTGTATATAGAATTGACGCCATAGTCTAAAATCATCTGGAACTAATGTTATTAACGTTATGTTATTTTGTGAAATTATTACATTGTATTGTTTTGTACTAGACTATTCATTCCTAGTCTCTAACAGACCCATTGGGCTCCTGGAAAAATAGCAGGGATTGGCCCAAATAACATTTGTACGATTTTCATCCACCAACCCAAAGAGACTGGCAGAGACTAATTTCTTGCCACAGTTGCGATTTGAATTGAGAAAATTCCACTTATAGATAGCAATTAAGATAACTGTTTGGAAAATTGTTATGTTAAATCATAAACAGATTTATTAAGGATAAGCATGATCTGGGAAATATACAGTTGTAGCAAAGTAGTAGTGGTCCTTGAAGCTCTAAGGGTCTTTGATATGTTGATTAAAAACTTGATCACCGTAAACTTGGATGGTAAGTGAATAATTAACACCGATGCCGTGAAAAATTAGACTCTACCAGCCCCTTCTGTTGGCTTTAAAAAAGTTTAACAATTGTGCAAATAGGGAGATTATTTTATCAGAGGGTTCGTCGGCCATAGGAGTGCCTTGTTACCACAGTGAAGGAGGTTCGCCTCCTGGCGGGGTATTGGGATTGCTTTTGTCTGTGTGTTCGCAGCTATAACTAAAGTCAAGATCTCTTTCATGCGTTTGCATGTACTTTGGCATGTCGTCTGCTAGTACACTGATGCACGTTGATTTTGGGCAGCGTAGCAGTATTTTTGCCTATTTGGACTATATGTCGACTATGCCGTACCCCATAGAAAAGTCCAGAGAAGACTACAACACATCCTTGATCGTGGTAGATCTCATAAATGCTCGTGCACTGATCTAGACTGGCCGTTTAGCGACCTAACACGACCGTAGTACGACATGATAGGACACTAGTACGACATGATACGGCGCTTCGACCCCCATATTGACCGCCATAAATCCACGCTGCCACCGATGATGTACGATGGAACACGGTGAAACAAAGTGGACGCAATGGAGTAAATCGAGTTAAGGGCTTCAGCCAATCGGTGACCACATGGGGACCTTTAAGCCCCCGTTGTATGACGTGTCACGCTCTTTCGCACCCACTACTGACCACCATAAATCCATACAGGACAATGGTCTATGAAAAGGACATAAAGCGAATGTAATTGTGTGGAGTGGCCTGAGCGGATTTGGTCAAACGATGACCACTCGGGGACCGGTCTACCCAAGTCTATAGGCTATTGGTGTCGTTAAAGTACATTTGATATATAAGCACACGATAGTCTGGGATAAAGCGGTGTTGGGATGTAATTGTGTCAACGAATGTAGGTTAGCCCAAGGAGGTTTAAATAGGAGCCTCGAATGCAGTCCTTTTAGGGGTCAATTTTGCTAGCATCCTTTTTTATTAGATTTTGCGAAAGCGTTGGCCATGAATAGAAACGAGATCGAAAATGCGCTGTCCAATAATATAACTACTTGAAACCATTTTCTATAATATGAAATATCTTATATCTATATGCATGCTACTAATGGAGTTATTTTCCATTAAAACGATACAATGATGTGTAGCAAAACATGTATATTGCATGCAATTAAGTCCTTATCTGAACATTAACATATTTATCACAACAAACGTACAAGAAAAATACAATTAGAATGTATATATGGTAGGTTGCTTAAAACCAACACCAGGCCTATGAGTAAGGCATTGTCATGTCATCTACAAAGTCATTAATATGAAAAAACTCATTAAGTCATCATTATTGTATTAATGAGACTTAATGTCAACATTGTCAAACTGTTTTCTCGTGTGTCTATTGTTTCCCCAATAGTTGGCATTTTTATTACGGATTTCTGTCATGAATATATATTACACCATCAAGTTGACGAATCTATAAGCGATCATTCAATCTCCATTTGCAATCAGATCGCGTTTGTCATTTTTAAAGATGTCAACACTGAAATATGTGTACAAAAACATACAATGTGCTATGTGCAATGTGCTGCTTATAATAGAACCACTCTTTTGAAATATGAAAAAAAACATGTATACAACAGCAATGATATTAATACATAAGTGTATTGGGACATGGTATAACGCCGTTACACATGAAATTGGAATCCTAGCTATTCACAAAGAAGTAATGGCGCATATTGAATATTTGTGTTGCCTATTAGGGTATAACAAAAACGTTATACTCAATTAGGCAAATGCATTTTTTTCTCCAGCGAAAAGACACGTGCAAAATAATGAAGGTTCGTCGAAATCCGACTACATTTATTTGAAAATACATAATTTTGCTCTCAAAGGCGTTGATATATTTTCTAATGATCTTATAATCTTACCAAAAATTCAACCATATTTATACAAAAACGTTATACTCAATTAGACAAATGTATTTTTGTCCAGAGAAAAGACACGTGCAAAATAACAAAGAATCGTTGAAATCCAACTACATCTATTTGAAGATACATGATTTTTTTAAAAAAGTGTCGTCATATTTTCTAATGGTCTTACACAATAAAACAATGAAGAATCGTTGAAATCCAACCAAATCTATCTGTATGAAAATATGTAATTTTGTATTACTAGTATTAGTCATATTTTCTTCTTTAAGCCTTACAGACTTGCCACAAGGCTAGTGGACCGACTGTTTTCAAAATCACGAGTGTACAATTACTACATGTAGGCGGCCATGTACGTATACTCTAAAATACTTTGTATATGTTTCTTATTTCAACACATCCTAGCGTATTTCTGTGCAGTCAACATGAATGTTTCCTTATTCTAACTCTTTGTCTATGTGGCAAACAATTTAGACCCAACAGAAAAAATTGTTTTGTTTCTCGACGACCCAAGCAACAGCCCAAGTGCGTTTGAGGTCGCGTAGCCTCTAACGTAACCATTACCATTTAGAGCGAAGAAACAATGGCCAGGCGTCACAAATGATGGATATATCCCATCTTTTAACATTTTCCATCCATGCTAACACAAATTCAATCATGTTCATATCACCAATCACTTTAAACTCACCACAATGAGAAAGATACACATGTAAGATTATCTTAATCGCATGCACAAACACAATAGTTAATCGTATTTTATCATAAGAAACACTGTCAGTGTGCGATGGTAATGAATGTTGGGTGTCAGGAAAATTAACTACTATGCAGGCCACATAAAAAGAAGGGATACGCACACCGTTTAAATCAAATGGTTTCTTATCAGGATGTTTTTCCATGCGTAAACAGTGAATGTGGCCATTATGCTATTGTAATAGAGCCGGGTCTATCGTGCGCGAGCCTATTATATAGACAATGCGCGCTATGATATCTATATCAGCAGAAATCTGGGACACTCCAGTAGTTCCATTCAAACCGATTAGTGGAAATGTTTCAATCACGGAACTATGACAGGCTATTGTATGTCTTATTCAGTTTGAGATGTCATTGTCAAAATCTCATTTATGAACAGAATTATGGCTAAAGAACCTTGCAATGTTTACGGAGCTTTCATTTGTGTCACACATTCATACCGTATTGATTTGGTTGTTGTTAGAAATGATATATCTTCATTTTTACTCCTTTATTGCCGCGTATGATGACTCGGAACAGATCATTTCTCAACACCGCCGATTTTCCTTCCACCTAAGCGTAGATGAAACATTGGCGTCTGAATTTCGCCCGAACTTTTTACGACTTGTTTTAGCGATTCCGTGCGCGCGCCGCACTCAGGCAGCCGGTGCAGCGTTTTGCCCATTTTTCGCGCGGCCTGGTCCATGAAAAATTGTTTCCCGCGCCGGCGACCCTGCGCTCTCGTCTTCCGCTGGACCGAAAATGATGAATGGTAGCCCTGATTCCTCCAGAAGTTCGTGACAGATCGTTTTCCCAGCCATCCGCATCGAGCTGATACCGTACTTATAGACTATCCCGCCACAATTATTCTTCCCTCCGTCGCATGAATTCGGCATTAATGCTGGTCGTTAGCTGCCATTATGAAGCGTTCCTTTCCATTATCGTCGGCAGCCAAACTGAGAAAATTGTTGCGTACGGTACTTAGCTACGGTCAGCCGACTACTATTTGGTATTCCGAGGTAGTTAGCGAGCAGTACAGGTAGCCGGTAGGTGTGGAGATGGGCTTTGTACAAGTGGTAGTTTTGCCAACACATCTTCATCATGAGAGTAAAGCTAGCTGCCAATTTGACTCCTGAATTCACCGAAAAATGTAGAAATTGCTGTTTTGATTAAAAAGATGTTTTGTATTTATGTGTTTCTCCAAGATTTCTTGTGTGGCTACACAATGTCCACCCGTCTTGCAAATAACTCCAGCGTCGAATTGGGCGTATCATGGCAGATTCTATTCTGAAAAAGAAAACACTTGGAGTTATTCAAGGGTCAAGACATATAACGTTATGCACCATGTATATGGATATTGGACTAAGAAGGTAGATGGGCCTTATACTATATAGATGAAACAACATGGTCTATACGGAGTGTGGCTAACATTTTGGACAGAAGAAACAAGTACATGCACTTCACTGCGTATCTAAATATTTTATGACTCAGTTTAAAAGTGCTTTCTCGCAACTGAACGAAGTAACATTACCAGTTTGACTAAGGGCCCGTACCAAGTATGAACGGTTTTAGTTCCATAGGTGCAGTTATACACATCGCCGCAAGGGCCCAAGACCCACCCTTCAAACCTTGTACTACTGTTCGAATGTTGCTTTGCACGGACTAGTCTTGTTGTTTGGAGACACGTCTATGTATAATATAAATGGTCATTACATATCTTTCCGTTTTAAAATTGAATGTTATGACATGCATTCAATAAATAATATACATATATTCGTCTTCTATACCATAATTCTTTACCTCGATGGACTTAACTACACATGTATATACTATTAGTATTACCTACATTACTGATAATCCCTGCATTGTACATACATAGGCCAGCACCTAAGAAAAAGTGTTAGAAATGTCACTAAAAACTGTACAAGTATAAGGTCTCCTTCCGTACTATATACAGTCTTTTGTTTGGTAGATTTGCCAAACGCTGTAGCCTATACATGTGTCAAGCAATAGATATTAGAGATGGTAGACTTCATCCCCTTGCGCAAAGTGCTTCGAGACCTTCCAAACACAAAGACAACACAAACACACACACACATACACGCGCGCGCGCACACACACACACACAAACACACACACACTGACCTCTTTGGGTTACGTATGCGCAATGACCAGAACACCACACACAAACATTATGACCTCGGAAAACAATAAATAAATACGATAAAACAAAAAAACAATACTTGTGCCCCCCCCTCTCCAATTCATCCTACCTGTCATACCCAGTATCACTCTGTAAAACTATTCCGTCCAAACCTGACTCGGTCAGAAACTTTATTACAGCCAATTCCAGCGGCCTGCCAAGCCTCTTCTCCTTTCAATAGTTTCCAATAAAACCAGATTACCCCCGTCAGCTTTTTATACGGTCACACCTCAGTCCGAATTTTGTGGCCAATACCGGGCTTCTTTTATTGCCCTGGTGTCCGAGTAAAAAAAAAAGCACTTTATATTTCTGTGATTCGAAATCATGAACATTTTATCATCGCTTCAAAAACGTTCACATAATTTATCACTTAAAAATACATAATTACACCATAAAGGTATGAAATATGAGAAAGATGTTACGATATGATATATCTATCAAATACCAAGGTGGTCAGTTTATATATCATATAGAGCTGTTACAAGCTGTGATTTAGTCTGGCCGTAAACAATAAAGTTGCCCAATTATGCGCTATGTTCCGCCTAAGCCGTGTTCAGGTCCGGTTGATTTATTACTACTGAATTATTGGCTGTCGCAAGAAGATTAAATCTTGTCAAAAAACATTTCCCCGATATATCTGGTCACGGTGACTGATCCGAAAGAGATGGGTGATTTTTACAGCCGGTTTGTAGCACCGAATTATTCAAATAGGCTCGCGGAAATGGTTAGTGGAAGGCGGGGTTTTACGAGGGATGGAATCGAAGGTGTGGAATGGGATGCTATTAAATTTGACCGCCGTAGGGAGGGGGTGCTAGTGTCATTGTGAAATTAAAGCTCACTGTTGTATGACTGGAGCCGTCGGGAGGGAAAGGACCTGACCAAATATGTCGTCTGCATAACGCACCTGTCAATGTTAATCTAGGTTATGGGGTGGAATGAGTACGTGGGGGTTGGGGGGGTTGAAGTCTGCCATTGAAAGTAAAGTTACGACCAACACAATACAGTACACAATACTTGCGTTTTTTAATGATTTCTGAAGATTTCAAGTTCTCACAATCCAGGTGTAAAAAACGCTGACAGAAGCAATAAACGGATAGGACTGGGCACAAATCTCTAACGTTTTTGCTATTTTTGTAATGTTTGGTCAATCCTGTCCATAATGCACACTCAAGACTTAGAGAATATGACCATAGTGACAGGTGGTCACTAAAGACAGGATTTGGGTCAAGTTGGAAAACAATCTAGGGGACCACCAAAATGTGGTCAAAATGGCCTGGCGGTCCTTATATAGAGCTGGTTATCATTGAAACTAGTGTTATTAGTAATAACCACCAGTATAGGAGAGCAAATTCCTATACTTGTGGTTATCAAGTAGCAACACTAGTATACAGGTTCGGCTGTAACTTTCCATAGTGTCAGGTACTCAAAGTAGACAGAGTACACCAAACCATTGAAAAGCCTTGCGGCTGTGTGTTTTTATTTCACGCCTCGTTTTTAGTTTATTTATCCCTTATTTTGGTTTGCGACTTAAGCTTCTTACACCTTTTCAGGTCTAGACTTTTGTTTAATTCAAGTGTAAGGTTGTTTACTTAGCTTGTGTGGAAGTGATTTCGCTGACTCAACTAGGAATCTCAGGACTGTGCGGCTATATCACCGGTTAGCACGCATGTCTTCGGTTCGAACCCCACTCGGGCATGACGCGATGGGTCGCATTCGTGCTTTCGGATGGGGACGTAGAGCCAACGGCGTTAGCTTCAAGTGTCAGACATCTGTGCGTAAAAGAACCCAACACATTTATCGAGAAGAGTACGAGTGATCCGGTGAGCTTGACTGAAAACTCGAGTTGTAGCAAAGCCGCATTGACATTGCACGACTACATATTAGCTATTTGAAAAAGCATCATGCTTCACGGTCAATTGAGGTTGACTGTTATGCTATGTTTGCATGTTTGTATCTTAGCTTTAAACACAAGCGTCTGTAGTTACAAAAGAATAGTAAAATCACAAGGGCGAAAAGACAACAACAAAAGGTGCAGCACGCAAGTTTGTTCATGAGCGAAGGAACTATTGTATGCTTTACTACAAGTGGTAAAGAGTCATGGGGCAAGGCAGGGCTAGAAATTACTACCACAGAAAGTTTCGAGTACGTGGGTTTGTTACCTCCATGAAAAATGGAGGTATCGTTTTAGGAATGTCTGTGTGTGTGTGTGTCTGTTTGTGTTTCCAGATTCTTGTGGTCAGCATAACTGAAGAACCTCTGAATGAATTCCAATGGTATTTGGTGGGTAGGTGTTTGAAAGACGAAGGTCAAGGTCGAACATCTGGTGTGTGACCTTGGTACTGAAGCAGAGTTTCCAGTTTTTGTATCTTATGTCCTGGACATGCTACGGTCTTGATTTTTTGGTGGCAGATAGCTTTTGATGCGGTATATGTTTGGGCCCCATAGCAGATTGTTTATAAATTGATTCTTGAAATAGTAAAAACAGAACTTAAAATGACTACTTCAGCAAGTTCCTTGAACAAGAGTTTGTTTATGAATAGGCCAGTTTTGTATAGTAAAATAGAAAAGTGGTAAATATTTTTTGAAGTCAAAGGACAAGACAAGGCAGGACTTGAAAATGACCACTTTAGCAAGTTTCTTGCACGTGAGTTTGTTATCTCATTTTTAAAAATCAAAAAGACAAGGCGAGGCAAAACTTTAGGCGACCACCTCAGCAAGTTACTTGCATGTGAGTTTGTATATAAATCGGCGAGTTTTGTATAGTAAAATAGAAAAGTGGTTAAGATTCTTTAAAAAGTCACAAAGACAAGTCAGCACTTTAAAATGACTACCTCAGCAAGTTGCTTGCACGTGCGTTTATCTATGAATTCTACTGCGAAAACAATTATAGGATAGTTAGCGTGCTTAAGACTCTTTCACACAGACAAGTCAGCACTTAAAGATGACTGCCTCAGCGCGTTCCGTGCACGTGAGTTTGTTACCTCATTTTTAAAAAGTCACAAAGACGCGTCCGCACTTTAAGATGCCGACTTCAGCGCGTTCCGTGCACGTGAGTTTGTTACCTCATTTTTACAATGGTAAAGACTCTTTGAAAAGTCAGAAAGACGCGTCAGCACTTTAAGATGCCGACTTCAGCGCGTTCCGTGCACGTGAGTTTGTTACCTCATTTTTACAGTGGTAAAGACTCTTTAAAAAGTCAGAAAGACGCGTCAGCACTTTAAGATGCCGACTTCAGTGCGTTCCGTGCACGTGAGTTTGTTACCTCATTTTTACAGTGGTAAAGACTCTTTAAAAAGTCAGAAAGACGCGTCAGCACTTTAAGATGCCGACTTCAGTGCGTTCCGTGCACGTGAGTTTGTTACCTCATTTTTATAATTACAGTGGTAAAGACTCTTTAAAAAGTCAGAAAGACGCGTCAGCACTTTAAGATACCGACCTCAGCGCGTTCCATGCACGTGAGTTTGTTACCTCATTTTTACAGTGGTAAAGACTCTTTAAAAAGTCAGAAAGACGCGTCAGCACTTTAAGATGCCGACTTCAGCGCGTTCCGTGCACGTGAGTTTGTTACCTCATTTTTACAGTGGTAAAGACTCTTTACAAAGTCAGAAAGACACGTCAGCACTTTAAGATGCCGACTTCAGCGCGTTCCGTGCACGTGAGTTTGTTACCTCATCTTTAAAAAGTCACAAAGACGCGTCAGCACTTTAAGATGCCGACTTCAGCGCGTTCCGTGCACGTGAGTGACACCTGCGTGAGAAATCCGTGCTGATCGGCTCGTTCTCCACGCCAGCTGCGGGGATTCCTTATCGTGATGGGAACGACCTCGCGGTCAATCCGTTTGGAAAGCCCCTGAAAGGATGGGAAATTATTCTCGTGCCAATCTGATGGACTGTCGTTCCCAGGTTCGTCCCGAGCGACACGCCCAGTCAGGTGTTCTGTCACACACATACGTCACGGTGACGTCACAGTGTCACCTTCATGCCGATTATTATGATTTTTGGAAAAAGATTAAAAAATAAACCGTTGGATTATTCTAATTGTAAAGCAAAGGAGGGGACGGCTAGAAAATATTTCTTTACTCCCCTTTCATTGACATTCTATACTGTTTATAAATTCCATCGCAAACCGCTGCATTTCCATTATGTTATCTGCCCCCCTTTAACTTAAGATTCAGTTAACAAACAGTAAGTACAAAAATGTCTGTAATGCAAAACATGCATACGTTGCAAGTAGCAGGGATAAGTCAGTATTGATAAAAGAATTATCAAAGAGAAAGATTCAATTGCAAAGTTTCTGGTAAGTCAAACTCATGTTAAACATATTACAATATATATATATGCAATATCATGGTCACTTGGTAGTTGACTCATTTATATTTTATAGTTATGAATTAGCCTGTCAAGTCATGTGGCCTACCCGTAGAATTAATGATAATGATACTCAAGTGATTTGAATGTTCAAATCATTTGTTGAAGTCATTTGTGAAAATTGTCGACGCTTGAAAACAAATTTAGGATGATCTTTTTTCTCCAACGATAAAGCCCTCTGTTTAGGTGCAGGGGTTGATATAACTGCTAATATGTACATTTTGCCAATTTGAAGTTTTCATATCAGTTACATCTGAGCTACCCGTGAAAACCTGCAGGCGTTTTTGAAAAGTTTGGAGGATCTTTCACAGACAATATCACCCTGTGTTAGATGCAGGGGTTGATATACATGTGTGTAACTGTTAATGCGTACCTTTTAGTACGCATTGCGTTAGTAACGTTTCATACCAGTTACGTCTAAGCCACCCGTGAAAACTTGCAGACGTTTTTGAAAAGTTTTAAGGATCTTTCTCCGACGATATCATCCTGTGTTTAGATGCAAGGGTGATATAACTTTTGAAGCATATATTTTGACATGGCTTCAGTTTTCAAATTTCCATATGTTATCTAAACCACCCGTGAAAGTTGCCGACGTTTTTAAAAAGTTTTGAGGATCTTTCTGCTACGATATTGCCCTGTGTTCAGATGCAGGGATTGATATATATAACTGTTAATGCGCACATTTTGACACGCATTGCGTTGGTAACGTTTCATACCAGTTACGCCTAAGCCACCCGTGAAAACTTGCAGACGTTTTTGAAAAGTTTTAAGGATCTTTCTCCGACGATATTGCCCCGTGTTTAGATGCGGGGGTTGATATAACCGTTAATGCGTCCATTTTGGCACGGATTCCGCGGAGAATGATGTGCACAGACAAGTGAACGTGACCCGAGACCGCGACCCAAACAGGCGATGCCGATATTTTTGGACGTGGCCTTTCACAAGTAATCAACATGGCTGCGTCTCCAACTGACTGGCGTTTGAACCGACTTGGCGACACAAAAATACACATATTTCGGTAGAAAAACATCAAAATACTGCCTCAAATCGGGATTAAACTCCTTCTAAAGTTTATCTTTTTGATAAGTTATAAAGATTTACCCGGCAAAAATATTAGGGTATAATATTGGTGCTATTTCTTTGCAGTCACCGTCGGTATTTCGCTAGATATTGTCCATATAACTGCATTGACTTGTGGCATTTGCGAATAAACGATTTGTGTACGGATATAACATATGCTGACAGAATGCTGGTATGGTATCTTTGTAAATGATGATATAGCAAACGATATATTTGATCCATACGTTCGTGTTTGATACGGTGTAGTCAACCCCATATCATGCATATGACAATATATTGGTATTCTCTGTCACAGTTAGAATAGACTTTTCTCTTGAGGCAAAAATGTAAACGTTTGATGCAAAATGTCTACATACGGTTGAGGGTGGCAAGTTATTTGGATAATATGTAAAATTCAAAAGCTGTCAAGCCATCTTTCAACATTGTATAACGGTTCTGAAACGTCCTATTCCTGTTACAGTGCTGGAGTGATAGTCTATGATACACATAATCATATAAACCGTGTATCATACAAATACACTTTGAAATTTACAAGGTTTGCAGCAAAAGTATGTTTAACGTGACAACCTAACATTGGCGCTACTATTATCAAAAAAAATGGCAAAAACCAGACTACATGTAACACAATTCTAGTATCGTCTAAAGAATCGAAAATCATCCTTGCTCTGACTGTAGGAACATCATTTTTAGAAAGTTACAGTCCATGTCGCTATAGATAAGCTTAAAAACTCATCTTCATAGTTGAATTATCAGATTTTGTAGATTTGTGCACTTGTCCAAGCAAGATTCCATCGCTACACCGGAATATCAGTCCGAGGCCGCCGGGAAACTATCGTCTGACATGTCCGAGGGAAAACTCCTTCGCAACCGTCCGTTCGTATCCTGAGGAAAAAGTTGACAGAAAAGACAAAGAAAGCGTAAATATAGATATAGAAATCACTCAAGGGACCATCTAAGAATACAAATATTCGGAAATATTAAGATTTTAGTGCACTATTTACTCGGAGAACACTCACTAAGGCCGCAATGTACAAATGTAGGTCAGAGGGCCACTTGGTCGATGGGGAGGGGGGCACGGATTTGGGTGACTACAGAACTATGATCAACTATAACCTCTGTATACAAAACGGGAATATTTTTGACAGGAAAACATGGAAATAACATATGTTATAATAATCCATGATTTCTAGTAGCACCACTGGTCATCATATTTCGATCATATTGTAGCTTTGAACGTTGCACAGGTAAATTGAATTATTTCTATCCCGTAACGGATAGTGCAGTGTTCTCAACAGGCATGTATTGTTGGTATTTTTCCGACTATATATGCTACTGTGTTTTGATCAAAATCGTGTTAACTTATAAACAGTAAAATAACATTACATACAGCACAATCAGGACATATTTTGCTTGTTTGATGTAGAGTTGTATTTTGAAGAACGATAATGAAGCCCAAATATATAAACTGTGGATTGTATAGACGCCAATCTTGTCATGTACGTTCTTATTCTCATTTTTCTGGCTTGAATAAATATCTTTAATGAATAAACAGCGAGTAGAAGTCAACACAACATGATGTCTTCAACCGTATTAGATTGGATCAAATTCGGAACAGTACAAACGAAATTATTTTAGGCACTATCGTTCAGTACTGTTTGATTATTCAATTTTATATGGAAGGCCTTTGATGTCAAACAATACTTCTATTTCATGACTTGAGGCACTTTTCGTGGGTGATCAAATTCGCTTCAATTCATTTTCCACAAATTTTCAGAGCATCGCCAAGTCATGATGTTAGCAAGCTAGGGTCGGTAGATATTATCTTTATATACATAACACAAATGAAATGATGTATCGTCATATAAAAGACTGTGTACATATACACAACAGAACAGGATATATGGTGTTATCAACTGTTTGGTGGCTGAAGCACACTATGAAAGCAAAATAATAATGAATAAAAATGTATGCGGCCACTGTAAACTAGATGTAGAATTAGCATGTTGTGTTTTTAACATGTCAAATGTGTATACACATATTGTGAGCTGTATCCTAGTATCTACACACACAACATCTATGTATGATTTTTCTGTTGATACTGTATATACGTTGTAGCTTTCGTATTTATTATCATATGTTCTTGTCAGACAAACTAGGGCAACGACCTACATTTTTCCCAACACAGTTACCATGACGACATGCACGAAATGGCGGGAATCTGCTCATTTGCATATTGGTGATTGTTGTCCCAAGACCTGGTCTCGTCTGACCTGGTTTCGCTCTTACATTTCCAGCCTAAACTGCCCGAAAGCAGTTATTTCAGAACGGCTACATATAGCACGTTTCTATTCCTTTTACTACATTGTATTGTTATGATCTATATTAAGGGAAAAGGAACAAAGAAAGTGCATTTTCTCTGTCAAGACCTTTGCCTTTTTTGTGGCCACCTGAAAAGATTTTGAAACACTTTAACAAAAGAAAACACGGTGGGCACAGTAGAAAGACCTCAAACTTGCCTGGTATTTCTCTATCTCTCGGTGAAAATATACAATAAAACACATAACATAAAGGTCTTTCCATTGGTTTACCATGCTTGACATTTCCTTCGTACCTTTCTAGAATACCAAAGAGATGTTTCCTTACACCATCAACCACCACTTGCGAACGTTTACAAAATGTTTCGACAGCATTCGTGTCATCAACGTCTGAAAGTCGAGTGTACTTGCACGAACGAGGAAATCGTCGTTGTCCTTTGAAACGTTTTAGGTTTTCTAAAGCCAACAGTGCAAATCCACGCGTTTAAGGAGTAAGACAAGGGTATACACGCGAAGACATTTAGACAGAATGGGACTCTTGAACTCGAAAAAGGTCATTTCCTACCCACTCACAAAATGTCGTGTGGCTGGAGTAGACAAAATATAGCTAAAGACGAAGGCAAAACAGATGCTATCCACTCAACCAATGTTTCTATAACCAATCAGTTACACTTAGTTCCAAACACTGCTATGATTGTCACAAAACACCGTTTGTAAATGTCTAAGAATTAGTCTATGTTTGCATAGGATCCCTGTTAGTTAGTCCTATGTTTGAGATAGCGTTTTAGGGTAGGAGGCTGGTCTATTTAAACGTGCCCTTATAAAAGTGACTATGTTGTATTTAGCAAAACGTCGGAGAGTAAGTAGCTTTCTTGAAAGACACTGTAAGCCATTTTCTTCTTTAGTGTCATCTAGTCCTGCCTTTTTCTATACACTCTGGTTGATAAACATTGTAATAGCAAGCCCTAACGACATGTAATGCTTGCACCTGTTTGGTGAAAACGTGAAGGGATCTTTCACTAAAAGATTAAGTACTAGTTCGTACTAGTAGCTAGTTGGACAAAAGGATGATTCTAGGCATCCTGTTATAAACTGTTGACGGTTTGAAGTTCAAAGCCAAACGCTATGTTGATTGTTGTTGGTAACATGTCCTATAGACTGCTTCAAGTCAAGGCCAAAGGAATAACAACAACAAACTATGTTATTCACGCCACCATTGCACGACGACCCAAGACACGCGCCATTTTGTTTGTGTCACACCGCAAGAGAGAAAAGAATGTCAAACCAAGAGTTTAAACGTATATCCAACCCCCTCAAATATCACGCAAACTTTGACATGTTTGGGCAACCTTTTACGGTGTATTGTATACACTTGTGTTGGGGCTAAATAACCCGAAACACAAAGAGTGGGAGGGGGGCGTAAAGAGACCTTCAGAAACCACGGATAAACAAGGGCGTTACCCTTTATACTAGTGTCTTGGCTTTTGAAGCTCAAACGACCAAGTGCCGTGGTCTTTTACCTAAGAGTCACTAAGTAACACCTACGCTTCTTTCTTAAAATCATGGTAAGCAGATATCTAGAGTAGTGAAAAGCATATGGACAACGTTAATATAAAAAACGGAGACCTACAACTTCGATGAATGATATTGAGAACGCTCTTCGCATAATTATCAGAATAGATAATGATAACTATATTACACAGCAAGATACTTGCAACGTATGATAATTTCTATTACTAAACAACGATTCTAGAAAACTATCATACAAAAGACTATGCAGTATAGGAGCAGTCTATATAATTGTACAGATCTTGGTGGGATTTCTAATATGCAGGCATTTTCTGAGGCACAGCCCTATTTCTACAATGCATAGATTATCACATGTCAGTATGTAGTTAAATTTTCTCCTTTGATCTTTTGAAGAAAAATAAGGTGTAGAAGATGACAGACATATGTACAATGTTTCACGCATATCATAATATTTGGGACAGTCATAGACGTATGATTTGCTTTTGACTGTTATGGCGTTGCTTTTCTAGAGCAAAATCTTACTTGTCTCTGAATCTAACTTGTCAAATGAAATCACAGTGACACAAGCAGGTATTAGACATTGTCAAGAAGACAGAGTACTATAGAGTCTACTAGGATACGAGGAATGTACTGGGGTGCATATGTGTTACAGCGTTTTAAGGATTATATACATCTGAGAACTTTGTGAAAAATTGTTCAGAAGGCTCAGCATACAAAATCCGAACCTTAAACATAGTCAAATACTTTACCGATGGAGTTGTGAATGTTGACAAAATTGTTATCATAACTTGCACAATATCATGTTATTGATAATGTATACACAAGGACCACTAGTGCAAGTAAATGTGGCAGCATATTCTTTAGATCTATTATGCCATGTGTAAAAGTTGAATTGCACGTGCTTCCATTTTCTTATGAAATTAATTCAATCTAAGATACGTGATAACGTGAACATTTTAATTTTCATTGGAACAAATTAAAGAACGTAGGAAAAGATGGGCATTGTAGATATAGGACAGTACATAAGAAACTGCTTAACCGTGTTAGAGATTTCACCAAAAACTGTAGTCTCGCCTTGAACTATATAGTGCCTTGTAGAGTAGATTAGTTTCCTAAAATTGTTGTTACGTAATAGATCTAGCCCACCGTTTTAGCTTATATAAGTGTTATGCAATAGAGGTATCATATATAACACTAGGCAGGCTTTCTTGAAATTGATTAAAGAAGCTTAAGAACATAAATAAATTATTTTTCAGTAACGTCTTTATGAATCCAACTACTTAGGGATGAATGTGGGTTAACATTAACTTACATGTACATATCTAAGATGCTGTCATAGTTAACGCTAACGCTAATATTTGACAAGGGAAAAGTAGTACCTTTCAAATCCAACATTGCTAGATATTCTGACTCAACGTTTAACTGTTATTGCCAACACACAAATTGGACTTCCCCAAATTTCGACTGTTCAACTCCAGTCTTTGTCAAAGATTGAGCAATCCACAGCTTGTGTGTCGGCAATTTTGATTCAGAATGACTTCTACCAACACAGATGAACTTTCAAGTGAAGATTGCTAGATATTATGAATCCTTTGATAGTTAAGACAAATATCCATTAGTATCATGTAAAAGACACAACTATGTATTTCTGAACATCATACCACTATACCAAACGTATAGATATGCACCTACACATAGAGAGCTCTTAAAAGTTTGACAAAGAATATAGGGAAGAGCTGAAGGGTGTAGGTACGAGGGGTGATCAATAAGTTCTCGGCCTCACTCAGAAATAAGGTGCACAGGTCAAAAATTGGGGCATAATTAATCGATGTCTACTAAATATCAAATCATTGTGATCATTTCTTTGCAGGCGACATCCAGTAACATTAGGTGAGAGAAAAGGGAAGAAAACATGGACAATTCAGCTGCGATCTAGGTGTGCGAGTCAACTTGCTCTGCTGAAAGTCAGATGTCCACTTCTTACTAGTTTGAAATACGTAGGGATTTCTCACCAAACATTTGGACAATGTCTTCGCATGGCATGAGGACCACAACCCACACAGCTCTGATCACAGTTCAGTGACTTCACCCTTGTTTTTTCACACCACTCACCTACTGATTTTCACAAGGGCGTTGACGAGAAAATAATGAACACAATGATTTTAAGTCTAGGAGACGTTGATAAAAGACTTCATACTGTATAATCATGCCCTGGTTTTGCACCTTATTTATGGGCAAGGGCTAGAACCTACTGATCACCCCTCGTTTGGACACAGTAAACTGTTGCCTGGGGGTACATGTAGATGAGGGGTTGAAGGGTCTTACAAATTGATTGTTTCGACCTTCATTTCCACTCATTACAACCATTCTACTACACAAGCATAGTCTTATATTCAGCTACTATCAAATACAACTGTATTCCGTTTCATGGTACGTTGTATACAAAGGTTTATCATTGAAGTATATACCAATGTTATCACTCGTATCCGACATTTTGCTTTGCCATGTTTCAGAACGTATCAATTCTTGCAACAACTTTAGTATCTGCACTTTATGTCTTATACAGTCAACTTCACCACGGTGTCTTCATGTACCATGATACATATTCATATACTTCTGATAATATATGATAACTTTGAAAGCATGTATCCCTGGGGGTATATACTGGAAACACAGATTCAACATTAGAACCTGTTGTTGAATCATACTCTATTGCACCTAAACCTGATGTATATATGAGAACTCTACTAAAGATACACTCAACATAGGCGTTAGTTTTCATATCATACATGGGCAAGAATGCGAACGCATCAAAACGTGTTTGTTTTTCCAGCCAAGTAGCTATGACTTGGGGGCAACAAACACCTGATTGCGTGTGGCTGCACGTCACAGACTTATGATGTGTCCAGGGTCTCTTTGTTCTCCAGAGACACTTCCCCCAGGGGGAACGCGTGACATATTCTTTGGGTCACTACACAGGGAACGAGGCTCTGTCTAGGCCGCGTCTGTTGTGTAAGGTGGATTTCCCAGTTTTGCGTGCCCCCCTCCCAACAACCGATTTAAAAACACATTTAGCCATTTTTTAATCGTACAACTGCTTTTGTACAGTAGTAGGATTTTCAGGGAGACTATGGCAGAAGCAACGACTAGAAGGATCTAACTTAAAGGCAATCTAGATCTCTTCTGTCAACTATGTTGTACAACACATCCACAACTCAATTTGCCGTCATAAACACAGTCGGGGACAAGCATATAGTCTCATCCTGTACGACATTGTCTTTTCTACAGTTGACTTGTGTCTAAGATTATTGTATTGTTGTATCATGTGCAATGGTTGAGCAATGAAGATATTATCATTATCAATTGACAGCAAAGCAGTTATGAGTAATATCAACGTACACCAATAGAAGACTTAAGTATGATTTGGAAACGTTAAACTGTAATTTTCAAGTACTAGAGAGTGAAGGAAATTTCCCGTCATCACAAAGAAACGCCCAGTTCTATTCTCTACACACCCAGGAAAGTTTAAAGACTATATGAGTAATAGGAAGTAACATATGTTCAAGAACTCAGTGTAAAAGATTGCTGTGTTAGATAGTACCATGAAAAAATAAGTATTACAAGCTGATTCATCTGAATAAAGAAACAACTACGCTAAAGCTTCACACACCCAGTTGAAAGCTTCATACACCCAGTTTAAAGGCTCACACACCCAGTTTAAAATCTTACACACCCAGTTTAAAGTCTTACACACCCATGCAGCTTGAAGCCGCACACACAGAGTTTGAAGCCTCACACATCCAAACAATTTTACAGTATGTCAGCAATAGGCAGTAGCACATGTACACGTGCTATGAGCAGCAAGAAACTTACGTTGAAGCAGCATTGTCAGTTGATGATCAGTCCTTTAAGAAAACCAAGGTATTGTAGACCTCCTAAATCGCTATGAAGAACTCTTCCCAATGAACCCAAATAAGTTTAAGAGTTGAAGGCCTTTCCTGCCTTAATAGGAAAAATGAAAACTATAGAGGGACAGCTGGTATTCTTGAGAAACTTTGTGAATCATCTGAAAGAAAAACGCCCAGCTCTGTGCAACACACCCAAACACGTTTTGTAGTGTATGACTAACTATGAGTAACCTAAGTTTATGCGAAAATATTTACAGACCTTTGTACATGTACGTAAGAAGTTACACACTGGCTATCATGAGAATACAGAGCGTTTCAAATATTACCATCAAAAGTAGGAAACGCCCTTTTCAACACCCAACGGGGCTTGAAGTTCTTGATATGAACAATACGAAGAGACCTATGTCAAGAAGAAGAAAACTTCTAGGTGGCCCACAAACCTGTGTTTTGTTCTACCAACACATGCCTACATATCTAATACTATAACAATATATCAGTAGACCACAAATACAACGACAATTGTTACCAAAACATGATAAACATAGATATCCAAGGGTAAACTTGATAAGTCTGATAACACATTGGGTGTTACAAATCCACTGAGGGAGGGGAAACACATAAAGAACATTAGTATACGAGTATAAGTATGTTGTAAGGACTCGACCACAATCATCGCACGACAAGTTTACGATTACAAATTGAGGGTATATTTGGAACAATTGCGGATTTGTCGTTAACAAAATTCGTCTGTCCTGTGAGTTGGATAAGGTTGGCATAGATCTGGCTTGCAATTGTCGATCGTCTGCTCTGGCATAGCTTCACTGCAAATCGTACAACAACAAATAATTGTACGACGAAAGTGAATAGATTTGAGACGAAAACCTACCTATACGTTAAAAAGGGTACAGATATGAGAAGGATAGGGCAGAGATAACATCCTTTAAGCAACAAACAAACAAACAAACAAAAAACACCCCACGCTATAGTGCTTGCACAGCGGTATGGCACAAGGGCTACATAAACGGACACAGGCACCGCCCTATACACCGAAATGTGTGGGAAGGAAAGTTTCAGCAAAGTACCCCTGCGCCACACCCAAACCGAGAGAGTCAAAAGAATCCATGTTTGAGTCTTCTACATTCAACATATTTTGGAAAATCTAAGTAGTAAGGACGTTGTGGGGGAAACAGGGAGAAAAGTTTGTCATAGAAGGACACGGTGTCATCTTCATTCTCACGCCAACGCCCGGTTTCTTACCCCCCACTCAAGCAACGTCTTAAACGGTAATAGGCAGTGACCATCTTAAGAAAGGCTAGTGAGAAAGTCAAACTAACACGGGATACGGTGTAAGACGTGAGAAGAACTGAAGTATGCTTAAGGCGTTTGAACTATGAACGTGGGTAAAAGAATGCAAGTCGAGTATGACGATCTTTGCCAAAGGCTCTTAAGGGTGTTTCGGGTGAGTGACGTCATAAGAGATGAGGCATGTCAGGTCACTTAAGCATTACCTCCAGGTGTGATGAGCCATTTAAAGGCACAGTCAAACATGTCTGTAGTGACCACTCATGGGTCTTAAAGGCAACAAAAGCAATATTAGGGCCCGAAAATCGGATTTCGAAAGTCAATTTATTCAGTCATTTCTATACATTATTAGTTCAAACAACACTATCATAATGTATAGCGACGTCCATGATGCAAAAATATGGCTTCGTTGTAATGTGAGAAAATCGTCGCCGGGGTTTTGTAGGATCGCGAAACTTAAGGAATCATCGTACGGCACGTTTTGCGCCTTTTTTTAAATGCTTTAATGTATGAAGTTATTACGCAAATGTGTTAAATAGTGTTAATAAATGTCACTACCATAAAGACTTCAGCATTGTTTTTATTTCCATATTTTGGGCCCTAATATTGCTTTGGTTGCCTTTAAAGAAAATGGTCATAGCAGATAGGCACTAGGATGCTCAATGCTTAGGACAATGGGAAAATGATTAAATGGACCACCAAAAATTGGCTACAATGCTCCTTATGTAGAGGTCAGGTGGTTAATGCTACAGTAATATTTGTCACTATTTCATTGCAGTGCCTCTAAGCGCACATAAAAATGACTTTATAATCATGGCCCGATTCAATAAGCATGTACAGTATATGGTAGTTTAAAAAAAAAAGTTTCTTCACGTTAAAGATGTGGAAATATTCCTATATCAGCGAACATCAAAACTGTTAAATCATCCATTTTGTGAATAAAAATGCCCTAGCAAGAACAGGAGCAGCTATCTAATAACATTTATGAGAATGTAATCATACATCCGAAGAGTAGAAATAACATGCAATGCTAGAGATAGATTTGAAAAGCCTTACGACACAAACTTAGCAATTCGCTGTTTCAGTCATGGAGGGGCTAGAAAGATTCCACTTCTACATTACGTCATTTACATTTTGACGGAACGTACCGAAAGTTACCGAAGATATCCGACAAAGCACGAACTTTTAAGGTTTGAGACGAATGATCGAACACTTGATCTGTAGCTAAGAAATTAGTTCGAGGGACAGTGCATTCATACAACAAGGACCAAAAAGCACCTTCTTACAACCTTGAAAAACCGAACCACAACAATGTGTTCATGAAACAATACGAAAATGTAACCTTCCATGTGGACTTGGTCACAACGCTACTTCACTCCTCTCTCACCGAAGATGTACTGGATGGCCCCTAAATACGTCTCTAGAGTGGGACGAAACAATCACAAAGGTCTAGACCAATCTCCAAGCAGATGTTGGGTCCCGCCCAGTGTTTGACGAATGTTTTTGAGGCTCTTTTTGCAGGTCTTTCTAGTAAACCGTATTTTTCTATGATGGGAAGGCGAAATGAGTCAAACTACTAGAAAGCGGACTTCAAAAATATGCTCAACACTGAGATGAACCTTACATCTGCTTGGAGATTAGGTCTAGTCGTGTATAGAGGACTCTAGCCGAAAAAAGGAGACGCTTTAAATTCTACAACATTGCACAAGCTGTCAATGTTTGCAAAAATGAAACATACTAAAATGGGCATGAAATTATGAGGAAACATTGAAATCTAGCCCTTACCTCTCCCTCTAGCTCTGTCTCTTTCATGAGCAGTATAGCATATGTACACCCGTCCCCAAGTACTGACACATTTCGACTGAGGGAAAAACGCTTCAACCTTTCCGTTCGCTTCTTCTCTCTGCAGGGTTGACCTTTCGGTTTTAGCCGGAGAGCGGGCGAAATTAGCAAGCTGACCGCACTGGTATGGGGATAACACAACTCCCGGCACACCCTGAACTTTAGAGCTGCCCTTTCTATGGTATTACCGGGTTATACCCCCGCGTTGGTCTGTATAGAAGAAATAACGCATTAGCACTAGATTTTAGAGTCTAATGCTAAGGATTCACATATCAAACAGGGTACTCTTTTTGTACGCGTGCATGTCGACTGGGACTGAATGTTATGCCAACAATTCTTAATGTCAGGAAGGTATAAAAGGGCACTACTGTAGGACAATCGCACACATGCTGTGCAAACGGTTACATGTAAGATATGTTATCTCCAAGCAGATGGAGGGTGTGGCTCAGAGTTTTTTAAACCTCCCTACACGTCTTTTATTAGGATGCAATTTTTTTCTCCCTTCCCCTCCCCCATCTGCTTGGATATTATGAGATACATATGCCAGGGAGTTCATTAACATGCATATTAGTTACATACATTTTATTGAATTATGGAATACATAAACTGACAAAACTTCAGATGAGAACGTGCAAAACAACATTATTTGTCCTGAAAATCGCATTCGTTTGAACTTTCTTGTCTTGTAAATTACAATGCCTAGTAGTTTTGTATTGTGTGTTTATTTCTTAAGCTTGTGTATACTTTTGTCTCACACATGTTTTGGACGTAACGCGTCATACTTCTTTTGAAATGTCTACAGCACACTACGGCACGTTGGCGATGATAGCTGGGAGACACCCGGTGTTGTTCTCCGTTGCTAGGCAACGAGGTAAACCATGCTCGCAGTGACAGTGGTGGGGAGGGGGGCTGACGCACAAACTATTGGAGTTGTCACGCATGTAACAGAAGCTGATCTATACTAACAGTGTCTTATTTTACATGTTGTGTACAACATAATATAATGTTGGGTCAATTTCAAAAGGTTAACACTTGAATCCGAAAGTTATTGAACGTTTCTAGATATGTTATTTTGTGTTTCTCAATACAAGAGGTTTTGCCTCCTTACGCATTTTTGAGTCCTCCCATTCTGGAGCGAACAGCAAGCGTATAACTATAAGCCTCTAGTATATGGCAGAATTTGAAAGTATTAGAAAACACATACACATTAGGATGGTGAACTGTGCGCTTGAAGATATATTCATAATTGGCAAAACATACTGTATATTATATGACACAGGAGATCATATAGTATACGGGCGGTATGCGATCTATGTAGATTTGAGTGATTCGGTTGTTACCAATTTATACTAGGAGGTATACTCAAATCGCATGAATGCTCACTGCAATGTAATCTTTAAGCAGAGGTTGAGTTCGGCCCAGTGTTTTTCATTGTGAGATTTTTAGGTATTTTCTAGGTCTTTTTCAAACATGGGTAAAACACTGAGCCTAACCCTGTATCTGCTTGGAGATTATATTCCTACGACCACCTGTTGAAGTAGGGTTTACGGACCACGTTTTCATCACTTGACACGTAGAACACTGAGCCTAACCCTACATCTGTTTTTAAATAATATTCCAGTGACCATCTGTTGAACACGTAAAACACTGAACCTAACCCTATATCTGCTTGGAGATCATGTTCCATTGACCATCTGTTGAATGCTAAGCCTAACCCTATATCTGCTTGGAGATTATAATCCAGCTACCATCTGTTGGGTAAAAGCACTAGTGTATAGGGGTTAGGGTACGTAAGCGGAAATGCCTAGCTCCTTCCGGTAGAATGGTGCACACAACCCGTTGTGTGTCCACACGCAAGCGGAGCATATCGCGGTGCGTAACGGCTCCGGGCTCTGACGTGCGCATTCCCCGAGCTCTCGCCGACAACCGCATTGTAAAGTGGCCGCGCGCGTCATCAATGACGCACGGAAAGGCAAACATGGCGCTGGTCTGAAGTGTCTCCGTACGCAATAGTGTCGGGTATAAATAGGCGAGTACGCAGGCGAGGCCCCCTTTCATGTAAGTCTGACTCGGACGCGAGGGCGTCCGGCGGTGTGAGAATGCCGTCCGTTTGGATACCAACAGTTCCCGAGGTGCGACTACGAGACTGTTGGAGAACTGCTGAACGTTCACCAACTCGATTTTCGGTAATGGACAACCCTAGAGAAACGTACGTACGCACTGCATACATACTAAGCATATACCACCGCTTGACGTATACCTTCTAGGTTGATAGCTCTCACCCGTATGGCCGCGTATCCTGCCTCGCTAACTTGATAAATTCATGTTCAATCCTCTAACATGTTCTATTATAATTTCATTTGGGGGTCGCGTCGCCCCCGAATAAATCTCTCTTCCTGAAATGAGCGTTGGGTCTGCTTGGTTGGTGTCCCCTAACCGATTGCCACCGCGCCACCATACCCTAATGTGTCGTTCGCTTCTCTCTCCGGCTGTTTTCATTGCCTATATCATCATTAGCGCATCATAACGCTGAGAAATTGCATGTTGAGGCCGTGTTGTGGAAAATGTCTGGTCATTTAGCCGGGGTTTATCGCTCGATAAGAGAAGGGAACGATCTGTAGAGGCGCGCGGGGACAAATGGGGGTCACCCCGTACAGTGCGTCGTCTAACACACGCTGGCATTTGTCCCTCTTTACGGTCACCCCTTGGGGAACGTTCCTACACGAGCATATGATTGGATTTAGTTCCTTCATTTTATCCTCAAATTTGATAGAAATGCATTTATTTCAGCACGGCAGCGTCAGGTCAAAGTTGACAAAATCGTACACGCCACTGAAACACGCAAGCTCAAATTTTGACGAAACAGGCTTTTATATTTCTATTTCTATTCTATTATGTTTATATTTTTGTATTTCAGCACGGTAGCATCAGGTCAAAGTTGACAAAATCGTACACGCCACGGGAACACGCAAGCTCAAATTTTGGCGAAACAGGCTTTTTATATTTCACCTATTGCAATACAACAAATAGTGGGTGTCGTTTATCTTGTTAGTTGTTTCGGTCTCTTAAACACTCTATTCAAAATGTACGACCCAGAAATGTCTAGTTGCAGTTGTACCGTTATTTGTGGGTACTATAACCTATGTATGGGTCAAATGGTAGACCTCGTGCGACAAGTGCATCGCGATTATCAACACTAGAGCTCACAGTGATAGTCACTGCTCACTCATGCACAATTAGAGGCCGTTTTCTTAATGATAGTGTGTTTAAAGCTTGGAACAATGCCTTACCTGTGGCCTGCGATCGACCCCGTACAACTCTAGTTGTCCAACCTGTTTGTTAAAACAGCCCCAGGCGGTGTAGCTAGTCTGATCTGCCGCCGTGTTTTTTTCTGACGTGCGCAGCGAGCTTTAGTGCACAAAGCGCCTGGGGACGCATGACGTCCCAACTCGACGGCAGGTGTCAGGCAAGCCTACCTGACGCTTAACAGCTGACGTTAGCACACTGTTTACGTCAGATGCAAGATGCGCCGAAAGAGAAAGTCGTGTCTTATGGACGCACGCAAATACGCAAAAGAAGGCGTCAACTGATTTGATAGTTTTTGACGTCTTGTAGATTTTGCCAATGGTTCCCCTCCTCAAATGTTTATCTTTTGCATGTGATACCTAGCAAATTGAACGTTCATGTAATTTGCTTTTACTAATCCTTTGTTATTAATTCTCAGCGACATATTATGCCTTAGAGACCAGTAGTATACTATTGAGAGATGTAGAGGTTTTAACTCTGGTTCTTGTTTTCTTGTTGGTAGATAAAGTTCTTCTTAACTCTGCTAATTATTTGGTTAGCTTCATGGTCGATACTGGCTTATAAAATACCCATCCCTTTTTTACCACTTATCAGTCGAAGTGGAATCATTTCAAAGAATGATATCACAGGATATGGTTTGAATATGACACGATTTCAAAGCGTTGTATCGATGTACACGGATTCTTAACCATTAGTTATAACATAAAGTTAGCGAAACTTGACCTGGTTAGAGAGCTATCTTGTCTTGCAAAGGCTTACCTTAGGTGGTCTTGAAGCTGAAAAGACTTAACTATTAGAGTTTCCTTAAAGACAAGGAGCCTGAAAAGTTACCACTGTGGCCAGGTGGTCCAGTTTCGAATATAGTGTCAATAGAGTCCATTCCAAGTCACCGCGAGGGTTGTTATTGTCTTAATTTAGAACTATTTTCAAGTTATTGTTATTATTTGTGTAAGAGATTTGATACTTTTGAAATATTTTGAATGTGATTTCAACTTTCTAAATATTTCTTAAGTTTTCTAAAACTTTAGAAATATTCATGATGTAGAATATAATATTTACAATGGTTTCTAAATAATGGTAACAGCATTCTACCATTATTTACAATTTTTTACAATTTCTTACCATTTTCTACCATTATTTGTAACATCTCTATAAATAGGCCAGAGGGCTGGGAAGAAAGCAATTCACACATCCTTGCGAAGTTTAGGGAAGAATGCTTTCCACAAGGGACCGAGCGGTGTCCTGCAGTGAAGTCTAAAGATGTACAAAGGCAGACAGAAGGGCCAGATTAGCACCTACTTTTATGATGGCAATCACCATTCTACCATTGTTAACCATTTTCTACCATTTCTTGTTAATATTTCTAAAAGTTAAATAATCACATAGATGTTTAGAAATTATTACAAATAAAGAGGTTTTTGTGCAGTTACTTTCAAAATATTTCTAAATTATCTAATTAAATTGGAATAAATTCATATTTTTGTATTTGATCTTTTAGAAAAATTTAGAACTATTGTCAGTCAGATATTCTTTTATTAGAAATTTTTCAAAATGATTACAAATATTATCATAAAACCCTCGCGGTGACTCGGAATGGACTCTATTCCGTAAGAAAAAATCCTCAGTTGTATTGTGGTTAGCTTACAGATGCTTGAGAGTTAGGACATAGCATCCCCCCCGAAACACTTTTTGTTAGAAATTCTTGTTGTCAGACACAACATACAATAGTGCTATTCTCAAGTAACTGTATACCTTCAATGTGTCAACATACAAAACTAAAAGTGATTTCCCCACGTTATCTATACTATCTTCATATCTTATCTTATTCACTGTTATGAAATCTGTAGATACTATTCTTAGAAACAATGTTCAACAGTTAGAAAAATATGAAAGTTGTAACAAAACCGGATATACTCACTGTTATCTCTTCCGGGTCACCAGTTAGAGTATCTCTGATTGGTACACTGTGTTGGTGACGGTCAGTCACAACACAAGCAATCGACTCTGACATGTCAGTTTTAATACTACATCTTGGGTCTATTTCTGTCAGCATCTATTTGTGAGACATGTTGTAACGGTTGCGCTATAAATGGCGATTTGGCAATGTATATGGTCAGTGTATCAGGTTTCACCCCTTGGTTTGTGTCCAATTCGTTTTTGGGAGTCCTACGTGGTTTGTGTGTTCGGGGTCGATGTCGTCTGGTGTGCTAATATTAGAAACAAGATATAGAAGCTGTAATGGTCTCAAAGTAGTTACAAACATCCCCCCTCCACCCCCCCCATATCTAATGACATCTCAGATTTCTGCGTACTACGTCACAGGCCCTTATGGAATAGTGACGCCCGTAGTCTACTTGTAGATTCATATTGTAACGCGCTAAAGCCAGACCATGTTGTAATGGGGCTATAAAAAGAAGAGGGATCCCCAAGCTTGTTCCAAAGAGTTATGTAAACATCAAGGCCACAGTGATGATGGTACCGCAGAGGCTAGCCAATACTACGTCACGGCTTGACTCAAAGTAGAAGCCTAAGGGCTCCTCTAAAACCACGTCAAAACATCGCCCACCGATTGTAACTTAGAGCCACGCGCCGTAGGGTTTTTTCTGTGCTAACGTCAAAGTCGACATCGTTTCTCAATCTGTACGTAGGATGTTGACGTGAAGGAAAACGTCAACGTGATATCTTCTACGTCACATGGTGACTTCTGGACAGTGAACGGCGTCTTTGCACAAATGTTAAAACTTAGAGAAATAAGTAGATTCATCGTACTATAGTTTGTTTACCATTCGTAACCTTAGCTACAGCCGCAACCACATTTCGTAATGTCATTATCGACTTGAATATCAAAGCCTTCCTGCTTCAGACGAAGAATTCAATTAGCTTGCCATACGGTATGCCTGTAGGATTGGACGCCTACTTGTAGCAATGAGCATACATATTGCAATGGTTAGTTTTACTTGCTTCTTGTTTTCGGTCTCCAATAGCGACGAGTAAAACATCCTGTATGGAAACCAGCCTGCATGCACCCCACGAAAGTTAAAGAAGCTGGGAAGACGGTCAAGTTCGAGACTTAAGACAGTCGTTAGACGCCTGGTCCTGGTTCAAATCAAGTGTAGGAGGGTGAGTCATAAGTATAAGGGGAGAGGCGTCGGGTGTTTACGACGGAACATGCGTGCTGTCGCAAGTTTTCGTCTGGCGGGTTCGGGGTCAAGTCGTCACATGCAAACAGTAACGCACGGGGCTGAGTCATCTGTTTTCATACTGGGACAGAGAACGTCAGGGAGGGTGGGGCACGGGGCGCACCCTGCGCACGAGATCTGGAAGTTACAAGAAATCTAGTCCGATATTTGTGCAACTTGGTTGCTGCTGATTCGTATCCAACGTTACAACTTTGGCAGGCTTTTCCATCGGTGATAACAGTAACCACCGCGTTGCGGTAAAATTACGAAAACAAACTTTCTTTGAACCTCGTGCTTGGACGATTTTTGCGGGGTGGAAGTTGTGGGCGACTCTCTGATTCATAGTATAAAGTTTGTAACCGCCCATACAAGTCGGTTCTCTCAACAAACGATCACTCCCGAGTCTGTGGTCAGGTAGTAAAACTAAGTCGAACCACATGTAAGCCTAGGATATCAGAAGAAGAGGAAGAAGTCTCTTGCAGTGTATGATTTTCACTCTTATCAGTAACGGAATCTTCGAATATACACAAAACAAGTCGACATAGAGTTTTCACTGCACCTTGTTTGTGTGTGACCTGCATGAAATGTCAGTGCCCTGCCGTGACTTTTTCAGTACACCGAATCTGATTCTGAACTCGGGTAACCCCTTAACCCCATGGCCAATGGAGTGTAAGCCTAGGGGGGAGGGGGGCATGGCACTCAGATCTTCAGAACCACTTTACCAACATCCCTTGCTTTATCTATCGCATAGTATCTAACAATTCTGTGAGTTTGAAATGGGATTATGCCTGCATATCTAGAAAACCACTCTAGACGGCTGTTTATTTGTTTCAGTGTTTCAAGCGAGGGAATTAGAATCGGCAGGAGTAAAAAAAGTGTTTGCGGCGGCGCAACGCTATCCAACAAAGTAATCCCCCTTCTATCGATTTCCTGTTCCGTCCTAAACGATTTACACGAGTTCCCCGTCTGTCGTCTGTCGATATTATCCCCACAGACGCGTTAGCGTTAGTGTAACAAGACCGGACCACCCCATCGAATTTCTATTTCCACCGCGAAGAGCGTGATCTTTTAATGCAGTCCGTTTGTAGTGAGCTGCCGTCTGAAATCGACGGCTTGAGCCGGGCGGGACGTTTAAGTGGTGTTAATGGGGGGCGATTACAGGTGTGGGTCTATCGGATTACAGGGAGAATCCCGCGGAAAAACGTTTCCCTGTGGCCGACGAGACAGGCACGTGGCTACCCAACGTGGGGGGGGGGGGCGGAAATACGAACACATTTAGTCTTACATAACTGGAAAAAAAAGTGTACCTGTACATTGTACTTCAAAACAGCAAAGTAGTCTTACGTAATCCTCACATTTATATTTTCCTGAGAGGAAGGTTAAATAGGATTTGACAGACGACAACCTTTGCGTTCAAACTGAAGGCGTGACGCCCCCACAGTCTTTAAGTGACATTTATTTTCTTGAATCGCCATTTCAAGTCAAGACTCAAAGTGAACAGTTTCAGTAGGGTAGTGAAAATGTCTCTTACCACCATTTGGAAATACAGCCCGTTTTTATTTGGTATGACAAGGCAAATCAATCTATAGTGCTGTAGATACTAGTGCCCCCCCCCCCCCCAGTGCTTTCACAACAGTGTGGCCCAAGGGCTATGAAGTGGGAGATAAGCGCCGCCCTATGCACCGTATGTTTTGGACAAAACGTTGATAACGTCTGACTGTACTTGTGCATGAATGGTTGTACTATACCACTAACACAAGCACGAAGTCACAACTCACACCCACAACACGCTTACCACATGCACGGCACTACTAACAACATACATCACCATGACTTCTCTCATGCCGAACGGTGGGTTGGCTCAGTTGGAAGAGCGCTGGTGTGTGCCAGAGGCCCGGGTTCGAGTCCCGGACCCGCCAAGGCAAGTTGCACGCACCATACGTACAGAAAACCTCAACAGAAACAACCAGAATGAGTGACTGAATGAATGAATGACATACAAACCTTCTTCGTCGCCATATTTGTTTAGATAATCCCTGACTCTACATTTGTAACAAAAGTTGGTGCGAATTTTTTAAGAGGGGGAGCAAAAAAAAAGTCAAGGCACGAAACTTGACGTTCAAACGACTGTAGATAGTTCAATGGCCTTGCTAGGAGGATTACGACAAATGCTAGGATAGTTTTAATTGGTGGCTACCGTAACCTTCAATCTTATTCTACAAACTCGGTGATAACTTCAACCATCCCGTTTTCCAAGTTAGTGCCAGACTATATGACAAAAGTTTTGACTAGTATAAATGTGTTTTGGCAGTGTTTCAGGGCTCCAGTCAGCCAGCATCTGTGTGTGTCAAGAGTTTGGGCTGTAAATTTTTTTGGCGGGAGAAGTTTCAGTCAGACAAAAAAAAAAAACGTCGTCTGCAGCAGGCGGGAATAGATGAGGTAATCCCGCCTCGCTTTCCCATCCGTCTGGCGGGGTCAACTGCCATTGTCAGACAATCACGTCCCAAGATTGATCAACCGCGATGAGAAAATCATAATATTACGTTATTAGCGGCGTTTAGGGCTTGTTTGGCAATGCACGGTGGATTGGGGGCCGTGGCCTTGCCTCCGCACCGAGATTGCCAATTTTCGCGCGGTATTCCCAAGATCTCCCGGGGCAAACCACACGGGAACACCGCCTGAAATGGGCTCCTACCGCCCACACTGAACATGATATCACATTCGGGCAGCTAGAGATTCACACTCAAAATTAGGTCGCACATGTTTATTAAGTTATTGTATGTGCAATATTATATACATCGGCATGAAGTGGCATTGTTTACTTTAACACATACTAAAGCAAATAAACAAGAAGGATCACTTTTAGATAATGTACGATTTAAGAAAGTTTCAAACAATTGAAAAACAGAAAAAATGAAATATAGGACATCTTTGATAGTAAGTTGCATTAAAATATACCGTAATTTTGGCGATCAGTATTCTCAAGTTTCGTAGAAAATTAATCCTTTATTTATTACGAAAGTAAATATTAAACTTTCCCGCGACCGGATTGAAAACCCATTCCCTCTTTGTAAGTTATGTATTTTCATTTCAAAATTTATTAGCACGCAAATCTGCAGAAATTGGACGCAACAAAAGTTATTAAGAGAGGTAATTAATTAATACAACACCGCGCGAGCTAACTTATACATCATTGTAATAGAATGGCGATGGAGGGCACATTCATCATATACGCAACGCGTTCATTCACCGAGTGCGAGCTAATAGAAGCAGTGCTAATTGTGCTGGAGTGATAGGTATTTTTTTAGAGTTCAAGCTGATTGTTTTAGTCCCCCTGGAACAGAGATCTAATCCAGATCCCATTATTCAAGTTTAAATTTCTGGTTAGTAGTCATCCCTATGGTAGACTCCCTTATGTAAAGAAGGCTTGAGGGAATTTTACTTCGATTTTGTATTCTAGATTATATTTATACATATTTGTTGAGTGGCATAAGGATTTGATTTGGTACTAGTTTAGGTTTATTATTAGTTAGTAATAAAGAAGTTTTAGGGAAAGTTTGGAGAGGTATTGTAGAGTTAGAGGGTGAGAAACTGCGGTTTTCTTGAGTGATTCTGAGTTTATCTTTAATTACGCAAGTACGTCGTTGAGATGCACATAGAAATACGTGCTTGACTCTGGGAGTGACCTGCAAATTGGGAAGATATTGGATCTGAAAGCAGGAGGAATTTAGATGCACAAACGTGTTTAATCCTAGCGTATATTTGATACGCTGCGGCCCATTAACGTCCAACCACCCGGGAGTCGGCGGGAGTTAGTTTGTGATACATTTCTATCCACTGCGACCACTCAGTAGAACTCAGACGATATAGAGTTGGGACTCAGGGACTCAGTGGCGCACGGTAGCGGTTTATAATTGCAAAACTAGGAAGTCGAGATGCACTGAACAGAACTTTAACTTAGGATTCTGTGTGTATGTAGGGACGTAGCCTCCACAGGAGGCTTCTTGGGGGCTTCCTATGTGCTGTCAAGAAGCCTACTATGGAGGCTTCTGTGTGTGCGTGTTTGTGTATGTGTGTGAGATAGCCTCCATAGGAGGCTTCTTGGGGGCTTATTATGTGCTGTCAAGAAGCCTACTATGGAGGCTTGTGAGTGTGTGTGTTTGTGTATGTGTGTGAGATAGCCTCCATAGGAGGCTTCTTGGGGGCTTATTATGTGCTGTCATGAAGCCTGCTATGGAGGCTAGTGTGTGTGTATCTGTGCGCTTGATAGCCTACATAGGAGGCTTCTTGGGGGCTTATTGTGTGCCGTCAAGAAGCCTGCTATGTAGGCAAGTAACTGTGTGTGTCTGTCTGTGTGTGGGGGGGGGGGGACGCCAACCCCTACCATTCCCTCACCACCTTTCTAGAGTCTGATTTATCGAGTCTGAACACCTCCAATAAGTATGCATTGCTTTTTCAGCGCCGGAGTCATTTCTTGTTGTATTCTGACAGCAAGTTAGTTACCTGGCGTGGCTACAACGCGCCAATATAAAATACCCGGCTCGCTACAGCGTCAGACTTACCCTTGTATTAGAGTTATAATTACTCAACCCTACTAGAGAGTGTCGGGGAGAAAATTGGCTATTATTACTCCGCTAGCTGGAGTCGCCAGGAATCGATACGGTGTTATTAATGTACCTCTTATTGTATCATCGTCAGAGGTAAACTAGATAATCTAATTATTGGCTGCTGTAGGATTCGGTAGAGAAGCCAAGGGACTAGTAGAAAGAGGGCTGGTTAGAGAGAGGAAACTTGTTGTGGTATCTTTTTTGAAGCTATTTGTATTGAAAAAAATATCTAGAAATGCTGGGTATTGGTAAGAAGCATAATGTATATTGCATAGGAGTATGTGAAATGCTATATGATTATACTGATGTACCAATAGCGATATATTTTCCACTTTCAAATCTGTTAAGTATAGTTTTAAAGTGGTGCATTGGGAACATAGGGATGGTTTTAGGGTATAACTATATATAAGGGTAGAAAGTCCTCGCTTTTTCTTCTTTTGCTTAAGCGTAGTAGCAGTCTTGTATTGTAAGGATAGTTATGTTGCAGCTGTTAATGTGTTAGTAGTCTTTTGGGCAGGGGATATGGCTTTGCGGAAACGCACCTTATATGGTTTGGGCAGGGATGTGTTTAAAAAAGTGCGTAGAACAAAAGGCGTAAAAAACAATATCCGTAAATACACACCGATGTTTTCACAGTGCCACAAACGTCGTTTTGTCCGAGCTAAATTTGTCCCGCTACAGTCCCGGTCCAGTTCCACAAACAAACACGAGCTTACAGTCCGGCCACGGTCCCCTGCAAAAACCGCATGGTGGATTGTCCCTGGGCCGCTATATTTAGGGGACCGTCTACGTGTGCCAAGATTACAGACTACGTAAAGCCGCCTGCCCACATAACATAGGATAAGCACCTAGCATGCTATCAGTGTCGCGCCGTGATTGGCCCGACGCGGGCTCTGACGTATACATGCATGCTAATGACATGGAAATACGGGCAGTATTTGTTTTGGGCAGGGATAGCACGCAGTGGGGCCCGGGGCGTGACGTCACAGCCACAGCACCCGTGTATACTGACGGCACTCCAGTGTTAACCAACCGTAGAGACTGCAATTACGGGGCGCGGCTACTATTGGAGCATGCTAATTTCAAGGAATGTCTGACGAACATGCACGATGTGGTGACGTTGGCCCGTTGTGTTGTGCGGCGAAATGGTTTCTCATATAGGAACCGAGGCCGGTCGGGCTGTCAGTGACAGTCTATGTGAGCGCCCGTGTCGGACGTACAGTACGAGTGGCGCCGATCCCAGCGATCTGGATGCGCCATTTGCTGAGCGAGCTCAAGGTGGATTTTGCCGAGGAGAAAGGGAACGCTGCTCGTTGCAGAGTGAAGACGGAAGCCTGCTCGGAACACGGTAAGCGAGCTCCCGACGACAACACGTACAGCGTACGGCAGTGTGTGTGTACTACTACTAGCTAACACATGGCGCGAGATACGCGCCGCATAATAACCAAAGATCGCAAAAGTAGTCGATACAAAACAACTGAAAATAACAACTTCATGCTCATGAAACAATAACATGAAAATTAAGAATTCATCTTTTATGCTTGTTTTTAACCTCGTGTGCATTCTCAATACTAACACAATGCGAAGTTGGCACAAGTACTAAAATAAGAGCTAAAACAGTAAAATAAGCAATTCTAGAGTGTTTCATGTTTGTTTATTGTAGATATCGCTTATATGCAATACTTGAAAGGCGGCGTTTCCGTTGTTTACTACACATATGTTGAGATTTGAGATCGGTCAGGCGTAGTGTAGAACACATGTCGCTCAATGGGCGGGTCCCATACTAAGGCAATCAACAGGTCAATATGCACACACACACATAGGTAAACTACTTACCACACTGACGCATTCCCTGTACCACAACTATTTACATACTGTGCTGTATTGTTTTTTCTTGTTTCACATTTCTGATGTTGTTAGATTTTAATATGATGATACATGCTTGAATTGTTTTATGATTATATTATAATATGATGGTTAGATTAATTTAATATACATGTGGGCTGTGATAGTGTATGCTGAGATGTTTTTGATATGTGGTGGCGTTTGTTAAAGTTAGTTAAATGTGTTAAGGTTTAAAGTCGGTGTCGTGTAACGGTCGTGGTAATGTCGTATGGTGTTTGTGTGTGTGGGTAGACTATGATTCAAGGCTGCCCGCCCCATTTCCCCAGTGTGTGTTTATATCTACCATGTAAAGGGGGTGATCTAGGGTTCTTTAACTTCTGTTTCGTAGGCGGGCCTCACTTCATATTGGTGCTACCGGTAGCAAGGGACTAAAGCATTCTATGGAAGCAAGACTGGTATGAAAGGTAAGCGGCGAGTTGTAGGATATTCTTCGGTGACAGACGCTTGGTGCCCCGCCGGGATTTCCCATCCCCTCCGGTGGTTCCGCACGGGGTCGTAACAAGGCTTCGCACTTAACGTCAGACCTTACCATATTAATACAGACCCCTTCCCAGTTTTTTTTATTCCAAATTGCTTTGCTTTTATTCAAAATTCAATTAGCGTTAGTTTAATTGCTTGTCGGTCGCTTCGACTTCCCTAGCGTATATCAAACACTAGCGCTCTGGACACCAGACGGATATAGCAAACCCCCGTATTTCTTTTAATGGACGCGCTAATACTAGATACACTCAGCTTTAGTCCAGTGTACTATAGGTTTTACACATGGATTCGTAATGTCGAGCTTTTCCGTCTGTTAAAATCCGCATAGCCGGTGGCTTGATACGTTTCTGTTTGCACTCTCGTGTCTAGTGTGTCCATTACTGTGGTAGGGTTTAGCCTGTAGGCTTGCGCCGACCCAGTTTTTAGTCTCGACGCAGCGCGCGGCCGCTTTTGGCTCACGCCGGGCCGGGGCGAACTGGTGAGGCCTGATGGTTATCATACTGCGGGGGAACCCCGGTAACTCAACCTACGGAGTACCACTGGTGATTTCTGCTCAACGCTTGCTCCTTAGGGCTCCATCTCCTAGTTGTTTATCCACAGATATTCCTTAATGCACCTAAAGCTTTATTTATAATCGCACAGTTTTTAGAAGTCGTTTATATTCTGTACATATTGCGTAGAGTTTTCCATTGCCGGCGCTTCCTCAATTCTAACAAGATCTCAGCGCGCTGTCAGCTTAACTTCTAGTATACTTGATTAGATTGTACATGCATGCTAGAAGTGTATACCCTTGTGTAGTAACCAAAGTACTTAAGGTAATACTAGCTTGTGTGTTACATGTGGTTTAAGCCTGTGTGGTGTAAGCTGTGTTGTTTTAGTATACACTTGTACACGCGTTGGTGCGTTTTGGTAGCGCCAACCCCGCACCACATGCGCCACTAGAACCACCGCCCTTTCACGCACTGCTGAGCGAACTTGTGGGTGTTGTTGACAGAAATTTCAAAAACTTTCCAATCGCTTTGTAAACAGTACAACCACATGCCCCATCATAAGCAAAGAAAGGCGAATGAATCATACACCAATTCCCATAACGCTTACCCTTATCCATAACCACATGCTAAACATAGCTACGTTTTCCACGCTATTTATCGAATATAATATCTAAGATTGCTGGTTGGTTTGTAAAATTAGTGGCTTCCTTATACATGATTCATGGTGTCCTAGATAATGGATATACATTATTGTTTAATATAACACGTACCGATTTATACACATATGTATGCTTTGTGTGTGCGTAGTTTACACTGCTTGTGTTGTACTAGTGTAAATGCCCCTGGCGACACATATGCGTCAAAGGTAGATTACATTTGTGGTTTGAGGTATTTACACTTTTGCGTAACGCTTTTTGTGACGTTTTTGATATCTTGGACTGCGTACGAGACACACGTCGTTTTGTCTCGTTCCCAGATTTCCCCGGCGACCCCTCGCACGATATTTCCCCTCAGTGTCACACTTAATGATTCATGAAAAACTAGAACGCCACAATCCACCGGGGTTTTCATCCATGCTACACCACCGTTTGTTTTAGCAAGTTAATTATCAATAAGATCACTTTGTCCGGGTGTTATATTCTACTCCCTACGCGCTAGTTTAGAGTATTCAGTTGTTTTAGTATATAGTAGTGGGCTATACAAAAATATACCACCATCATGCGATATCTTGTACCGTAGATATACTGCTAGGGACCCATGCTGCTTGGAAACAAGTCCCTAGGGAATCCCAGCGCTCTTGACCTTGTCTTGAACCCGTTTTTAATGGCATTAAGAAGTTAAGGCCAGACCCGTGTCTTCTAGACAAGCAGTTTGCAAGAGAACGACATTTTCTATCCGCCATGTTGGCATCTACATGTACACTCTAGTCTCACAGGCCGCTTGCTAACTAGCACTACATTTTGATATTTTGTTCCTGACAATTTATGAAGAATTAAGTGTGTAGTACAGATGTGTGTTGTATAATACAGCTATGTTCAACGCTGTTTTGTACATGCATTGTATACTCCTGATATGCTATAGTTGCCGCGGCCAAAATTGCTAGTGTACAACAAGGCACAGCAATCTTGCCAATATATTGAACTAGTACTCGATCTCATAGTTAATACAGCCCCCATATACATGTACGTATACAGCTTCTAGGCTGTTATGATTGTTTTATGAACTGTTTAAGGTGTCTCAGTATTAAGTTGTTGTTTTTCTGAGTAGTTTGCGACTGCGTTTCAAGTTGTATCAGTTGGTGATTTGAAAGTCTAAGATAGAGCGTTGTTGTATGTATGTGTTTAGTGTGATCCATCCGTACGTGCCGCCATTGAGAACCGAGTCGTCAGTGTCGGTGTCTTGACAATAAAACTTGTACAACCGTCCGAGAAGACGCTGTGAGTGTGTGTCCTGACATCTGGGACGGTTTGTCTCAGGTCAGTCACGTTGGAAGGCCGGCAAACTTGGCCGTGAGCGCCGCTCTTGGCTGTGACTGTCTGGTCTCTACCAGACTAACTACGTTGGTTATAGAGAGAATAATTTGTTCAGGCGAGTTTGGCCACCATACAGGTTCATTACCCTTCAGAGGGGGATGTTAACCTTCCCGTGGACTGACTCTCCTGACCAATCCCTCCCCTCTTTGCCGCGTTCTACGATCCATACCCCCGTAGGAAGGCTTGGTGGAGGTTAGCTTTTGTGAGTGTCGCCCTCGTCTCTACCCCTCTCCCGCCTACGGGTCTGGTCCACATTAGCGCCCCCTAACGAGAGCACGTGCCCCGATAACCACATCCTTCCCACCTCGCCCACCCCGGGAGACAATTAGTTGTTACATCTCGTCTTTTACTAGGAAAGTTTTGCGAACCAGCTCGCCACCGTGAGCGGAACACACGGTCTGAGCATGCGCAGCTGAGAGGCTAACTGCAGGACGTATAGCCTCGATCCGCGCCAGGCCTTGGGCAAAACATACGCCTACACACCACTCGTGGGTGGGTGTAAAGTTAGCCTTGTTCCATGCATGTCCAAGGCCAACACGACTAGTTCATTGTTTGCTCCTTGTCAGTGTACACCAATGGACAACCGCATGTATCTATCTCCTCAAAGAAAGCCTCGTACCTAGACTTCCAGGCCTAGCTAGCTCTTTATACAATAGCCAGTGTTTCTTTTGAGTACCTAAACCCCTCAGAGGGGAGCCCTAGAACTAGACTTGTTGAGTCTACAAGTAGGAAGCCCTTTCCGTCTCCAAGACTCTACGAGCGGTCTTAGAAATGAGCTCCGGTCCAACTCACTAGTACGTTCAAGTTACATCCTCTTGTGAGCAGTGAACGATTATACAATAGGCATACCCAGCTTCTGGATTAGATAGTTGATAAGATTAATCGAACTTATGTAAGTCTTTTTGACAGTCGGCTTGCTATGTATGACAGGGATAATGAAGTTACTTACGATTGCAAGGTCTCAAATTTCGTACACAACAATGCTGCACAGGTGTTTACATAATCCAAGCACTATATATCCTTTGGAGACATGTATATGGTTACACTTGACGAAATGGGAGTGCTTTAGTGTTTTCAATTCCAAGGGTATTCTCAGTATACACACACACACACGCACACACACACACACACACACACACACGCACACACACACACACACACACACACACGCGCGCGCGCGCGCGCACACACACACGCACACACACTCGCACACACACACACACACACACACACATTCACACACGCATACACACACAGGCACATACGAAGCTATGAATATTCTACAATACCGTTTTTAGATGTGCATATTTGGAGCGCCTGAAGAATTTAATTCTACCATAGCCTTACATAACTACATAGTCTGCCATGTTGAAGAAAAGGAAAGCTCACCGTGCCACAAACACTTTACCAGTGACACTTACTAAAATGCGGTCTGAAACGTACTCGTAACAATTGGCAAAGGCGTCGTAGAATCAGTATATAATCTAATGCAATGAATACATCATATGAGAGGAGTCCTCTTAAGAAATGTCCTCATATGACAAATTTCTTTTATCCCCAACGTTATCCGTCGTTTCCTTAAGAACTTGACATCCTCCTTGATAAAGCCTTGAATTTGTTTCATAATAGAGTCAATCGTGACTTAAGAATAGCGCATTTCCCCCAAACGTATAGACGTTTTTAAAAGTCAAGACCTTTTTCGGGTTAGTTTGATGAAAGAAAAAGTAGACACACTTTAGGAAGGGCTCTAAGGAAGTATTAGCCGACCCCAGCACATCCCCGCGCCCTTGATTACGTGGTTTAACTTAGTGGTCCTTGGTTTAGAGCCAAAGTAATCCTGCGAGATCCCCGCAGACGGTTTTATGGGACTCCCCGCTGACGAAAAGGCAAGGTGGGCCGCCTCTCACCGTCGCTCGTGTGACAGGAAACCTTGGTTTTCTTGTATCGTAGCCAAACTTTTTACCTCCGTCCTCTCTCCCAGACAATGTTTTATTGGATGATCGTCGCTAGGCGACAAAGGGTGGTTGCTAGGCAACGCGAGGCGGGGGAGTAGCGCGCTTTTAGGCGTCAGGGAGAGAAAAACGCCCGGAGCGAGTCTTAGACAGGTTTGCACTTATCTTCCACCAACACGTCAGAAATAAACGTAACCGTCTGGACGTTCGGTTACTTTATACGTCTACGCACGCACGTGGAAGGGGCGTCCGATCGTCCTTCCGTTACGTTTGATCGCGGTCTCCTTTACGGCCTGAGAAACCTGTCGTCAACTTGGACGTGGCGCGTGCTCACAGTTGCAGTACCACCACGGGCGCACGGAGGCGTTCTTGTGAATAAGAAACATTGATATCGTAGCCTTAGGCTCGTCTTGTATACACATTTGTTTGATTAGCAAGCTGAGCTATGTAAGTCAATAGAAACGCACGAAATTGAACGTTATCAATGTTATTCGCATATTCAAAATGACTTTATGACTAGACTCTAAGCTGTGTCGCCAAAGTCTCTCCAAACGTGAATGATGGAATATCTTAAGAAATTGTTGTGCTTTATTTTAGCTTTTACCCGCCAAAAATCCAAACAACAACCCCCCCCCCTCAGTATTCGCTTTGACAGTCGCACAAAAAGCTAAACCGCCACCTTGAACTTCTGTCTCTCAGACGGAAATCAAAGAGAAATGAATAAAAAAAATCCTGTGGAAAGTTTACGGTGTCCCTTAGCTATCCAAACGAGCCGAGTTGTCGGTCAATTATATCGTGTAAAATTGCCAAGAGAACCGAAGGCCCGGACGATACTTGTCGCACGTTATTACTATGATAATCTCGCATCGTTACCAAACGCAACCACTCGTACAACTCAACGCTTCGTTTCGTCTGTCGCAAACTTCCCAAACGCCTGGTGTGGGGACCCACAAAACGGAGGGATGTCGTCCTTCCATCTATCGTACTGTTGTGAAAAATGTAAAGGTAGCCCCATAGCCTTTTTGTGTAAAGGTAGCCCCATAGCCTTTTTGATGCCGTAGGGGCAATGGGTTGTTATTCACTGTGTCTCGGGCATGGTATTGGAAGGCGGTCACTTTCAAATTGGTAGATGACAAAACAGAACAAAAAATAATCAAGGCATAGCTAGATAAAGGATGAAGTACATGTAGTAGAATAAACAGAAATAAGAAGAAAAAATAGGACAAAACAAGAAAATAAGACAAAACAGGACAAAACGTACATCTCGAAGTTGAATAAAACGCTACTTTGCAACACTTGCAATTGCCCCTACCTAGTTTACAAACTTTCCAAAGCAAGTCCCTTTTCTCCTTGCTTCATTTATCCCGACATAAGTTTTCCAATTATCGCCGTCCCCACAGCGCTAACAAAACTTTGTCGGCTGCGGAAACTCGGGGGCAATTGACCTCCATCTCTCGCCGCCGGATGAGATCGGCGCTGATGGTGGCTGTGACAAGGGTGTACACCGTGCGGAGACAGATTCGGCATCAGCGCGACACGCATCCACGGTCCCCTGATGTCCTTTATGACTCCATCACCGCGCCGACGACTCGCGCGAGGCCCGATAAAACGAGCTCCGAGCGGCCATTAGAGAATGAATGGTATCGATGACGACCAGTCCCCGTGACGCGGATGTCAACTTGTAAAGTTTTTGGACACGCATTACGGACGCCTCCGATATTTCAAATTTTTCCCGACACGGTCCGAGACGCCGCCAATATTTCTAAATTTCGGCGGACACGGTTGCGAGGATAGCGACTATCTATCTCGCCGCCCGGCGGATATTTCCTGCCCCCGGGTCCACGCTAAATCACTCCCTAGGAAATGTGCTCCGTCGTGCGTCCGCGCGACTTGCATGGTAACCACCCAGCGACAACACAAGGAAAAGGGGGGACCTCTTCAAAACACCCTCCGGTAAAAACGATTCCTAGAAGGTAGTCAACCCAACGAAGAGTTTTACATCTAAATCCAACAGAAGTAAAAAAAAAAGATATCGAAATGATTTCTGTCTCCGGTTCGTAACGTAGAAAGGAGAAGGTAAAAAGGATGGGGAGTAATTATATTGTATAATAGTCATTGTTGTACCCAGGGTACAATATGTCGCAGTTTAACGTGTTTTAGATACCTCAGAACTTAGTCAAAATTACGTTTGAAGGGAAATGAGAAGTTGAGAAAGCGTCCCCAACTTGTCGCCGTGATTTATAGCCCAATCCCATCCGAGAACACACTTCACAGACAATTGTGGGCTCATCTAATATTAATAAACTCATCTAATTAGCAATATAGCGTATAAATAATTGTCGTTTTATAGATCAATTTCCTAATGGAATTAGAAGACGGGAGAGACACGTCGCTTCAGGCAGGGGCTTTTGTTCGCCGGATGAATGCGCGCGTCCCCAAGGGGAATTCGTATTAGATATTTATCTGTTTATGACGACAATGTATTGTTTGCGGATGGTTGACGACTTGTTTTATTTCGCGGGACAGCGCCCTTGCACGTGCGCTGGCTTAAAACGGAACCGTCCGCACGCGCGCGTACCCCAGGGCTCGTTTCTCGGCCCTCCCCTTGCCCTGCCGTGGCTTCGCGCGCAAAAGTTTGGGCGCCGCCTTCGCCAGTTTGGTCGTGCGGCGGACAGGGACAAGATAGAGCCCTGACCATGTCGTGACATCCAATCAGCAGGCGTGATTGCTTCTTCCCCGCAAAGTAATTAACTTCCTACCACTCAGCGCGCTTCCTCCCCTTATTGGAGAAAATTAAATGGAGGGGCCTAAAATATTTATAGCACACGTCAGTTCCCATCTTCAATTAACCAGTCCGGAGGGTGTATTATTCCTCCCCACCCCTCGCCATGATTTGCATGGGTTAATATCGGTTTTATGGCGGGCATAATAGAAATATGGACACAGGCATGATCATATAATGTAATGGATAATTGCATGATCTGTTCTATAGATCGCTGTTTTAGTATGCGACGGGAAATCGTAGTGACCGGACATGTGACTGGCGCTCCGTTCTGTGAGAGGTGTTGGAATAGTGTGGACCAAGGTGGAGTTCTTTAAGTATTTCGCCTTCGCATCTGAGTTGGATGGTACGTACCCGATAGCTTTTCCTTCAACCCGGGCGCCCTTTTTCTTCTTCTTCTCTCCACTTAGAGCACGGCATATGCCGCGCATATAGAGTGTGTTCGTTGGTATTTACGGAATCTTTCGCGCTTTGTTTTGTATGTATGGAAATTTATGTGCATTTTCATTGGTGCCGTCAAAACTGTACAGAATGTACAGAATGATGATGTATACCGATTACAGAGCTCGGATTTATTGCCAATCGAGTTGTTACTTTCTATACAATTACATCAATCCGCGTTCAGATATACCTTTTTATTTTTGGGCGGGCGGGCGGGCGGACAACTTTTCTCCAATTCTTAATATTTCTTACGCCAGAGAGAAAATTGTTTTATTTTCCCACTTGGATAGCCGTGTAAAGTAAGGTTCGGTCTAAATCATGCGTTATTCTAGAAGCGATGGTATGGTTCATATTTTACTCATCATAGCGCTACAAGACGAGTAGTAGTTTGCTTTACCGACTACAAGTCAACGGCGATTTCTTTAATTTTCGCCGGCGAAGTCTTGTTCCAACTGCGGCCAAAAATACTCCCTTCCCCGGTAGCGTCTCTCTCAGCCGGCCCTAGAACTAACCAGACTATACCTTCCTCTCGTTGTTATTCAGTTCGCGACCGTTCTTTGGATTAGTAGCGAGATTTCCGTGGCAGAAGCGCCGCGGGCGGGTGTTAGACGTGGAATATTACCCCCAAATTGTTTCATGAAGATTTTACCGCCGCTCAATACACCGTAGTTGTAGCTTGTCGTTTCCCATTTCTTGCCGTTTTTGTCTCTATTATACCGAATTCGTCCTTTTCGGACCCCTTTTTGGGAAAATTGCATTGTGACCGTTAACCGTGCAAATTGTAAAGTCTACATGTAGTTTAGTCGAAGAAATCCTGAGACAGTCTATTTTTCAGTAAGAAAGAGTCTACAGTATCGCCGAAACAAATACCGTTCGCGCAAAATCTTAGCGCAGTGTCGCAGCAAAATGACGACTTTATGTTCTCTTTTTTTTACCAAGAAACGCTACGATTTGATCATATTTGCATAGCAGTAACTATAACAGCAACGTCTGTCTATAAAGAGGATACAATTTTCTCCACACCAATTTTTGATATATTCACGTACGTGCAGAAACTAGAACTAATTGTCAAAGATAGCCCGGCGAACGCTCGGAGCGGTGCGGCCGCGGCTTCCACAGCGTTTTTCCGCCGGGGGAGTCTTGCCGCTTCCTCCCGCTTAAAACTAACCCGCCAAAGCCTTTAAAGCAAAAGATCTGTTTACAAATGTCTCCCAGATCCCTACCATGGCGACCAGAATGCTCTTGAAGGGATTAGGAATCTCCAGATGAAAAGAGGAAAGATTATTACGGGACTTAGCGAGCGTTTTGCGGCAGACGTGAACAGCCTCTCTGATCGCTAACAAAAACATTTCCTTGTCCCTTCCCTTGCCGTAACCTATTACTACTAGTAAAAAGCACAAATTATATTACTGCTCTTTAAGATTAACTTATAACTTGTTTCAAACCAAATTGTTGCCGATTTTAGCACTGTTACAATCTATATAAAGATACATAACAATAGCATAGACGAACATATGTGCAAATTGGACGGTCGAACTATATGGCCGAGCATTTTTCTTCTCAGATTTTGCACACACAGTTCCCTTATAACTACCAAAGCAGAAAATGTACCTTGCCTATCTTTTTCTAAGGTGAAAATTGAAAAGAAATCGAGATAAAAATGTGCATGTTTCCGTAGAATTCTTTGTCAGCTGTTTTGACAATTGTCTCAAAGGGCACACAAATACCATTCGGTCCGGCGCAATGCAGCCGAATCAAAAATGTATTAGAGGTTACACATGAAATAATATTGGTGTTAATAGTGAGCCGCCGATTCAGTTCATATTTAAAACAATTTTAACCTCTGGTGCCACCCCATTCCCGCCCTTTTTGGGCGCTTCGCCACCAATTCAATTGTAACGCCGCCCAGTCCCCTACAAGAGGCCGTACGGCTGTATTCTTTAATTAACAACACAAATTATACCAGTGGATACAACACTTAAACATTGTTGTATTTCATGTATCATAAAGATCCGCAAAGATAGAAAACGGAAGAAAAAGGACGAAATGTTTAGAAATGTTGCCAAATTGACGGGTAAGCACGCATCTATTTGGAAGGAGCGTTTTTTTTTTCAATCTTTCACCCAAGCCGACAATTTGCACACAGCTCGCTATGTACAACGTATGCTGGGACAAGTTTGATTTGACAGGACTACTCGCTCTGCTGAGTTTGTTTCCGATATGCTCCAGGAACGACTCGGGCATTCAGCAAGCCGGGTTTCCCGATTCTCAGGGGGCCCATTCGTCTCGTCGTTAGCGGGAGAGGTGTGCGTGCGGGCCCGTGGCCGGCCCCGATAGCCGTATCGGTAGATCGCACCCGGTCTGCCGTATTGTCCGCTCAACACCTTGCGCGCAGAAGAAGCGGCCTTTTTGTCCGTGTTGTCAGAAAACTCTTCCTTGCTAATTTGTTCTAACGCTATTTCCCCAGACGGAAAACACATTGCATTGTGCGAGCGTTAGGCCGACAAAAACGCCAGAACGCTACCACTGACGCCGAACTAGCACCAAGGACAGGGCTAATGCTTACAACGCATACCGCACGTTTAAAACACAACAGACTATGCTACCTTAATCTAAACGGTGTAATATCATACTAGGTGCCTAAACAAATATCTTTCTTTCCCACGCATTTCTGAAGTATCAAATAACACAAAATGACACTCACTGAATTTCAGCGCTCCACATTTTCCACAACGGTCTTGGTAAAGAGCTTGCTCACGCCGAAGAGCCAAAAATTCTACCGTTTGAGTTCCGAATAGCAGACTAGTAATACATGTGGTGGAATCTGTAACCTTTGGAGGATAAGACACTTGTTCGGAAAGGCCACAGTCGCGTGATGTACTGGAGTTTTGGAACGTAGTCAGGGGAAAAAGTGCCCCACGTTTGAGATTCGTACACGTTCACAACACGTTTGTACTTATGCCAATCATTCAGACCAACGCTTCTAGAATTTCAGTTACACAAAACCACCCTTCCAAAAATTACTAGAAATATATCATCCCTACGACTTGGGTACCAGTATATGAAGAGTTAAGAATACATGGGAAAACTAATATTTACATTACATTGCGTGCATGTTCTTTTTCTCGTCCTGGATTCAGGGTTTAGTATAGAAACAGTGCAGTACTTTAGTTTGATATCTTAGGTAGATATGTACGTATCATCGAAAGAACAATGCTTAATTTTCTTTAGTGGAGTTGTACAGAAATGTTGAAACGAGCCACGGGGATGTGAAACTCCGCGGAAATCGTAAAGGACAACTGAATACTGAGATAGTTCCGTTCTGTCACTGGGCAGGTGTTGTTTCAACACCAAACCACTTAACTTAATTCATCATTATGTTTTCCGTGCCGCCATTGTTACCTGTTTCTAATTAATGCAATCTGGGAAATCAAACAAGCGCTTTGCGTTTGTCGGCTGTCGTTTTTCATTAAGACAATTGAAGCCATGCGACACAACGGCTTTGTCTGGCTTTCAAACATTGTTGTAACGGTTTCCACATTCAAAACTTCGATTTGTAACGGTTTCCAAATTCCAAATTCGAATTGTAACGGATCATGTTTTAAAATTTAAAATCCAAATGGGGACGGTTTCTAAATCAAAAACTAGAATTGTGACGGTTGTCAAATTAAGAATTCAAATTGTAATGGTTTCCAAATTAGATGATAAAAAAGTATGCCAAGCGCAATGACAGAAGCAACATTCTGGTATTTTCCAAAATGATTTTTAACTAGGGATTAAATTTTTCGTCTAAACTGTTCTGTTTTGTATACTGTCGGTTAAATTATAGCATTTATCCATCGGGATTTGTCAACAAATCTTTATGTTTTTATCACGCATTCTCGTGCAAATTGTGCGGAAATTTTTGTTCTGGTATATCTCAGGTTCTTTAGAAAAGGAAAGAATCGTGCAATAAAAAATAGTGAAAGGCATTTTACAGTTGGACAATTTTCAATACCCAAAGAAACATCATTTGACGCCTGATTTGGCATTGTACAAAGTCACAATAGTAATTCTTTGGAGACAACGTAAATGATTTAACAAGATACATACCATGCAAGTAATACCACAGAAGTGGAGGATAACAGAGACAAAGAGAGTAGACTACATGATTTTCCGGAGTACTGCCATTTTTGTATGAAACGGAATTCCGGAAAAGGAGATGATTTTTTCCGGACGGCGGCGTTGTTTTCCGGATTGTTAGAGTCGCGTGTGTGCTATTGTTTGGTTAGGTACCGGTTGTCGTGATGCGCCATTATCCCAGATTAAACCACAGCCTTCCGTGGTTTCATCACTAATTAATGTGATCAGCGAACACTGACAGGGCTTTGCTGGTTTTCCGACACCCCTCCAGTAATTAGCATGGTAACGTGTTCAAGCGTGTAATTTTCTTCGTCGACAACCTGTTGTCGCAATCCAGCAAATGTTTTCCGTACGATAGGCGGAAATGCTTTTGTCTGTCAAAGCAAAACTTTGCGTGTGTCTCAACTAGAAACTTCTTTAATCTCGTACCCTGTTTTCTCCAAGTTTTGTTTTGCTGTTTTACATGATTATGAGCAATTTGTTGACGTCATGACTTGATGGGAACTACGTTTTAGGCTCAATCGTCAATTTTTGGGCGAAGTCCCCCACAGAATCTTAGTAATACGTAGGCTCGCTGGATAAGCTTGTAGGCATCCCCTCTTACAAAAAGGCTTTGCGAAAATGTCCCTTGGCACATATGATGTTTTTCACAAAGCCGTTGTACTTTCCTAGAACTGATCACTCTAATGTCTTTCGTAAGCAAGCCTAGCGACCTCCTATCCTTAAAATTGTTTGCATCTGTGCCCACCCGTTGCTTCCTTTCTTAAGTAAAGATTTCGTGACTTAAGTGTGCATCCCCACGCCCTGTCCTTCTAATGATGGCCTTAATGTCGTCTTAGTGTCAGTAGCCCATCATTTTAAAACGCCCATGTTTCTGTACCTGCAACCTGACTCCGCTAGGAACCAGGTGGTTAATGCATCGGAGTGGATGATCCCTGGTATATCTTCCTGACGACGTCCATCAAAAAGATAAAAAGTAGGCGCTGTGAGCCAGTGTTTGCTTTGAGAAAATAAAATCATCGGTTTTCCCTCTTTCATCCGCGATAACCCTTCAGAAAACAGACGGCATTGTCTTCATCGCCCGCCCTTTGAGCACGTCAGCTTAAGGCATGGCTCTTACGTTGTGATTTCAGGAATTAACGTTGAAAAAATCTTGGTATGATCAAAGATGACGCCTTTTTTCACTAAAGCTTTGATAGCTATGGTTTCAACAGTGGATTAATAAATGCTCGGTTTCATTCATGTTTGTTGGTAGCCGTTGACAAGGAGGGGGTTTAAGAGAATCTTAGGCTCGAGCCAGAAAATTGGAAAGGCGTTCTTGAACGTCTTGTCTTGTCTGGTTCGTCTTTTCGTTTCTTCTTGACATTTTGGTGAGACCGTCTTGATTGGAAGAAGGGATGGCTATTTCAAGGACCAGACATTGTGAGTGTAATCGAAATGAGACAGGGACCGATGCAAGTGGTCTCTTGTACAAAATTGCAGGTTTCTGACGCACTAGCAAACAATACAACATGATGATCGGTACTTATGCTGTCCACACATAGAAGGATACGCAGCGTACGTGACAACAAGGACTTCGCGCCATTACGAAACCAACCCGTATCTGTGACAGAATAAGATGCTTCTTTTATCCTCAAACCATATCGTGAAATTACTCAACACAGCCATAGAAATGCCTTGACAAAAGTCGTTTGAATACTACAGTCAGAAATGTTGAGAAAACAAAGCAAATACAAAGACGCACCTGACAATTTGTACGTGATTTGGGTAGATTTGCTTTGTTGACAGAACGACAAAATTACAATACGATGACAACACAAGGAAAAGTTGAGCGCACGGTTTTTGTGTTGTTATCATCCCGTCGTTGTGCTAAAACTTACAACTTTTTTTGCACTTGACTGAAAAAAAAATGCTGTGAGAAATAAGAAATCTTCATTTTTTTTATTGTTGATAAAGCAAAGTACATATTACAACGTCCAACCACGACTGTGGAGTTCACCACAATAAAAGTAGTCAATTTCACGGCCGTGAAAATATACAAAAAATCCACGGTCTTTGGTCAATTTTACTGCCCTGAAAGTCAACCGACGGTCTATGCCTGGTTTTCGACACGGTAGACCGCTGAAAAAGTACGAATCCAAAACACAAACCTCGAACACTGGTTTTAGCACAACAATAGGATGATAACAACATAAGAGGTAACTTCAGCACCAAGGCCAGAGAATTCAACCATCCACGGTGTTTGGAAAAAGCTTGCGTGGAGACGCCGGGCTATGGTTTTAGCACAACAATAGGATGACAACAACATAGGGGAAAACTTCAGCGCCACGGCCAGAGAAGTCAACGATCCACGGTGTTTGTAAAAAAGCTCGCGTTGAGACGCCAGGCCACACCGGGCGCGAGCTACAGAGATAGGACATGACAGTTGATATGTGACGTGCATGGCTTATCCCCGGCAAGATGCCGGGCCCAGGTGGTTAAATTATTGCTGATAACGCCGGAGTTCTAATTACTCCTGCGCGCGCCACTCCTCCGAGCGAGCCCAACAGGTGAAACTCTGCGGAAATCTCATCACCAGAGGCACGGAGTGGAACAGGGGTTGGGCGGGCGCCTCACCCCTGCCGTACGAATTGGCTCGAAGCGCCGGGGATGGCCGAGAAGCCATCAATCCCTTCTGGAGAAGGACAAACAGTGGACGCCCGGAGGCCGTCGCGGCGTATGGCCCGTTTTCTTGGCGACTGAATCGTTCTACCGGGCCCCATGAGAAACACATGCCGCGCCTGCTCCAAAAAAAGTACTCTACGATAATGTCTTAAAACAAGAGAGGCATTACAAGAAAAGTACACACTTTGCAATAAAGAGTACACAAATTCAGCCAAGTTTTAGCCCACAGATCTAGGGAACGAGATTTAACGGTTCCAAAATTCAAAACCTAACGGTTTCTAAATTCAAAATTCGAATTGTAGCGGTTTACAAATTGAAAATTCAAATTGCCGGGAACAAGTGATCATAGGGAACGAGGTTAACTTGTGCGGACTCACCCGTCGTCGTGGGAACGAGTGAAGCGAAGCTCGCTCCTTGAGTCGAGACGCCTTCTTTCAAGATGTGTGACTTTTCCTTGCGCACCTGTCAAACGTATTAATAGCTCTATTAACTGAAAACAGATGGCTGCCCAGGGAAGGGTACAAGAAACGCAAAGTTCACATTCTACCCATGTTACGCTGGCAACGTTCGGCTACGCTTCTAAACATATTGCGAGCGGCGCGCTGGATTGAGGTAGACGGGGTTGAATCAGCGACGGCGCGCACAACTAGCCACCGAAAAGTCCCATAACGGTCTCTCAAGAATAATGTCTCTCATTAACTCTAGGGGAAGCGCTCTTAGAGGAAACTGCCCGGCTAGTTTTATCCCATTTCTCGACATAAGGGCTAATTTTCGGCTTTGTATAGCAGGAGTAGACGGTTGGTAGCACAAGATATTGTATAGCCTGGGAAACAGACTGTGGCCAGGGGCTACACAAGGCCCTGGGGCATACATGCCCCAAAGGAAACTTTTCCCCGGCGGCCCTGAGGAAAGCCTCGTAGCCCCGGGCTTTTCTGGCTACAGTCTGGCTTCAAGGCTACATATTGTATGGATAACTTGTGGTGGTCGCGTAGGAACGTGCGTCTTTTAAAACAAAAAGACTTTGAAGCCAGGAGATATCCGGGGCATTTGTCGCTCTTAAAGGACTAAGTCGAGCTGAATCCTCGGTAAGATCGCGCGGTTTAAGGAGCCTTTCTGAAGGAAAAACTTTTTAAGTCGGACAGATCCATCTAAGAGATAGCGGGGGTCACATAAGATAAGACGCCCGTGAAAATCTGCCCGTTTGGAACGGGACAGAACGCCGGGTCATTAATTTTGCGCTAAAATTTGTGCATAATTGGCTTTGATGCAACGGCGTTACGGTGAGGAAAAGGTGTCGACGGCTTTCAACTGCGTAAGACCGATAAGGAGCAGTCTCAAATTCCCCAAAATTTCCCCAACAAAAGTCCATTTCATTACTAACTCCAAAACGTTACTTGAGATCTAGCGAACAAGATTGTCACGGTTTCAAAATTCAAAATTTGAATTGTAGCGGTTTGTCAAATTGAAAATTCAAATTGTAACGGTTTGCAAATTGCAAATTCGAATTCTTGGAAACATGTGATTCTAGGGAACGAGGTTATTACTTGTGCGGACTGACCTGTCGTCGTGGGAACGAGTGAAGAACGAAAAACAACATTTTCTCTTCCTCAAAAGCAACCAAAAAAATGCACGAAAATACCAAATTTAGCAGTTGAAAAATTCCAGTTTTTGGTGAATCTTTTTTTGTTTAGTGGTGGCTGTAGATCTTTATTATCGATCCCTGGGGTAGGAAAAAAAAACTAAGTGCGTGGGACGGCAGATGACGCTAGAGGCTGTCACACAAAAGCGCAGCAATCTACGCCGTGGTATAGCAGAGCATGTTGATACGCGCTCGGGGATGATCGGACCCATGCTTGTTAACGGCTTCATTAGCGAGCGGATGCGGTGGGAAGTGCTCCTGTCGCCGCCGGCCCACGTTCACGAACGCTCGGTGATAATTGGTAAGGGTCTCCAATAACTTCCTCTACAATTACAATCTTTCAACAACGTCGGACTCGGCTTTCTCCCCGTTGGAAACTTGTGTAATTAAATCTCGGCCGTGTCTCTTGCGGGCTCCTCGCTACAATTTTCCTAGCGGATCGAAGTTGGGCGAGGTTACGGGGATGTGTTAACCTCTGTACTCCTGGTAGCGCGGCGCGGGTTACCACCGGGCTCTTGTCTAGTTAGCACACGCCTTAACCTTAACAGTCGCGAGTAGAGACTCTAGCAAAGCGGTCGGTCCAACCATGATGCAGGTAGTATGGTACGCATATTATCCACCAGGAAGATCTTACACAGGTGAATTGTGTTCGATTCCTTAACCAATCTTTCCAGACTTTTAAAATCTTCGTCTGATTTTTCTTCGTGGTTTCTTTTTTTGTGTGTTCTTCTTCAGTTTGGGATCACATATTCCTTACAGCTATACAGGTGTTCCGTATGCTATTTTTCTCACCACGTGGATGTAGTTTCTAACAGGTTTTTATGTTGCGTAGGATCATAAAAAGGGAATATCATTTCATGGGGTGTTACGTTTTTACAGAAAGATGTATTTCATTTCTATAGCTTCCATTCTATTCTTATACTTTAGCGTTTCGTTGGGAAAGATGACTTTTGATTTATATCTATTCCTTGAGGAATCCGAGGGCTTTTTTGAAATAGATTTAGAAGTATGCTTTTTATGTATCTAAGATTTGTTCATCTATAACTTGTACGGTATGGCGTTTATCTTATAATATTCCTACTCCATCTAGATTATAGAGGTCCTCTTCTTTATATCTGTGCAATTTTTGAGGCAACATTTCCCGCGCAAAATCGTTCTTTTTAACAGTTCTCTTTGCGCAGCGCAACAAAATACAAGCCCAATCAGAGGGCAAGTAAACATGAGGATAGAACGCCCCAGGATAAAACCTTCAACTACATACTAAGACTTCTACGATAATACCTACAATAGTGCACAATGATATTTATTTTTATTTCAGGTGTACGGGCTTAGGCTTACGCCTGGCGGGGTTAGACGAAAGTCCGAACGGAAAGTGCTAGGATAAAGTGTTAGGATAGTGTTAGGATAGAGTAGCGGGGATTTCCCTTAATGGATTTTCCTTCTTTCTTCCCACCAGGTTCTGGAAGCTCACCATCCTCCCCAGCGTCGGTGGGTGTGTCTCCGTCTCCTGGCAACCAGCCCAGCGCTACCTACACGCCCTTGGTCAGCCCCTTGACGTCGCACCGCGAAGGCACGGCCACGACGACGCGCCCAGGACCGCCAGCCACAGACAACATGCCGTGTTACCAGGCCTCGTACGGCGGGTCCCCCACGGGGGCCACCACCGTCAACCGCGACTCCTACGACTCCTACTACGGCGAGAACACCGTGTACCAGCCCGACCACCTCCCGGGGGAGCACTACCACTCCCCGCCGATGGACTACAACGGCTCGGCGGACCCCGCCGCCATGCGGATGGAACAGATGGAGAGGATGGAGCGGATGGAGCACGCGGGGTACCACCAGGACTACAAGCCCCTGCCCAGCTTCGTGGACGTGTACGGCGAGACCAAACCCAGCTGTCTGTACCAGCCCAAGAATGGAGGGTCGAACATGCCCTACCAACACCCAGACGAGAACCCCTCCCCACACATGGACCACTATAAACCCTCCCCGCCCCCCACCCCCACCTACTCGTCCCAGTACGACTACCCCACCAACACGCAAATGTTGCAAGGTACGGGGCCCATGTCACCGCACGGCGGCCACATGTTCTTCAAGCATTCCCCGCCCTCCACGCCGACCACCCCGTACCCTCCCATGATGTACGAGGGCGGCTTCCAGGGCATGCAGCACGAGTTCTACGGGCCGGGCATCGGCAGATATCCGCCGCCGCTCTACATGCGGCCCGGTCAACAGGTGGGTCACACCGTTTATCAACTATCTTCAGCTTTATCCATTTTGGTTGGATTTTCAATAGACTTTCTTGTATTCATTTTTTTACAGTTACTGAAGAGACAGTCGCTCATACAATGAATGACAGAGAACATAAGATGACAAAATTTCTTGCTTTTTATCATTGAAACATTACACCATTATTATACTGTTTGAAATAGACCCTAAATGCGTAGGCTATCGCACACTATATGATAGACTACTTCAATAGGTGATTTACAAATGGCTCCCTCTTAGAACAATTAGTAATTTTCTCTTCTGTTGCTGTACAGTCCTTGAATCAGCTCTTTTTAGTAAGATGCAGCACTCGAGATCGATCTATAACTGAAGACTGTCTCAACACAATACTCAGTAATGGATGATTTTCAAGCTCTAGAAAAACGGTATCTCGAAACGGCACTTGTGTTGTTTATATCTAACACGACTGCAGGAAATTTAAAAAAAAAGATCCACAGAAAGAGGTCGTTGACACAAGAGTACTTTTTTATGAAAAGGCGCAAAATTGATAGAAAAGAAGTAGGGTCTTTCTGGGTTTATTGTTTGACTAAAAGGCGCTTGAGGGCTAATCTTCTCAACAGATTGACCAATAACTACGCAATTGTGGAGGAGATGTAAAGTTAACTTGCTGCAGGCGGATGTAATCATGAAAATGATTGTAGAAAGCAGTCGATATCTGATGGAGTTTTTTGTGTTGTTAACTGTTTATTCATTTTTCTCACGCATGCGCAGCTGCATCCACCGCCGGTGTCGTCATCAGGGTCGAGTTCAAAGGGCACCGGAGAAGGGACATGCGCAGTGTGTGGCGACAACGCAGCCTGTCAGCACTACGGGGTCCGCACATGCGAGGGCTGTAAAGGGTTTTTCAAGGTACCTTGGCTGTCTACAACGTTACTAAAGCACTCAAAATGCAGCCATTCTGTAGAAAGAAGTTCTTTTTATCCCATCAATCACTCCTAGATTTGAGTTCTTTTGCAAAAACCACCGTGTGAACAGATCTGGAGGTAAAACTTTGTTCCAACAAACCTTCACACAACAGAGACGGCGGCCGGTATAGACTTCCCTGCTGACGTCACGTGTCCATATGGTCACGTGCTCTTAATGCCGGTGATTGGTCAGTTGAGAAAAACTGCAGCATGACAGTCGAAAATTCAATACGCAAACTTTCTGTGTGTTGGAACAACGTCTTAACTCTTTACTATGTTAATTACCAGCACAGATGAACTTTCACGGTGGTCAAAAAGGCCTCGATTTTTCCTAACTTGGAAAACATGAATATTGATAAGGACTCGATGTCAATCACTCCTTTCACTATTGGCAACAGTAGCTGATTGGTTCACACCTTTGCAGGCGGGATCCAGATCCACGGAATCTAACTTCTGTTTTTGTTTGTCAACAGCGGACGGTTCAGAAAAACGCAAAGTACGTGTGTCTGGGAAACAAGAACTGTCCGGTGGACAAAAGAAGAAGGAATCGTTGCCAATTCTGCCGCTTCCAGAAATGTCTGGCTGTCGGCATGGTGAAAGAAGGTGCGTACCACATTTTCTCCTTCAACAATGCACATTTTTTGCTCTGCTTCAAACCCCATCTCATCCATCATACAAAAAGCTTTCTCTGCTAAGCAATCAGCACATTATGGGAAATGAGTATGGAAGTAAAACACGTATCTCTGACAGTGGGCTAGCCCCCAGTTGTAGTGCTTGCTTTCAAGGGCTACAGAAACCGAGATGGGTGCTACCCTATACAAAATATGGTGTGGGAAGGATTTCAAATAAACCATAAGTGGTTTTGTAACAATTATGTTTTTTCCCGTTGTAGTTGTCCGCACGGACAGCCTGAAGGGTCGGCGGGGCCGCCTGCCCTCCAAGCCGAAGAGCCCGCAGGAACAGTCCCCTCCGTCCCCGCCCGTGAGCCTCATCACCGCCCTGGTGCGAGCTCACGTCGACTCCAGCCCGACCCCACCCACACTGAACTACAACTTGGTTAGTACCTACACTGTGTTTACTTTTTCCGTTCTATTCGGAAGCATTCACTAAAGCAAAAAAAGCTTGTCACAAAATAAATCTGGATGAATAAGCGGAGATATTGTCTATAAGTTTGTAGGTTTGTGTTAGATGTTGTAGCTACGAGATCAAATGAAAATGTGCATTCGCAAACTCCATCTTGCAGCTGAATTCCCATGGGATTGTTGTCAACATGTCAACAAAGAAAGTATACTAAGGACATGCTCTCTTTCGCATGTGCCCCATGGAGCAGTTCAAAATGCCAGGGGAGGAAGGAGAGAGCCCAAAGAGCGACACGGAGCGAGTCCAGCAGTTCTACGACCTGCTGTGTTCCTCCATCGAGGTCATCCGAACTTGGGCCGAGAAGATTCCGGGGTTTCCCGACCTCCTCAAGGAGGATCAAGAGCTGCTGTTCCAATCCGCGTGCTTGGAACTCTTCGTACTCAGGTTGGCCTACAGGTGAGACACAACGTTTTCTGTGATTGGATAGTCGAATTTGAATAACGGGTTGCTGATTGGCTGGTACCAACAGGTGCAGTCTTTGCTGCGATTGGTCGAGACAAGTTTGAGAATGTTTTCTGATTGGCCAATTTGTGGTGGCATGATGGCGCATTTGTAAACCCATACAATCCACTTTCATTAAATATCTAACCAAAAACTTAGTTACTTGAATAACTCATGAAAGTGATTTTAAAGACATTTTGTGTAACGTTGTTGCTCTTTCACAAGGGTCCCACTGATAACGTTATTTTTACCCGCCCCCATCCCCCTCAGGTCTGCTCCATCCGAAGAGCGGCTTGTGTTCTGTAACGGCGCCGTGCTCCACCAGCAGCAGTGCGTCAGGAGTTTCGGCGAGTGGATCAACTACATCATGGAGTTCTCCAAGTCTCTCCACGCCATGAACGTCGACATTTCCGCCTTCGCCTGCATGGCGGCGCTCGTGCTCATCACAGGTAAGCTCACCACTTACGAACACAAACAAAAAATAAAACATAACAACAAAATAGAGTCTGTTTTTCTAAAACCATCGTAGAAACATTACGTATGCATACATCTTACAGGAACAAGTCTATTTTTGGCGACACCTCAAGAGCGGTACCTGCATGTTTTAATCTACTCTGTAATTTCGCATTTTAAAGGCCTTTTAAAGGTTTTCTTGTAGATGTCCTGTGAACTTGACCTTGTAATATGACCTTGGACTTGACGTTGTCCCCAAAAGTAAACTTTGTTATTTTCTTTTTCTCTCACGCATGCGCAGAGCGCCACGGCCTGAAGGAGCCCGAGAAAGTGGAAGAGCTGCAGAACAAGATCATCTCCTCCCTCCGCGACCACGTGACCTACAACGTGCATGCGCAGAACCGTCCGCACTACTTCTCCAAGTTGCTGGTCAAGCTGCCCGAACTGCGCACGCTCAGTGTGCAGGGTTTGCAACGCATCTTTTACTTGAAACTCGAGGATCTCTTGCCCACTCCTCCTATGATTGACAACCTGTTTCTAGACACCCTACCATTCTAAAATCTAAGGCGGGTAGGGGTCGGGGGGAGAAATGACCAACTCTTAAACATGCCCTCCTTCTTCTAGAATCAATTTCCACTTTTCATACGGCTAAAAATCTTCTGACCTAAAACTCACAGCAAGAATCTGATGCTTTGTCAGAGAAAGTCTATCATAAGTTTCCAACTTCTTCTGGCTTTTGCTTTTCTAATCCTTTTTAAAAGCTTGTTCTGTAGAATTTCTCATCCTTCCACATGAAATTTTGTTGCCTGTTGGATTCGTAGTCCAAGACGTTTGAAAAATTGCGTAGTTCTTTTTTAAAATCCTTTTTCTTTAAAAGGAAAATGCCTGAAATTCTTGCCGAAGTGATGCCCAACTCTCTTATTAGTTTTTCCTCCTACACTTAACTCTTATTTCATAGGCCCATGCGGACACGTGCAAAGGAGATATGACTGTATCAAACCTTATTTTTGTCCTCTTATTGGATTATATCAAGGATATAGACATTGGACTAAGATAAGCACAACTCCGTTAATTTTGTACCGTTTAACGTAAGGTTAAACACAAGATGGACGGTACCAAATTGGACGAAAATAGGGGTTCATAAAGTCAGTATCCACGGTGCTAACAAAGATATCATCTAATTTCTTGCCCTAATGACATTAATATAGACGGAAAAATTAATATTTTTTGTTTACGGAGGAATACCTGATTATTTTCTCAGGATGGGTTGGTGATGTAAACAGAACAAAAAAAGCTCGTTTTGTTTCTATCAAACAGCTTAAAAGGACATCTAGACAGTTTAAAAAAAAAAAGGTATTATTACCTACCCATCCACAGGAAATAATAGTACATCCCATATCCGTAAGAACTCATGCTGGTATCATGGGTGAAACGTTTTTTATTGGTTAATATTATAATCAATTTTAGCTCGATAAAGTCGACTTTTAAAAAGTTTTAAGTATCTAGAACCCTGGCTAGCTTACCCATTCATTATAATCTAGAGGTAGGGCTTATATATGGGAAGGTTTCAGATGGCATTTTGCAAGGAAACGCGATTTGTAGAAAACTTTATGACAATATTTTTATTTGATGAAGAAAAAGCAGACATGGTGTATTCTAAAGCTTGTTATATTTTGACTTTTAAAAGAAAATTATGTTTGAAATATTCTATCAAGGCCTGTTGATAGTCATGCTAAGATTTTGATTGAGAAGTAAGAGAAATACTTGGCTTTAACGCTTTTTTGTTCGCTCCGGAAGCTAATGTATAGTACAAAATGTGCACCCCCGCACAGGTGCTTAAAATGGTATATCTTGATGAGGTATTACACACATGTTGTTCTAAAGCCCTGGTAACCATGGTATTCTAGAACAACATATGTGTGCTACGTCATCAGTATGTACCGGTTAGGCTGTCCCATTCTAAGTACCTTTGCGGGGGGTGCAGATTTTAAGTACTTTACACTAATATATGCTAACCCGTGTACAGAGAGGAATGTATATGTATTAAACTCGATGAGCTATTTATTTATATTTGGTGCCTTACAACAACAAAAGTTCATGCTGGTCAATCCAAAGCTAGCAGAGGTCTAACTTAACCGCTAAGATCGTTTGGTAAGGCTTGTGAGCTGTTCATGAGATGGAAACTGGTCAACAATTTGTTTGTTGTGTAAACAAACAACAAATGACTGGACAAGAACGAGAAGTGATGTTCTGTGTGTAGTTTTGAAAGAACCAAATGTTGTAAGAATCATTGAGGCTTTCGAGCCTTGTCGGACATCATGCTTGGGTTCCTTGAGACAAATATCCTCTTATTTGACTTTCTGAAATTTCTAAGTAGGTGTGAAATCAGATGATGTAAAATTTGAAGAGTTGCGACCATCAGAATTTTGCTTACATACAGAGTAAAACTTGGTTACTGTGTGGTTCTAAAGTGTTGGTGGCTTTCTTTGGTGTTGTGGGACCAAGTAATAAACCTTGAGGGAGCCTACACAGCCAGTGATTTCAACACTTGAACTGATCTAAATCCGAGGGATTCCATCCATATCCCAGGTGTATTACCCCAATATCGTACCTCCCCGAAAATCCTATTTAACAAAATGAAGGCGATGATTTTCGTAATTGTCTGCCCGAGCCACGGGTAGTGGACTTATCGATCGCCCGATCTAACTCGCTGCGCCCGGGGTTTCCGTGACATTTCGGCTCGCGCTCGGGCCCCCTCGAGGCCTATTTCCGGGGCGTACCCAGGCGGGAAGCGTCCTGGCCCGGCAAGAAATCGAAATTTCCAGTCAATACTTGCTAATAGGCCGCCCTTCTGGGTAGACAGCTCCCAAACTTGTTGATTTGTTGCAAAAGTATTGTTAGAAAATAAGCTCTCCTTGGTGGGTTTGCGGAAAACACTGGACCGGACCCACGCCACACTACCAGACCAGGCTACCAAGCCCAATCCCTTGTGTTGAGCAGTTTGCTACACTGCAATTCATACAAGATATTGAAACATAAATCAATTCCTTCAAGTAAAGAAAGACTGGCTAAAATCAAGAACTTATGATGGGAAATGTTTAAGCGACCCAAGCATGGTGTCCAAAAGAAGTGTTTATAATGTACCAAGGATGTTTTCCACAAAGAAGAAAACTACACGAAGCTCTTGTAAAGTGATGAATGTAACTCCCAAGTCCAAGTTGACTCTAATCTGTGTCGTCGGCGAAAAATATGTGCATAAATATTTGTCCCGTGTCTTGTGTCCTAGAGTAGGGAATTTTTACACGTTTGTACTTACTACCCAAGTTTATTGTAACACCATTGGACAAGACATAAGTGTGTATGTCGTCCACGGTGACGTCAACATCCGGGAACTCGGTGTGAGAACCCGTTACCATGGCGACCGTGTCGTGAGCCATTTTTTTACTGTTTCACATGTGTTCGTGCGAGAAGTCTATATCGTGCAGCAGTTTTCAGTGTAGTAAAACTTGTCAGAAAATGTGCAGTGAAAAACCATGTCACAATGCTAGCTATAGCGGTGTCCCTCATAAGTTTGTCTGTAAAACCATGGTTTCAACGTCTGTAGTTGCAAAAATATATATTTGAATTTTGAACTCAAGATGAATTCTGTTTTAAATATGTTTATGACGACTTCCACTTCAGTATTTCCCTAAAAAGCACTCTGTATGTAGTTGTGGTTTTTGGACTTTGATTAGAAAAAAATCACTTGATGATCGTTATTGTTAGCGCTAGAGGGACATTGCCGTACCACAAGTGTATCACGTCATCACTATCTGTGGTTTATGATAAGTTTTCAAACCCTCTTGTCACACCCATGGTGCAATGACGTAATTACTTCAGATGTTATGACGTATGTGTTGACATTTGGTGACGATGTTGTGTCAGTTTCTCTTCCGTTAGATCATTAGCATACGTTCTGTCTCACGAACCATGTTGGGAACATCTACGCATGCGTGTGAAACGTATACATGTCACGTGCCCGCAAACACACTTTTCACTATGTTGCTTTGTACCGACCTACTAATACTAAAGCCAAGCTTCAACATTTGTACATGAAATAGTGGATTTATGATATAAAGTTTTGTATGATGAATATTGCCACGGCTATGAATAAAGTTTGTAACATTATGAAGTGCTTTTCTGTTTTATTCTTGTCATCGTATTCAAAGAATAGCAAATGTTATTATCAAGAATGAATCTATACTATCCATATACTGTAGCATTAATGCAAATATGAACTCAGTCCATGTCTACATCCAATGCCATTGCAGTTAGTGGGGTGGGGAGTATTGGTATACGTACATGTGCATCTCAAACGCATGTAATACAAAAACAAGACATAAAAACCACACAATTCCATAGCAAAGAATTCAAGCTGTCTAGTTAAGGTATTGGGGGGAAAGTAGGTAGGACAAGTTTAGTAATCAATTCTTTCAGTGGTCGGGAAACACGTTATAATACATTTCAGATACATTACATCAGTACAACATGAATGCAGAATAACGTTATAACATTAACGGCATGTGCCTGTAATAGTAGAAAAATTCAAACCTAAGATTGGGATGACGTTTGGGAAAGTATGATAAAAAATGTCGCGCAAAGTGAGGGAGAGGATATCACCTGCGGGGAGGGGTTAAAACGCGCGTTGCCACAATTTCAAGTGCCAGAGAGTTTTCGCCTACGGCTCAAAGGCGACATCTAGCGATATGCTGCAACCCGACAGGCTGGATAAAACATTGCACAATGTAAGTACAGAAAATATCTAATGTGTACATTGAAAATGTCTAAATAGAAGGCAACAAGAACAAGAAGAAAAGAACAGGAACAGCAACAATGACAAGAAACTTACTGCTTTTCTGGAAATTTCTGAGGGAATAAGAGTCATTAAAAATCAAGGTTAACGAAAACACTTTCCTACTCGCGAATGCCAACGGCTAAATTTGACTCATTCCACCTCAAATTTAGACTTTTAAGAAGAGATAGGGTATTCATTATGTGCAGAAATATAAAACCTCTTCTTTCTGACTCAAGTCATAAATTAAAAACACAAATAAACAACAAAACAACAAGTAGTCGGACGACATTCATTCACGCACGTATGGCGGGCGATGATAACCTATGACCTTTCAGAAGAGTCCACTAGAAAAAAAAAGGGAAATGATAGTTTTCACATATATATCCAACCTATTGTACAAAATCTTTTATTTTAATGCTTTAGTAAAACTATTTGAAATAAACTTTAACCCTTTTTGCTGTCTATGTTTCCGATTAATTAGTATTGCTCCTACCCTATTACAGAGTGTAACTTTCCAAGTCAATAAAGGTCACTAGGGGTCATGGAGGTTTTCATGATGCAATGTCAGCCGCTATCATGTCGTCTTGATCATTTTTAAGGTAAGATTACAACTTCTCACGACTTTTCCACCAAGCAAAGATGCTTGGGTGAATCTGAAGAGTTTCTATAGACTTCTTACGGTGAAGGGTTCAAAATGGCGATCGTATCTTGAGCTAGAAACAACATTTTTTTAAGTATAGGAAGGCGGGAATTTTTGTTTGAAAACATGCAACAAAATGACAAATCCCTATTTCTTCACAAAAAGTAGTTGAAATCTCTCACAATACCCGTCTACATACCGATCTTACGTCACATAGAGTTCTGTTGTACGTTTCATATGTGTTTTAGTGCAGCGATATATTATTTTTTGTCCTTAAATAATTTTTAAAATTATGAGCCTGTATGTGTATCTGTTGACACACGTTACACACCTGGTGAGATTTCCACTTTCATTTTGTGACGTCATTACGTTGCCATGGTAACCACTGCTACTGTTGAATGGTCATTGTCAAACTTGTACTTGTTCCAACATCTTACATTGTGTAATATTATAATATTAATATGATATTTATATTGCATGTTTTGTACCCATATGATATAACGTTATGAGTAATACCTACCTGCTGGCTGAAGATTTTGTTCTGCTCTGCTCTGCTCTGCTCTGCTCTGCTCTGCTCTACTCTACTCTACTCTACTCTACTCTACTCTACTCTACTCTACTCTGCTATACTCTAGAATAATCATAGGTTGTGGAACACTTTTGAAGATTACTTCACTTCCCATTGTTTGAACGAAGACAATGCGTTTACGAGTACTAGTAATTGCTCTGTTTGCTTACAATTCCGACATATTCGATGACTGGTAGGCCAAAGGATGTTATTCTAACCAGTATTTGAAATAGCAGATCCGATTACTGATTAACATGTAAATCAATCTTTTGCCTTTTGCTTCTTACCTACCACTGCTGCGTCACTGTTGCATCATCCCGCACCTAGAAAGATGATATAACACAACATTCAAATTCCCAGAACAATGCTTGAAAAAAACAATTGTTGTCAGACCACAGTGAGCCTTGGTGCAAGTCTTCTTCTAGCAACCTTAAGCCTTTTAAGTCTCCTAACCAACATATAGTGACATGACTTTAGATCGATGACTGTGACAGAAACAGAAACATAACAATTTCGAAAAAGTATCTTCCAATGTAGCGAAAAACTCATTTCCCCCTACCACAAAATTAAGTAGCCTCAAACCTAAAATCCAGAATTTCCAGTATTTTGAAACCTGAGTAACTCCCCTGTAACCTGATCATGTCCTCTGCATATTGGGGCAGCAAAGGTCATGCAAGGTCATGCACCACTCTATGTTTGGGAGAGGGACATTTCGAAAAGTTACAAAACACATTTCATAAGTACTTGCCCAAAAACGGGCCCTTAATAGATTTTAGCAGCATACAAATGTCAGGAAGTTTTAATCCTATCCTCGTTTTGCACTACAACGTTTTATAAAAAAGATTGACATTTGATAAGCATTTCTCAGGTGTCAATCTCTAGAATACATTAACCTAGTTTTTAGCAGTTATTTGACCTTGTTTAGACTACAATACATTTCTGCAAGTCATCTGTGTTTAGAATTATAGGACAGAATTGGTTTCTCTTATTAAAGCAGTATGTTTGTCCTCATATGCTACATAATGATTGTCACATAAATGTATATTTGTATGTATATATATATAGAGAGAGAGGTTTGAAGAATTTAGTAATTTTTTTATGAATATTTAAGTTTGTGTGTTGTGTTGCCATTGACAGGGCAAGCAGACAGTTGAACTATGACCAGTTTTTGGAGCCTGCGCCGCACGCTGCTCGCGGCAGGGGGCGCTGCGGGTACTGTTTACGCATTCTCAACGTACTCAAGAAGTAAGAGCAATAAAGTAAGTAACCTTACAAATGGTTCTTTAGTATACATGTACCTTCCTTGACGTAAAGATTACTCACTGAAAGGATCACAATGCAGTATGGGTAATATATAAGGGGGTGAAGTCTGCCATCACTGATTTCCTTGTTTTCAAAGCTGCATGAGAAAAAGGACTTAAATCTAGATGTTGTAAATTTTGACCTTGTAGTGCGCATGCCTAGTGGCACATAGGTCAGCAAGTTTCCTTGCTGTTTCAGTAGCAGGGTATATGTTTATAAGGAGGGGTTGCTAGCCCTTCCCCTTTTAACATTCCCCCATTTTATGTCCCTTCCGAAAGATGGGTCCAGTACTAATCGAGATGCCCTTCCTCCTGGATTTGAACCGGGGTCTCCCAGTTTCCAACTAATCTTAAATGTACCTCACAGAAACACAGAGTCCATGTTGTAGCAGCAGACACCCCTGCGCCCGTTCCCGGACCCCTGCCAATGCGGGCGGCGAACCTCCAGGCGCTACAGGAGACTGCGGAGTTTGACGTGCTGGTGATCGGGGGAGGGGCGACGGGATGCGGGGTCGCACTGGATGCAGTAACAAGAGGTACGCAAGGTTTAACCTTTTTAAAGCTAAGGACTGAGATCATATTTATCATTGGCCTTGCTTGACACTGAGAAGGTTAATTGGGGGTCTGTTGCAGAAGTGCATTTTAAGTCTTTTCCTTCTGATTTGTTCAATGTTCAATGTGCAAGGGGTGATTTTATGACAAAAGTCAGTACGTTTTACCATAGGAAAAGAGGCTTCGTACATCATTGATATCTATTTTTGCCACCCTGTCTAACTAAAAACCTGCTGTTTTTTAAACCTTTATCAGGGTTAAAAACAGCACTCGTGGAGAGAGACGACTTCTCTGCCGGCACCAGCAGTCGCAGCACCAAACTGATACACGGCGGGGTCAGGTACCTGCAGAAAGCCATCATGGGGCTGGACAAGGAACAGGTGAATAAATCTGCATACATTATGCTAATGAGGAGCTTCCTGAATGGTCTGGTATACCTGTCTGGTCCTTCCTAGGCTACTTACTGCACAAGACAAATGTGTAGCAGGTGAATAAATCTGCATACATTATGCTAATGAGGAGCCTCTTGGATAATTAGACCTTTGTGGTCCTTCCTAGACTACTTACTGCAAAAGACAAATGTGTAGCAGGTGAATGAATCTGCAGACCTATCTGCCAGTGGTCCTTCCTAGAAAACACTTTTTTTTATGGAAAGTGTGACATGTATTAAACACCTGTACAGTACAACCTGTGGCTTAGAATACTAATACCATGCTAGCAAATATGAGATTGAGAGGTCCAATTCTAGCATTCCTGGCTTGATGTGGTGTCCTTGGGAAAGGCACTTAGCATGACTTCCTTACTCCACCCAGGTGTAGAATAGGTAAAACTTTGATTTTGGAGGTACACATGTAAAAGGTGGTGGAAGGAAAGGGATGGGCTCGCCTTCCATGGGACTAGCTTTACCTTACCTTACCTTTACCTTACCTTTATCTTACCTTTACCTTACCTTTACCTTATCTTACCTTTACCTTACCTTACTTTTACCTTACCTTTATCTTACCTTACCTTACCTTACCTTACCTTACCTTACCTTACCTTACCTTACCTTACCTTACCTTACCTTACCTTACCTTACCTTTACCTTTACCTTTACCTTTACCTTTACCTTACAGTACAACCTAGTGAAGGAAGCCTTACACGAGCGAGCCAACCTGCTGGAGATCGCCCCACACCTGTCAGGGCCGCTCCCTATCATGTTACCTGTGTACAGGTAAGAACACACCTGTGTTACCATGTCTTTTCTGAAATTATCGTTAGGCTATATGATTGTATGAATGACATCCTCTGGGCACGCAAAAATGGATGTGCGAGCGTGCGGAGAAAGAAAAGTTGCCTTCATTATGAAGCAGGCTCTAAGAAGTGATAAAGTGTAGTTTTTCTAGAGATTATTCCCAATGTTGAAAAAAATGTTTGATGAAACGAAAACTTGTCAATTTTCACTTACAGTATCAAATTTTGCTACACACTTCATAATAATGATATCTGTAGTTAAAATGTTTAAGGTGATGTTATATTGTTGAATTGTGAAGTCTGTTTAACCTTTGTTCTCCTGAAGTAGCCTCTTGTCACCAAATTTGTATTGTTAACAGGTAAGGCAGTAGATAGAGTGTTAAACGCATCGCTTATCATAGCAGTCATCTTTTTCATTAATGAATATTGACCACTGGTTCTTTCCAAGATGGTGGCAGCTCCCGTACTTCTGGGCAGGTATCAAGGCGTACGACCTTGTGGCGGGATCGCAGTGCGTGAAGTCCAGCTACTTGCTGACCAAGTCCCGCGCTCTGGAACTCTTCCCGATGTTGAAGAAAGACCGACTAGTGGGCGCCATCGTCTACTATGATGGTAACGTGGTGTTTAATTTTTTTTTGCGACACCTCGGGAGTGGAGCCTAAAGTATTGGATTTGCTTTTTGTTTGTGTAGAATGTTTTTAGGATATTACCTGGTGAACAGACTCTTATGCAAGGCTTTGTTTCGATGGACATTTCATCTGTTGGAAAATGTTACTTAAGTTTCAAATCAGTAGAAAGAATGTGTCATTTGTATCAATCATATTATATAGCCATGGATTTATTATATGGATTGACCAATCAGTAGCCCACATATGAATTTTGATGTTGATTATTAGGCAGTAATACCATTCGCCAGTCAACAGCAAATTATGGTTTATATGAATTTGAATGGCAGGTCAATAATGGCCATAATTCCAGACAACTATATGTATGCTATGTCTCCAGTCGATGTTTCATAACTGCTGTGTGAGACAAATCCACTTTGTCCTCACAGATTACCACAAGTATGCAATGTGGATGCTTTCACATAGCACCAAACAAGTGTAAACCATTACAACCATTGGAAAGGCATGAATGAATAGTGGGGTTGTATGGTGTAACGGCAGGATTTCCAACTCAGAACCAAGGGGTTCCGGGTTCGAATCCTCTGCTGCCACCGATCTTGTGCCTTTAGGAAAAAGGCACTTAACACGATTTTCCCCACTCCACCCAAGTGTAAAAATTGGGTACATTATGTGTGGGGGTCACAACATCAGCAATAGCTGCCTGTGTCCCACGTGTATTGAACTGGTGCAATTCCAATAAATCCAAATCCAATCCAAATATTTGTTTTTCTCTAGGCCAACACAATGACGCCCGTATGAACTTGGCCATAGCCTTGTCAGCGGCAAGACATGGAGCCGCAGTGGCGAACCACATGGAGGTCAAGTCTCTCACCAAGAGTACTGACGACAACGGGAAGGAAATCATCTCCGGCGCAATCATGAAGGATACTCTAACTGGTGAGCTGTCTGAAAAAATGGTGGCATGCTGGCCTAAATGTGGTTAGGGTTGTTGACTTAGAATCCAAAGGTTTGGGTTTGAATCGCGAGCAGGCCCTAATGTGATTATGAAGGATTGTCTAACTAGTGAGCCGTGGGACAATTAAAATGGTGGCAAGGTGGCCTTGCGGTTAAGGGCGTTGACTTGGAATCCAAAGGTTTGGGTTTGAATCACAAGCAGTCCCCAATGTTGTGCCCTTGTGAAAGCCTTGTTAATGCCTCTTTCCTAACTCGACTCACTGACAGGTGAAAATGAGTACCTAGCTTTGGTTAAAGAAGTCCTCTTAGATGGAACATAAATCCAGAGGACCAATGCTTGAGGAGAGCCACACCTCTAGCATGTTAGAGAACCCACCACACTTATCAATGAGAGAAGGGGTATGCCTCAATTTGAGAAGCGGATCAAACTCTTACAGTCTGGCCTTATGCAGCTTGTACTTATTGTACAATACTGGCATTTTATACCAGGAGGCAGTTTACTCGGCAGCAAAATAAAACAAAACAGGTGTTAGATTCTTCATGAATTGGATCAGTTGACCAACAGATATGTCCACCACCTATTTGGTTGCTACTGTAGTAACCAAAATTTGGGTACATGTATGATTATGTACCCACATGTAGCTCTTGTATCTGTACAATACAAAGGGTTTGTAGAAAACAACTGTATAGATGGATAGTGCACATTTTAGAACTGAACTGTCTGCTAACAGTCGCGTTCCTTGTCATTCTTTTACAGGAGAAGAGATTACACTGAAGGCCAAGTGTGTCATCAACGCAACCGGTCCCTTTACGGACGGTGTCCGGCAAATGGACAATGCTCAGATCCCCAATATTTGCCAGCCCAGCGCAGGGGTCCATATCATACTTCCAGACTACTACAGGTATGCTAATTGTCTCCTGCAAAGTGTCTCCTGCCTATGTTTTATACAACTGCTGTGTGAGACCCAAGCACTTAATCCTCCCAGGTTACAACAGGTGTGCAATGTGGATGGTCTCACATAGCAGTTGTAAAATGTAGTAAACAAAAACAGTATCATATCCGGGAGCACAAATTTATCAAGTAAAGGTGTCGAATATAATATAGCACACCTTTACTTGATAGATTTATCATTGGAATTTAACAGTTGTATAATTGACAAACTTTCATTAGAATACCTGGACGTTTACTTGTATCTTTCAACACACAAAACATCTTGAAGCGACCCTGTTAACAATCGTTTTTTTAAAGATACAGCACAAAATGATCATTTCCTTGTATGTTTTCTGAGGAACTGGTCTAGTAGAGAAACTAGGTTTCTGTTGCCAGCTCCTTACGGATTTTTAAAAATTTGTGAAGTTAGATAAATAAATAAAAATTGAAATCATTGTTCTGCCCTCCGCAGCCCAGAGTCTATGGGTTTACTGGATCCCTCGACGAGTGACGGACGCGTAATCTTTTTCCTCCCGTGGGCGGGCCTGACGATCGCGGGCACCACCGACAGCCCCTGCGACGTTACCCACAATCCCACACCCACGGAGAAGGAGATTCAGTTCATCTTGAACGAGATCAAGAATTACCTCAGTCCAGATGTGTCAGGTAGGGAATACACAGCAAGTATTCATCCTCGTTAAACCAGGACCCATATCGCTCCACGTTACATCAGTCGCGGAATGGGCCCTGGTAAAAAGCTTCGCCACATATGGTTATGACGACGTCGCCACCAAAACAGCTTCAGCCAATCAGAGGGTTTGCTTCCTCTCATCGGAAGCCAACGCGCAAAGAACGCTGGGAAGCTATGGACCAATCAGGTTACGTGTTACGGCTAGCTCATTAATTATTCATGAGCTACAACTGCCGTTTGTGCCAAATAAGGTCAGCTCATTAATTATTCATGAGCAAGTCTCGTCGACCTGCTATAACCATATGTGGCGAAGCTTTTTACCAGGGCCCATTCCGCGACCGATGTAACATGGAGCGATACGGGTCCTGGTTTAACAAGGATGCAAGTATTCAGAACATAGTCATCTATGCAGTATATGCATATAGTCATACCGTGATCAGCCTGCTATTTAAACCTATCATAGCTGCCAAGTTTTTTTCATTCTCTTTGGTCAAAGACGCATCAGAGTAACAGCCATTGTCTGTGGACACAACTTATCATCATTATGGACACAACTATATGAATCTAAATACGAGATATTAACCTTAGATATGCAAACACGAACTTAAACACTTACATTCTGCATACATGTACATTGTACGTGTTGGAATACACTCGCATTTCAGTGATTGTATAATACCATGAGCATTTTCAAACATCTAGATGTATCTTCCGACACTCTACTAACTCTTGAAATGTTAATTGAATCAAGACAAGTCTGAATTGTGTTAGTATCTACTTTGAATAATTCAGTGTTACTTTTAAATTGACCATCGAAACAGTGGCCAACTTAACTATTACAATCAACAAGGTTATGTAGTTAAAACTGACTGATGTTGCAATGTCAAATTACTAGTAATGCACATATCAAAACTCTGCTCCAATATCAACATGGAGACATAGAAACAACCAAGACTCAATATTTTACACTGGAAACAGTACACAGTTCATGAATGGGACACTTCATTGTACTTTTTCAACAGTTTTGCAAGGTATGAAATCGACAAGGTTTTGCGTTGGTTAGTGTGGCAAAGTGGTATGTAGATCTTTTCAGAGCTTTGCGTTTTCCGCTTGGTGGCAGCATGCATCAAAAGTCGGAGTTCGGGAAGTTTTTTTTTTTAATTTGGTGCATATTGGGAGTCACTGGTGTGCTAAGGTGCAAAGCTAGCCTGGATGCCTGACCTCCAATCTCTAAAATATCTATCAATACACTTTCGCTTAGTATGATCCTGCATGCCCTCTTTTCTAAGCGTTCCAGTTTTGCAGAAGAATTTGCGGTAGTCTGTTATGAATGCCATGCTGGCGCGGGTCTTTCGTATGCTGCGAAGACTGACTCAACAGTTCAAGTAACCTTATCGAGTCTTTTTTAAGTGAGGAGGGGAGACGTCCTTGCCGCGTGGAGCGGAATTCGCCCGCTGGTCTCGGACCCCAACTCCAAGAACACCCAGTCGATCTCCCGTAACCATGTGATCGAAGTCAGCCCTACCAACCTTGTGACCATTGCAGGTAGGTACATAATGTTAAAGCTAGATGCTCTTTTTTGGTGTAGCCATCTATGCTAGCCTTGTATCCAAACCTCTTATAGCTCCCGAGTGTCCTCTACACAAGAACACTCTTGCGGAGAGGACACTCAGGAGCTATAAGTATAATATGCAGGTACTACATCTATGCAGCCACCGCCACACAACTTGTACATGGATACAGGGAGGATGATTATAAGGCCTAAGGGGTTGTATTTGTCCTTTTGGATGGGGATGTAAAGCCAGCAGTCCCACATACAGGGAAGCTTCATGTGTAAGCCTCAAGTGTCAAACCTCTGCTTGTAAAAGAAGCCAACACACTTATCGAGAAGAGTAGGACTGATCCAGTGTGCTTGACTGAAAGCAAAAGCCATTGCACTACGAGTGGTCTACTTAGCAAAGCACCATGCTTCACCTCAATTGAGAATAACTGTTTTAACTTTACCTTTATAGGAGGGAAGTGGACGACCTACAGGTCGATGGCCTCTGACACAGTGGATAAGGCCATAGAGGTGTGTAGTCTGGAACCCAGACATAAGGAGTGTCAGACAGACGGGCTGATGTTAGAGGGAGGGGACGCCTACACACCCACCATGTTCATCAGACTGGTGCAGGACTTTGGGCTGGAGAACGAGGTAAGGAAGGGATGAAAGAAGGAGTGAATGAATGAGAAAAGGAGGCAGTGAATGAATGAAAGAAGGAGGAAGGTAGTGTTGTTGTTTTTATGGTAAATGTCTTATTTGGCTATTTTCAGCACTTTGTGTTGGCGTAACAGTTAGGGTGTTTGGCTCAGAACCCAGAGGTACTGGGTTTGAATCCCCTGACATGCCACCGATGTTGTGCATTGGGGAAAGGCACTTACATGTAATACTATTTTCCACACTCCACACCCATGTGTAAAAATGGGTACCTGACTCGGGTTTTGGAGGTAGAAGTCAGTGGAAGGAGAGGGATGGGGTCTACCTTCCAATACTGTACCCTAGACACAGTGGCCACTACCCTCTAAACTGCTATGGGACTACCTGTACCTTTTTTACATTTATACACTGGAACCATTTTTTCCAGGTTGCCCAGCACTTGGCCCACACGTATGGAGACAAAGCCTTTGAGGTGGCCAAGTTGGCCCAGATGACGGGGAAGCGCTGGCCTGTGGTGGGCAAGAGGCTTGTGGAGGACTTCCCCTACCTTGAGGCTGAGGTAAGACTACTGCAGTTTATGACTTAATTGCTAGATGGCTCTGCTGTACAGTCATCCACTGAGAAACAGTGTCTCCCTCAGATGCACTTCACATGCTTAGGGCAACAGCAATTTGCCTCTAGGGTCTTACTGCATTATGAAGTGTTAGGACTTTTGGCTATCTTTTTACATAGCCAACCTAAGAATAAAATGCACAATCCATGTCTTTCCTAGGTTAAGTACGCAGCGAAGGAGTATGCGTGTACCGCCATTGACGTGATTGCCAGGCGGACAAGACTGGCGTTTCAGAATGTCCAGGCAGCAGAGACCGCTCTCCCAACAATTGTCAAGCTACTTGGACAGGAGCTGGGATGGAGCAAACAAAGATGCAAGGTATGAAAAAATGTAGGATTTGGGAAAATAAAAACTGAAGAACTATAGATAACTTAGATACTTGGAAAAAAATTAAAGACCTGTAATAGCTTTTATCTGAGACATTGAGATATGCCTTCTCTATAAATCCTGGAGTTTCGAAAATTCAAAAAGTGACCAGTATTAACTGTCCATGTCTACAGGAGGATGAAGAGGCGGCAAAAGAATTCCTGTGCGTTTTGAAAGTTTTGAAAATTCAAAAAGAGACCAGTATTAACTGTCAATGTCTACAGGAGGAGGAGGCAGCAAAAGAGTTCCTATACATGGAGATGGGTGTTTTGAAAGTTTTGTATGTTTTTGTAGAACTCTTTAGATTATGAAAATTCAAAAAGTGACCAGTATCAACTGTCCATGTCTACAGGAGGAGGAGGAGGCAGCAAAAGAGTTCCTATACATGGAGATGGGCGGTAAGGCTCATCTGGACGTACGCGCTCAGACCACACCCGACACAAACCTACCGGTCGCCGACATCGAACGTTACACCAAACGTTTCAACAAGGTCGCCGGGGCAAAGGGGTTCATCACTCATGTGGACCTGGGAAATATCATCCAGGTTTGTCCAGAAGAACAAGAGAGAATTTTTTTGAATTTATCTTCTTAAATCGTCTTCAGAAGGAACACAAGAACATTCAAGAATTTTATTATAGTCATAGCATGATTTAGAATTTCTTGTTTTTCTTATTAGTATTCTGTCAATTAAGATTTGAAAGTTTAACAGATTCTTGTATCTTCTTACATGACACCTAAAAAAAAGAATCGCTTTCTTCAACTTTCTAGATAAGGAAAACAAGAACATCAATGAATTTTTCCATAAGATTAAACAAGAAAAAACATTTTTGGTAGTGTATACATGTACACAACATCACACTACATGTATATCTAAACAGTATCCTACGATATCATGATATAGTACAGTATAAAGTCAATGTACAGTTACATAAGATATGGTGTACTCTATTGGTAGCATGATAATAGCCTGAACACGATTTGTTTGTAATGATTAATGGCAGAAAAAACATGTCTCATATATATATGTACAGTATGTGATGTTATCTTTCTCCTTTATACCTGTAATGTTAAATGTTATACATAGAGCCTAGAGAAGGTCAAAAAAAAGTTTGTCTCTGTTTCTGACAGAATCTTGGGATTGATGTCTCCGACGACCAACTCCACGACATGCTGGAAGAAGTCGACACCAACCGGAACGGGCAGGTCGAACTGGACGAGTTCTTACAGGTCAGTAGCCAATCACAATGCTTCGTTTTCCAATCATGTGACCAGTGGTAACCAATCAGACTGTATTATTTTTTGCCGTATCTTATTACCTGGATATCTAACCTTCATCAGTAAATTAGACTGTAGCATTCAATTTGATAAAGGCCTGAGTAAAGTATATGTGTATGGTAACACAGTTTTGATACAAAATATAGATAACTACATCTATACTGTTATGACACATATAGATCATGTTTGTATTTTTCTATGGCAAACAGTTCTACAGTGTATACGTAGATTGTATCATGAAAAATGATGGCTTATATATACTACTAGTGTGAGTATATCTTCAAAATGAGAAAATTTGCATATTTCAAGACTTCATGTCTTGTAAAAAAAATTATGAAACTCATTTTCTATATTGGTCCCCACATGCTTTTTGATGTGTGTATTACTTGGTGGTTGGGATTTCTACTGATAACTTCTGACTGGAAATATATTCATCGCCTGTGCTTTCATGTCTTTTTGCACTAGATCATTCTAACATTCCACAGAAAGTTGTGTTGCATTTTAGGTAGAGAATAGATATGGCTATTTGTTTACACATTTGCAGTGAAAATCTGTAGAAGCATGCTTGTGCGATACAAAATGATGTAAACCAGGTCAATAACATTTTTTTCTCCCCAGTCACACAATAGTTTTTTCTTTACCTCTATCAAGATATATACTTACTTATATATATATACTTGCTTAAGACTTGTGTTGTTTAATGACTCCAATGCTTTTGAAAACTCCAATGTGTTGTTGAGTAACTCCAAGGCTTTTGGAAACTCCAATGTGTTGTTGAGTGACTCCAGTGCTTTTGGAAAGTCCAATGTGTTGTTTAGTTACTCCAATGCTTTTGTGAATTATAATGTGTTGTTGAGTAACTCCAATGCTTTTGAAAAGTACATTGTATGCTGACTATTTGTGACTCCAATGCTTTTGATAAATGCACTGTGATCTGTGCAACTCCAATGGTTTTGAAAAATGCACTGTATACTGATTGATCATGAGTGACTCCAATGGTTTTAAATAATGCATGAACTCCAATGGTTTTGAAAAATGCACCGTATACTGATCATGTGCAACTCCAATGCTTTAAAAAAATGCACTAGCTGTATATACTGATCATGAGTGACTCCAATGCCTTTGAAAAATGCACTAACTCCAATGGTTTTGAAAAATGCACAATGCCCCAGTTGATGAATGCGGCGCATTTGGGGTACGTCACTCTCTCCCGGCTGGATCGCATCATGGCGCTTACGGACAATATGGTGGAGAAGAAGGCGATCCCAACGCTTCGCAGTGGGGGCGGGGTCTGATCATACATGGCCTTTAAAATGCTAACGAAAAAAGGTGTCTTTTTTTTTGCTACAAAGATGTGGAAGTACCGTGCCTGTATGCATGCTGTTCATCTGGCAAACGTCTTTATTATCAGCACTTCTACTATAATAATTAATCCTTACATGAATGTCTCTAACTTGAGCCTATTCTCTGTACTTTTTCTTTCTGACTTAAACGTACAAAACTTTACAGCCCCAAAATGATAATCAGACTAATTCAATTTTGAATCTTCTACTATTGCTTTATTGGAAGTTATTATCAAAAAGATGTGGAGCCAAATAGGTACTTCAGCAGGGGTAGGTTAAAGGAGAAGAATGATATTTAGAACAGCAAACAGCAAACAATAAAAATATTCAGAACTTCCAACCGTGATACAGTAGTATAGTTCTAGAGTAGGTAAGTCCTGTTGTAACTAAAAATTTTATTTGATATTGCTTCCTGCCAGCCATTGATAAAACATGTGCATTCTATTTCCATTCATGCATCTTTTACATAAAAACTCTTACCACTTTGTGGAACACCTATCTATTTTCAATGTCCTGTGCTAGTTTACTGCCTCTTTGACTGCATGAACCTTCGTCAGAGTGCAAGCAAGACCATAAGGGTATTTAGTTTAAATAGTTGGAGAAAAGCTTTTCGAGGTTCAGCTTTTGGTTCATACCACTTGCAAGCATTGGCAATGCCATCTTAAATGTTGTCATAACCCAAAAGGCATATATTATAAGAAGGTTTGTTTTGATGCAGAGTTATTCTTTGAAACTTTTATGTATCCTGGTTTCAGGGTGATACATGCACAAATGAGCTTTCAAAAGAGTTGGTGTGTCAACCAGTTCTTTTTGATAATTGGATCATTTTGCTGCCAAGATTCCTAGCTTTCCTTAAACATATTCTCTTATATCTTATCCAAAATTCAAGCATACTAAGTAATAAAAATCTCTGTTAGTTCCCTTTTCTGTGTATCACTCTGCCTTGCACTTGTAATACTATATGGGTGATCTTGTCTCTGATTCAGATTTTTGAGCTCTCTAATTTTCTGAGATTTCTGTTTTTAACTTGTTGTAGTTTCTCTCAGTCTATTACAGTCTTCTCGTACAGCTACTATCATCACAAAGTAACTTTCTACTATTGTGTGCGTGTTTCTGTGGCTGTGTTCAATATTACATTAACCTGCATGATAGAACATATAAAGAGCTGTAGTCATCTTTGTGTATAAACAAGTTATAGCCATCTCACAGTTCTAAGTTCTAACTGTGCATATGCAGTCATGATGCGTTGTGGTCTAGGTCAGAGTTCAATATTCTTTTGCTGGTAAAAAATCCATACTAGATGTTTTGCTGGTATACGGGTCTTCAACGATTTCCATCGTGTTAACCCTCTGTTGTGCTCCAAAACTTCTAGACATTGTTTACTGATGAAAGATCTTGAACTTTGACCTAGACTACAATGCATCACAGCTGCACATGTGCACTCAGAACTGTGAGGTGGCTTACTACTGGAAATTTTTTAGAATCAAATCCAGATTCATATATGACAAAAAATATGAGAAATCGAATTCAAAAACCATACTTTTTTTAGAGATCGGTAATGTAATTAAGGGCAGTTCTGTCTTTTTTTTTCTTTACAACATGAGTGTTCACTATCTCTGATGTCTTACCTGTTGTTCTGCCCCCCTCCCCACCTCAGCTGATGAGTTCGGTGAGGGCAGGAGTGATGAGTACCAGTCGTCTGGACAGAATCATGAAACTGGCAGAAATCGTTGAAGACCCGGAGAACCCCATGAAGAAATCAGAAGATATCAAGGAAGGTCGTGTCTGGTATTAGACCAGCTCGGAACAAGGATTTTTAAAACAGGTGAAGGAATTGGTGGAGGGAGTATACAGCATACCAGTATACTTTTTGTTCTGTTTTTTTTCTTCTTCAGTGCAATCTCTGTTTTACATGTAGACAGGACCACTCGGTTGCAAAAAAAGGAAAGAGTATTTAATGTTTATTACAGACCAAATACTAACTTGATGTCAAAGGGCAAAGTTCAGGTACCTGATGACCCCACCCAGGCACTCATCACCCTTGGAATGACATCAGTACCTTTTTTAGAAACAAGCATATTGATTTATTTTATTTGTGGTGACCATTATGTTAACACATAGCTTTATTATTTGTATCCAGAGGTTTAAAGGAAATTGTTATGTTACCCTTAGGTATTCTATATATTTTTTGTAACACATATGCATGATGCCGTGTCAAGCTACATTTTTTATGCACTTTCAAACAGTTTAAGAGGGACCGAATGATTTTGTTTCTTTTATATATGCTGAGAAATCTACAGTGTTTGTTACACCTTTGTACACTTCCCTAAGAACGGTTGCAGGTTTTTAATGGTGAAGTGGTTGTTCAATGTTTTCTATGCAGTTCAGGAGGATATGTGGGCTGTTTTTTTTTCCTACACCCCATTTGGGCTTGAATATGTAGAAAATACTACATTTCCTGTTGTTTGCTTGAAGGATTGTGAAACAATCTCTCTCTATATAGTATATATAGGATAGGTACGCATGAGCACTTGTAGCTTTGATGGAATTGTAAGTTTTCATCACCTGTGCAGTATCAAATTATGCACATACAACTAGTAAAGTCGGGATTTGTTTTTGTAAATTCTGCATCTTTTACCATTACTGGAGGCACATTTTTGCACTTGCAGTTATTTATATAAGGGAAGCAGTGTTGTGTGTATGAATGCCTTTTAGCAATAGGCACTGTAATGTCGGGAAGTCCCAGACCTGTAGGTCAACTGGTACCAATTGGTAACTTGGAAACCCGGTTCAAATCCTGGGGTCAGGACATATCGGTTGGAGCTGCACCCTTCTTTAGGAAGGGACACAAATGGTGGTCCCGTGTTCAAGGAGGTACCTTGGGCATGTTACAGGGGAAGGACTATCAACCCATCCCTGTAAAAATCAACCCTAATACTGAAACGGCAGGGAAACTTGCTGCGCTATGTGCCACTAGGCACTGCATGGGTCTAAACAAAGAACAAACTGTTATGTCAGATTGAATGATTCCCCATGGCATTATATGAATGTTGTTCAGCACCAAGGACAGAAGTGTTGCTACAAATGCCATTCAACTTAACACATAGCAAATAACAAATGGCCACCATTCAACACCAAGGATAGTAACCAATATGAATGTCATTGTGCTTTGAGGAAAGCGGAAAAGTAAACTGTTCAGAATAACATTATATTCAGCGCCAGGAACAGTATGCCCCCAAATGTTTGAAGCTTATATAAACATATCTACCCAAGACAACATTATATAAACATAAGACAACAAGATCGAACAGTTGGCAGCTCTTTTATATGTAACAGTAGACCACTTTTCTAGGCTAATTAATCCACTTTGATATGCATGCTGCAGGTTACTACCTAGCGCTTGCTGCTAGGTAGCCAAATAAGGAAGCAAGAAAACTAGCATCAGCCTTGCATTAGTGAGGCTAGTACAAGAAAAACACATAGACCTCATGATACAACAGTTAATGCATGAACACCTTTATTGCACATTGTTGCTACACTGGGCTAAGCACAGGTAACAATAAAGCTTGTTCAAAGTTTGTAAATACAAGGTACACTCGCTAACATTATAACATAACGAATATACTTAGTATTTAGAGAATGAAATACCATATACATGTACAAATGACAGACCTTCGAATGCGTGTATCAAAAGGAAATCTATACCAGAACGACCGAAGTATATAGATCTAGTAGCTTTCTTACATTTGCTGGATATGTTAGATTGAAAGCTACATGCACTATACACTTTGGTACTCATTTCATCACGTTTACAACGTTTGGCTAGCTATTTCACAAATGCACTGCTACAGTGATTTGTTAATGGTGTTGTTGTACGTGCACCAATGGTACATGTATTGCGTGTGTACCATACGCGGCACCAACGCAAGCTGCCTTCGATGTTGCAAATTGAATCTAGCTTTTCAATTTTATGAATTATTGGAAAAATATATAATATGCAATAGCCTTTGGTTGGAAAACAAGTCGTGGTCACAAATGTCTTCAAGGACCTTTTTGTACCTATCTATGTACATTATACACAGTTCTTATAGTATTTGGTACTGGTTTCAAAGTGGTGGTGTTCTGTACGTTACTTGTCATTTATTGAAGAAAGGGCATTGTCATTTTGTCATTCTGCACGTTTTGTGGTTTATATATAATGCTTACCCGCTCTGAAGTACGCCGCTTTTGAAAATTATGTTTCATTTTCGGTAATTAAAGCATTCTACAGACGTTATTTGGAGATTTTCGCGTCGGTCTCGTATTGTGTTAAGGACGTAATGCACTCCTGTTCCTATCACTTGGCACATGAAAGGAGTTTGCTTGTTCTGGATCAAGTTGAACTGTAATTTCCACCCACAGAAAACATGGACTTACCCATCCGAAAATAATTTCATCAGGCTGGTAGAACATAGGATATTAGAGGTTCTTTTTTCACAACCGGTAAATCTCACCTGCTGACGTTTCGGTGTCTGTCAGACACTTTCCTCAGAGCTTCTGACTGGAGTACTGCTTCTCACCGCTATAAGTAGCCGAAGTAGGTGGCGTTTTTGCAGTGAGAACACTGTCTCAAACGTGGCTAAGTTTGTATCCCCCCTAAGGAGGCCGTCTGGATAAGGAAGTCAACACCAGTGATGAACCGGGACGAGGGGGGATACAAACATTTGGGACAGTTGCATAAGTTGCAGAAAGTCTAAGTCTCTGTTCCATCAACATAGATGGCTCTGCATTAAGAGTACTGCAATATAACTATTCCTACTAAAACTCGTAATTAGGACAGTATTTGACCTTTCAACCCAAAATCAAATTTACCGTTGGCGATTCTTTGTTTTCCACCAGTCCTGGTACAATGTGGAGCGATCAAACGCCCAAACTCATTTTTCGGTGAAAAGTATTTTCCGATCCGGTCAAAAATTATGTGCGCGCACTTTCACGTAGAATTAAAGATCCATCATCTAATATCTATAGTTCAGGCACAAAAAATAGTTACCGAAATAGAAAATCCAATTACAAAAGAAAGCCCTAACAGTGAGATTTTCCCAATAACCTGCCGCGCGAAGCATGGAATCCCGTCCACATATGCTTGTACTGAACGTACATGTATCTAATGCCAATCTGGTGCAATGCGGGGCCGGAGACGTCGCATTTAAAACAGAAGCATTCTTGGAGGTAACGTTTAAGCCTAGATCAATTTTCGTCAAAACACTTCACTTTTTGCGCTTTTCAGCCACGGTATTTCAATGTCATTTCGCACAGATTATGAGCGATGTGAACTCAAATCTGGATCCTCGAAACCCTTTCATCACATGTTTACTATCACATGTTAACCCCATATCGATCGGTCGCGGAAAAACTGGGATTTGCATTGGTCATTAACATCAGCCAGCCAGACAGATTGACTCGGAACACGTCACGTTTCCATGACTACGGATATCCGGATGCGTCATGACATGTCAAGCCTTATGGAAAATCGTCTTTAGACAACAGACAGGCCAGCGCTAGAAAAGTGAAGGCACGAGAGCAACTGCCGAAGGGGACGCAGTCAGTTTTCAAGGTCCACCCTTCGAAATCTCTGCCCGACCTATGGCTCTGACAAGAACCAGACACATGACGGGACAGCATTGACAAGACACTCTAGAAAGTACAGAATAGCCTCAGTTACCATCAACACACTGCGATACCATCGTTGACTGGCGTATCTGGTGGTGAGTGTGTTTGATTTAGCGGTAGACCTTTCTCCTGTGTCTTCCATACACTGAGCTATAAGATGACGACCTTGCTGTCTATCAGACTGACAATTCTTATGTTGTTGTTTCTTACCTGGAAAGTTACAGGACAAAACGCCACCTGCCCCCAAAAAAGTGTTTGTTTAAAGCCCTTCTTTTCATGCCTTACTTACTACAGTCGTAGTGATCTTCTCCATTCTATCCCTTCGCCACTGCCGTCAAATCTGGTAAGAGTAAGTGTAGTGTATCAAAACATCACTAGCATTAAGGTGGGGGATTTTCCGGTTTTAGAATCTCTGCGGAGCCTGCATATAAAGAATTCTGGTGTTGTCAGCATTCAGCCAGGTTCATTCATGGACTTGTTGTGTCTCGTGGAACTAATACTAAGTGGTAACAATATCAGAAAACTGGAGCCACATACGTTTAAGGGACTGCATGATCTGATGACATTAGACTTGCATAAAAACAAGATATATCATGTTGACCAGGCAGCGTTTGCTGGGCTACCTCAGTTGAAAATCTTGGCTTTGAATAATAACTGTCTTTATAGCATTCCACAAAGTATTGCATTGCTCAAATCACTTAGACATTTGAGTTTTCTAAACAATATCAAAACATCCCCAATACGTGTAGAAGAACTGAAACGTCTATCTGTTTTGGAAATGGGTATAAACAAGATAGGATGTGATTGTAGAGAGCGAGAAGTCAAAAAATGGCTTCTTGGATGTTCACGCACATTACAATGGCGTGTCGTATGTATTGATGAAGTTACCGGACAGATGAAGACACTCAAAGATATTCCATGGACTGATCTGACATGTCCAGCACCTGAAGTGTCTGTTACATTACACAATCAAGTCAAAAATTTCACAGGGAACGTTTCGGCCATCTGTCAGACAAACTGCGAAGAAAGTCTCACATTCTCGTGGATTCTACCGAGTGGTGAGCACAGATCTTCAAATTACAAGTACTCCACAAACTACACTCATATGAGAACGATGTCATGTAAAGGGTTGGATGTGGAAATATCGGAGTCAAAGAGTATGTGCTACTCAGTGTTGAACGTCCCTGTAGCCGACAACACCACAGCAGGCAACTATACTTGCAGAGTGGCGACTAACTATACGAGATCTGCGACAGCATCCGCTGTACTAACAATCAGTAATGGTACTACACTGTCAGACAACGTGGTAGTAAATATTGACAAAAGTACTGTTAAAACAACAACAGCTATGTACTTTATATTGCTACACGAGGAAAATAATTGGAATGGGCCCGGACTGTCTGTTGAAATGATCATCTGTACAGGACTGGTTACCTTCTTCTGTTATTGCTTAATTTTTGGGTTAGTCATCTGTGTCATCAAAAGTAGATCAGTATCTAAGGACGATGGTGAAGATAGTGACACTGTGGAAGGGCACGAGGAGAACGACGACCAGTTCACGGACATAGATGGAGATATCGCTAGACACTATGAAAACGACGATCAGTTCACGGACATAGATGGAGATATGGCTAGACACTATGAAAACGACGATCAGTTCACGGACATAGATGGAGATATGGCTAGACACTATGAAAATGACGACCAATTCACGGACATAGATGGAGATATGGCTAGACAGTATGAAAACGACGACCAGTTCATGGACATAAATGGAGATATGACTAGACACTATGAAAACGACGACCAGTTCACGGACATAAATGGAGATATGGCTAGACACTATGAAAACGACGACCAGTTCACGGACATAAATGGAGATATGGCTAGACACTATGAAAACGACGACCAGTTCACGGACATAAATGGAGACATGGCTAGACACTATGAAAATGACGACCAGTTCTTGGACGCAAGTGCAGATATGACTAGACTATACGAAAACGACGACCAGTTCAAGGACAGAGATGGAGATATGGCAAAACATTATGAAAACGACGACCAGTTTCCAGACGAAGAGAGGGCATTTGAAGGACAATATGGGGAAGGAATAAATGTAGAATCTGCCTTTAAAACAAGTCAAGCGTATGATGTATCTAAAGCAAAACAAGAAATGGCACCACCCTTATACAACTCCAACAGTGTTGAAGAACAGCAAGAACCGATAGTTCAAGTAGATAGTCAAGCAACAGACAACAACCTTGCAGACGAATACTTAACGTTTCCTGACAGTCAAAAGACCACAGGGGAACAACAAGGTGCAACGAAAGTACCCAAGGAATGTGACGTCATGGTTTCCTCTGACACAAAAACAGACGACGTGTCGGACCACGGGCAGGTGACATTTCCCAGTGCCCCCAATACATGCGAGAAGGAAACAAAAACTAGACATGAGGAGCCAAACAAAGCAGTTGGCGAAGGAAAGTAAACAAAGTTGCAAGTTCAGTTGCTCCCCTCATACATAAATGACAAATTTTGTGGACGACTTTGTGGCATCTAAATTTTGTTGAAATGATCTTATAGACTTGAATTTTCTGTTTGATCAGTACGTGTACTTCAATCTTTTTCAGAAAAAAACTACAAGTAACTTTTTTCTATAGAAGAACTAATATTTATTGCACGACAATTGTACACGGTGCAAAATATGAGTAACGGGTATTGAAGGACACTTACACAACACCTACGTCAACAATCCAGGACATCACCATAGTGATGCTTCGGTCAGCAGACTAATTTGTGCGCGCTCTGGTTTCTAGCGTTAGTACGTGAAAAAATGTCTCCTATACATAGAACGTGTAAAGGTAATAGAAACACTCAATAGGCTTGGTTTTCTTTTACAACACAATCTCATTATATCCATAGAGCATGCCAAGCTGATGAGAATACTCTTAAAACAATAGGACATCTTTTAGAAAGAAGAACCTTTCTATATACACGATTCAACTAATACATTGGAATTATTTCTAAGAATAACAAATGTAGCTACAAGGTGTTACCTCATTTTTTTGCTAAATGTATGTGCGTCAGTCAACTTACTTAGTCTGTACATAGATGTAATAGCTGTTGACTTAATTTTTCTGTAAATTGTATGTTGTTTTTATGTTCAAGAAGAATACCTACTTACAAACTGTATGTTTAAGCTATTGAATAAATAAAGTATCCAAGGTCCTAAGATGATATGGGGTGGAATGATGTTATCAGGTCGATTCGTTGCTCTTTGTCTTTTATAATGGTTTATTGTCAACATTATCACTTGTCTAACAACTTGCAGCCATATATCAGTATATGGCTGAATTGGCGAACGGACATCACAACAAATAATGCAGTAAGCACGTTAACATTGCGCAATACTGATACATTAAAATAACATAAGTGTAAATACGTTAACGTTTAGAATTGAAAATCAGTTGAAAGCTACTATTGCACTAGGAGTTAAGGTACTGAGAAGAACTCATCGGGCGGGCGAAGGTCACAGAGCACAGACTACATTCATATGCAGGTGTGCATATTTTCTAGTCTTTCTGTCCGACCAGACCCTGTTACAAGGTAATTATTACATAAACATAATGAAAACAGTGCAATAAAATAATGTATCAAAGGGAATGTTGGCTGGTTGTACGCGTGGAGGCCAATATATCTAGTTATAATGCAAGTGTCGAATAAATACTGATGTTATCATTATCGTCATGAATGCTGTGCTTAACATTAGAGTTGACGAATATTTCTTCGCCATCGTTTTCGGCAATCTGGAAGAGAACACAGGAACCATTCGTAAATAGTTTCATCAGGTTGGGTCTTCGTCCTTTCACGTTCAGCCAAGGACGTCTATGAAATGATCTGACTTCCGTATGATGATTCAGTTGACCATAACTGCCAATTACGTGCAATGAGTGTACTGATTACTAGATTTTTAATAGGAATGATTATATTGCAGTAACATTTCCCCTTTTAAATGGAAACCAACGAACTCCCCTGATGTGGCCAGAAATAGGAACGGAAGAAATTAATTGATTTACACAAGTCGAGACTGACGCGAAATCAATCCGAATGAATAAGTCTGGCAAATACAAATGCCAGACTAATTGAATCCGAACACGTCACGTTTCAATTAATTTGAATGCAGACAAATACCTTAAGACCACTTTAAGACCCGGTGAGCTTCGGGGAAAGCGCATTTACACAGAGAGGCCAGCAAACGTAGATGATGGGGAGGTGATAGGAAGCGGTTTTCGTGGTCCAACTCTCTTCTGCGTGGTTCCGCGCTGACTAGAACTTCGCACACGAAGGTACAAACTCGAGTCTAAAAGTTGCAGAATAGCCTCAGTGACCATCAGCACACTGCGATACCATCGTTGACTGACGTATCTGGTGGTGAGTGTGTTTGATTTAGCGGCAGACCTTTCTCCTGTGCCTTCCATACACAGCTCTAAGATGACGACCTTGTTGTCTATCAGACTGACAATTCTTATGTTGTTGTTTCTTATCTGGAAAGTTACAGGACAAAACGTCACTTGCCCCAAACAATTAGGGTGTTCAAAGCCCTTCTTTTCATGCCTTACTCACCACTCACTACTTGCTCACAGCCGTAGCGATCTTCTTCATTCTATCCCTTCGCCACTGCCGTCAAATCTGGCAAGACTGGCTATAGGGTATCAAAACATCACTAGCATCAAGGTGGGAGATTTTCCCATTTTAGGATCTCTTGGCACCTTTCGTTTAGAGAATTCTGGTTTAGTCAGCGTTCAGCCAGGTTCGTTTAAAACCTTGCCTTGTCTCATGGAACTAAACCTCGCTGGGAACAATATAAGAAAACTGGAGGCAGATGCGTTTCAGGGACTGATTAAGCTTGATGTTTTGGATTTGACTAGAAACAAGATACATTTGGTTCACAAATTCGCGTTTGCTGGGCTACCTCAGTTGAAAGTCTTGGTTTTGAATAACAACTGCCTTTCTAGCATTCCACAAAGTATTGCATTGCTCAAATCGCTGAGACATTTGAGTTTTCTAAACAATATCAAAACATCCCCGATACTTGTAGAAGAACTGAAACGTCTATCTGTTTTGGAAATGGGTATAAACAAGATAGGATGTGATTGTAGAGAGCGAGAAGTCAAGAAATGGCTTCTTGGATGTTCACGCACATTACAATGGCGTGTCGTTTGTATTGATGAAGTTACTCGGCAGATGAAGACACTGAAAGATATTCCATGGACTGATCTGACATGTCCAGCACCTGAAGTGTCTGTTGTATTAAACAATGAAGGCAAAAATGTCACAGGGAACGTTTCGGTCATCTGTCAGACAAACTGCGAAGAAAGTCTCACATTCTCGTGGATTCTACCGAGTGGTGAGCACATCTCTTCAAATTACAAGTACTCCACAAACTACACTCATATGAGAACGATGTCATGTAAAGGGTCGGATGTGGAGATATCGGAGACAAAGAGAATGTGCTACTCAGTGTTGAACATCCCTGTAGCTGACAACACCACAGCAGGCAACTATACTTGTACAGTGGCGACTAACTATACGAGATCTGCGACAGCATCCGCTTTACTAACAATCAGTAATGGTACTACCCTGCCAGACAACGTGATAGTAAATATTGACAGAAGTACTGTTAAAACAACAACAGCTATGTACTTTATATTGCTACACGAGGAAAATAATTTGAATGGGCCCAGACTGTCTTCTATAATGATCATCTGTACGGGACTGGTTACCTTCTTCTGTTGTTGCTTAATTTTTGGGTTAGTCATCTGTGTCATCAAAAGTAGATCAGTATCTAAGGAAGATGATGGACATGGCGACGCTGTGGAAGGACACTACGAAAACAACGACCAGGTTTCCGACGCCAATAGCGATACTGTTAGACAATATGAAAATGATGACGAGTTTTCGGACAGAAATGAAGATACGGATAGCCACTATGAAAACGACAATCAGTTTTCGGACGCCAATGAAGATACCGAAGGGCACTACGAGAATCATGACCAGTGTTCCTATGAAGTCAGAGCCAGGGACCGCGAGAGGTCCGACGAAAACGACGGTCAGTTTTTGGACGATGAATCGGGAGGACAAATCAATACAAAATCGGTCTTGAAAACAAGTAAAGTGTATGGGGAATCTGATGCAATGCAAGAAATGGCACCAGGCATATATAAGAACGCAGACAGTGTTGAAGAACAGCAAGAACCAATAGCTCAAGTGGATGAACAAGAAACAGACAACATCCCTGCACACGGATGCGTGTCTGAATGAACTTTCCTGACAGTCAGAACAACAAGGTGCAACGAAAGTACCCAAGGAATGTGACGTCATCGTTACCTCTGACACAAAAACAGATGACGTGTCAGACCACGGACATGTGAAATTTCCCAGTACCCACAAAACTGCGAACAGGAAACGGAAACAAGGCACGAGGAGCCAAACAACGTAGTGGACGATGGGAAGAAAACAAAGTTGTAAATTCAGTTGCTCTCCTCATATGTAGATTATAAATTTTTGGACGATTTTGTTGCATCTAAATTTTGTTGAAATGATCTTTGAGACCTGGCTCTTCTGTTTGGTCAGTACGTGTACGTCAATCTTTTTCAGAAAAAAACAAACGTACAAGCCACTATTTTCTGTATGTGTATCAGGTATTGAAGGACACTTACACAACACCTACGTCAACCAATCGAGGACATCACCATAGTGATGCTTCAGCCAGCAGACTAATTTGTGCTCGCTCTGGTTCCTAGCGTTAGTACGTGAGAAAATGTACACTGACCTTATACATATAACGTATAAGAAACACTCAGTAGGTTTGATTTTCTTTTACAACACCAGATGACTATATCTAGAGTATACGTAGACGCGTAGCTGTTGAGAATACTCTTAACCTCAAACAATATCATGATATATCTTAGAGAGAACACATGGTGCACCTAATATTGGTCTTATTTCTTCTTATAATAGTCGTATAGCTTTTATTAAGATGGGTCATAACTGTTTTTCTAGTTCATTGTTGATTAGATGATTTTGGATTGAATTCTGATATCTGATATATTTCTTGCTTTATTTCTGGTGGACCCGAGTGAACATGTATGAAAAACCACATGCAGACATTAATGTTGTCTAGAACTTGATGTACAGCAGGTTGTAGGTTGCGGCAAGCATGTCAAAAACAGCCAAAAGACTCCAAAAATGTGTTCCATCGTGCTGAACACTGATGTAGATGTATTGTTACTATTGCAATAAATATTATCAATAGTTTGCACGACAAACTTGCAGCAGCTTCGTTTCTGATTCTTGCAACTGTTTCGCCATCGCTTCCGGCAATCTGGAAGAGAACACATCATTTGTGAATTATAATAAGTTTCATCAGGTTGAATCTACTTCCCTTCCCGCTGCTAAATGGTGCTGATGTGGAATGAATACAGTCCAGAACATGACTAAGCTTATCATGGAAGCTTAATCATCTGTGTTGGTATTAATATATAATAAAATGCTTAACTTTGTTCCAACACTAAGGTATACACAGGATCAAATTTTCGACGACCACTGTCGCCTTCTTCAGGATCAATAATGACCAATCAATTCCGAACGTAAACTCGCGAGAGTTACAGACACGTGATCTTTGCGAATACGTGACGTCAGCAATTGGTCATGACTAAGCTTGTATCCCCCATCTCTATTCACGGAAATATCGAATCCTGTCAATTTCGCCGTAATGAGTAATAATAGAAGCTAAGTAACGTTTGGGACCGCATCATCTAATACTGCAGCGCCACCTAGCAGCTGCAGTGGGAAGTAGAAGCAGCCAATGTTGCACTGAGGAAGGTAATATAACAGAATGACTACCGACACTTTGGGTACCTGAAACAAAGGCGCTCTGTCCCATGTGCCGTAGCCAAGAGTTTCCCCGTTACATCTGTCCTCGCCACAGGTCTCCACGCACCCCTCCCCCTCGCCGCCATCTTCCCAGCATCCCTCGCGGCCTGCTATCTGCCAAGCGGTCCTGCAACCCCGCTGAAAACTCACCAACTCACCTATGCCAATTGGATAAAATCAAATACTTGAATAGAATCTTAAAAACTTAAAGAACTAAAACTAGATTTCTCTATTTCTTCATTTGAGTTTATCACAGACAATGTGAAAGGGAGGGCAAACCTGCTGCTTAAGCACCTTTACATGTTGCCCTTCCAATTTCAGTAAGCAGATAAAAATTGGTTCATTTAAGTTTTCAGTATAGTACATGGAGATAACTAAACAAGCCCGGACTTTGCCGTGTTCTCGTGGTTAAAATGGAACCCAGAATGCAAAATATATCAGATACCTCGCCATTTGATAGAAAATGGACATTGTGGCCGAAGTTTTACCTCGCCCCACGCTGAACCGGGACGGCGGCAGGTATCGACTTCCAGGCATCTATGACTCATCCCTAACGTCACATATCCCGAAGATCAATGCGCGTCAGGAACGTGCGTTAAGTTCCCTTTGGACACCAGTGCACACGTCGAAAATTTTGGGAGTCATTCACTTCTGTTGATTAACAGCAACAGCAAAAATTAAGGAAGTTTTACCTCGTTTGTCTTTTTCCCACGACGTAAAGCATCGCAATCCCGGGGCGTCTGTACACCAATACGGCCCGTATCTACCAGGGTTGCCCAGACAGTACGGGTCGTTGTTTTGTTGGCACACATAGCACCACAGCGCCACCCCTATAGTCAGTCCCAAAATATCAACAAATACACTTAATTTTAAAACTCTGTAGTATGATTAGACTTAAATGTCTGACACACAGGGAAATGGTACCGGACTTGAGGAAAATATAAACCATGTATGAGTGCACAAGGGTGGGGTTGACATGCATTCGGTAATATGCTGCGTCATTTCAACTCAAAATAGAAAAGGCGATTTTAACACCTCAAAGCAGTCGCATCGTCATTTTAAAGTATTACAAGGACATGATGGAAACATTATGTGATATATCAGATGCAATATATACGCTATTTTGCAAGTCAGGAACAACTGCACAATTAAGATTGACAAAATTGAACTCGAATGTTACCTAAAGTATCTCTTAGCATAGTCATAGATTTTACAAGTTACCTTTTCCAACGCACGCGCAGAATACCAAGACGGTGAAAAATCTCTCTCCAAAAGATTTTGATGCATACATGTCTGTTGGCAAACCATCTCCTGATCTGAATGAGCACATCACACTTCGCGCACAGGCTGAGCTACTAATGCATTCAATGTACTAACTGAGAACATAGATTGGGGAAGTGTCGCGCATGTTGATTGGTTTGGGATGACATAATACCTTCTTTTGGACAGACGCATCCAATCAAACGCAGCGTAATAAATGGATATGCAATGCCATTCGTGACCCATCAGAAGCATCACAGATATAATACAAAGATAATATTGATAGTGTAATCTTTAGCGGTTGTGCTAGCATATTGTTCATGATATTAAAGTTCATTTTCACAACTAACCAACCAACCAACCAACCAACCAACCAACCAACCAACCAACCAACCAAGCAACCAACCAACCGACGGATAAATACGAACTGTTGCAGATAAAAACATTTAATTTTGATATGTTTGCTACATATTGGCAAGATTCTTTGAATGTACACGTGATTCATAAAGACCTACATATGATACTGTGTGGCAGATTCCAAACATATTTATCATACCATTTGAGAGTATTGTTGATTAAAGGTTGCAAATTGGGTTATGATAATTAAGTGTCTATTTTGCCATGATCACCTAGCAACGGCCATTGTAGATCGTCTGATGGTTGGGACTGATATGATCTGACCTTTTGCAGTTGATTGTATCTGTTGACCCTTAACATTTCAAGCTGGTTTGGACGAGTTGGGCGTAATGTATATACTATTGCCCAGGGACACGAATTCAAAATTACTCAAGCTTCTAACACATTCGATATTTGAGTAGAATAAAGATCAATAACACAGTTTAGACAGTCGTAGTTTCTACACAGCTTACAGAAATTCTTCGCAATACGGTGTGAATTACGCACACTACAAAACTGATACAGATTTTTCAGTAAGTGAAACATTTTGTGACACTGTTTTTGTTCTGGAAGGCAAACATTCTCTCCATAAATATCGCCTGAAATTCAAAATATCACAAAAGGCTACGAAGGACCGTGGCAGATATCGACTTCCGGGGACCTTTGACCCACTCCCGACGTCACATATCCCAGAGATCAGTGCGCGTCCAGCAAGTGACATTGGGCTAGTAATCTCTAGTGTGACCATGGCGCGTGCGCATTAGCTTCCTCTTTCTGCTGTTGGCAGCCCGGAAGATGGCGGCGATAGTGGCGAGTATGACAGTCGCGGTGATGATTAAAATCGTCACCAGTTCGGCAATGCACAAGCGAACGGACCGCATGGGAACGTTACGAAGCTCGGTCGGATTGTGACAGGTGATGTTCGGATAGTCCGCTATAGAGAGCCTTGTTACCTGATAGATCTTACTGAATGTTCGCTGTAGGTCGCAGTCACAATGCCAGGGGTTATGAGACAAGTGCAATGCCAAATGCACGGTCTTGATATTCTTGAACACTTCGAAGGATATATTCTCTAAGTTGTTCGAGTCGAGGTAAAGAGCGCGAATGCTCTGCAGTTCCGCAAACGCTTGATAGGAGGCGTGAGAGATACGGTTGCCGTTAAGATACAGTAACTCCAGACTCCACAACCCTGCGAAAGTCCACGCTTCCAAGTAAGTCACCTGGTTAAACTCCAAATGAAGATATCGCAGGTTGATCAAACCATTAAAGACTCCGGCCGGGATTCTCGTTAACTTGTTTCTGTCTAGTTTGAGAATCTTTAAGTAATCAAGGTCCTTAGCGTAGCGAAATGTGAAGGTTTCTAACTGGTTAGAGGATAGACTCAACAGAGAGAGCCTACCGAGGCCGGAAAACATTTCTTTCCTCGCTTCTGTGAGACTGTTGTGGTCGAGATGTAGTTCGGTCAGTCTGGTCAAAGCTCGGAACGCGTCCCATTCTATGTAGGTGATGTCATTGCGGTCTAACATCAGGTACTGTAAGCCTTGCAGCGCGTCTAAAGCTCCCCGTGAAACGTTGGATATAGAGTTGTTGGTAAAGTCGAGATATTCCGTAGTTACGGAGAGATTGGACGGGATTTTGCTAAGATGTGCTCCCCGGCAGTCTATGGTACCGGTGATGTGCTGACAGGTGCATCCCGCGGGACACCTAGCGGCCGCATGGGTGAATAGCAGGCACACCAACAGCACAAATAGAAGCGACGCCATGTTGGAAACGGCTTCAGGAAATCTGTAAAACATGACAAATGACATGGCATTTAACAAATATTTGAACCCCTTATCACCACAAAAAAGCTGCCAAATGTCAGTTCTTAGGATTTTACAAGCTTTACTGTGGAAAATTACATAATTTCATGGAAGCTTTTACTCCTTACATTGCGTTCTTTGGGTTTTCCTAGTAAAACCGTAATTAAAGGAATGGAAGGGAAAGATATTCGATACTCCGAACCGTTACCGACTAGGATACATATAATGATTCTCAACAGCGCGTAAATGCCATTGAACTAGAATAACTGTTTAGGGGTATATGCACAACGTATTGCTCGGTTGGAGCATAGAATATAATCTACAACAGTGTTTTGTCAGTATTGAAATTGAATGTCAATTTTCGTCCAAAAATGATAGGTTGTTTCCAAAAGGACGAAAATGCTAAAATCTTATCAAGTACTCAATAAGCGAATTTGTTATCTATATGCCCAGTTTGTGCACAGGGCAACAAGGTCACATTCACAGAATAAACAAGTTTTTCTCACAGGCCATTTCCAAGCAGATGTAGGGATGGACAATTGTAGTTTTATTTACTACTTTGGTATTGACTCAGCAGTCAGAAAACATTAAGATGTACCCAACATCTGTTTGAAAATTACCCGTCCTTGACAACTGATTACAGTTCTTAACACTAACAACTCAGTAACTCTACTAGTCTCCACAACATATTGCCACTGCCTGATAAAACTACCATTGTGATACATCAAAGGCGACAATGATAATTACCTTTGACACATTTTCCTGCAAAAGAGGATTTTCGGACGTTATTTAAAGAAATATTGATGTCTCAATCTGTTTTAAATCGCCGTATTGGATCAAAGTATTCTCTTTCTGGTGACAGACGTCGTCTCATGGTCTTTACGAGTGTAATCTAGTATCATGAGCATTCTTTGGATGGAGTAGTGAGGTTGTGGCTGGAGAGAATTCAGGGGTCGCTCATTCACAATCAAGAGGGGTGGAGTACTCTCCATGCAGAGGTTGGAGGGGAAGGATCGTTACCTTCTTCTGACTGGTGCCGTCCCTCCAAGATTGGAGAGAAATACAAAGCTGACTAATATGCATTGATTCATGAAAACAAACGTAGGCTATATTACGTAGCTATGTATGTGTGATAGCGTAAGTTTGGCCGGATTAAAAAATACCATAATCTCTGTCAAAGGTTGTTTGTTAATCCTCCTTCTAAAGTAATGTCTCTGCAATATTATAACACTCATGAACAAATGATCGTTTTGCTTTAGTCCATAACTAAAACATCCTAAAACACAAATATTAACATAGTACAGACTGTACACATTAATAACTAACTTAGTCCACGCACTCCACACTAACCTGAAAATAGCCTCAGCCTCTTCCTCATACCTACATTACAGATATCATCACTTTGACAGTCTAATTACCATGACATATAGCCATGTACTACATCTAGATTTTGGTCGTCTTACGTTGGTGTCGAGTGATCTTTCTCCAACAACATTAAAGCCCGTATCAGTGACAGTTTGATTAGGAGTGTGCTAATGGGGTGAGTACTTGGGAAGAGTAATACCAAACTTACATTAGCCAGGTGACTTATGTGATGATGGGCCTCAGGGAACGGCTCTGTGGAGAGTTATTATGTCGTTGGGTGCGCGTCATAGCTGTAGATTAGAATGTCATAAAAGCTTTACAACACCATAGCCTGCCGTTATGCGGTCGTTTGGCAGAGATATGGGCCTCAGGTACGGTAATTATAGTTGTTGTATTCCTCAGCATTTGCCCAATGTTTCCGGTTGATTTATTGTTAGACTTTGTTACAATTGACAACGGTTTCTATTACTTGAATGGACATGCATTATTGTCCTTTAAGATGGACCGTTATTGGTTCTAATTAATTAAAGACAGGAATAGCAAACTCTCTAACCGTTGCATTTGTGGTTCCTTTTCCATTCTTCTAGTAGGGAAAAGAGCATTGTTTTGTGTATATAGCTTTTATCAATTGCCAATTGCCCCCCCCCCCCATGCTTTCTGATGTTGCAGTTCATACCGTCTGGATGAGGAATGGCAGAATACGAGCTATGTTTTCAGGGCCTGAAACTTATCACAAACGCTATGCATTCTCTAAAAATTAAACAACACAAGTAACGACAACAATGGCAATGGCAAAAGTAGCAGCAAACAAGTAGACTGAAAGCATATGGAAACATGTTCTTGTTTCCCCACGTTTTATCTCTGTAGCAGTCTCTAAACAGTATACCGCTTCTGTATAAACCAAGAGATGTAATAGAACCCAGAGATAACACTATCTCGATGACCCCATTTCAAGAAATTAAGACGTCTGCTTTTTCTCACAAACAACTTTTTTCTAACTTACGATACAGCCATGGAGGTTGGATAAAAAACACGAATGGATATGTATTATTATGTCAGGTTGCAAACGCAAAAATATGTGCAATTTCTTCATGGAGTCTGAACTGATCATAGGAGTTTATTCAGTAAGCCGTGACTAATCCGTTAAGTGCGCTGTACTCTTGCGTAATGAATCGAGAATGACTTCAAACAATACTGACTGACGTGTGCTTATCGCCTTGGGAATCCCCTGGCTTATTTCAACAACACTTTAGAACGATCATTACCATCTGGATTTGCTTAAACATGGCTTTTAACCATAAAACAAATGCTATAAACTTTATTGGTTGTTCTGAAAGATATGCCAGGTCTATACATGTACTTTTCAGACAGTCATTGAAGGCGGCCATTTTGTTTTCTGCAACACTCATCCCAGAGTGCATTGCGATTTGTCGTTCCCAGTGGACGTAGAAGTCCATGCTTGTGACGTCCGTTCTTAATTGTTGAGAGCAACGTATGAATATTTCGGTGCAACTGCATTATAAATAGATATTAGAGTGAAAGGTTCGCGGTAAGATCAATTGGTTCAACTACGTTTAACGCGTTCGCACGCATCATGAAATTAATAAATAATCACTCAGTTACATAGGAAAATGTACTCATTTTCTTCAAAGGTCGGTAACGATAGATATTGTACATGTATCTTCTTTGAAAATAATGGCTGCGTACTGTGAATTTCTTCATATCAAAATTCATATTCCATGTCAATAATCTTCCTTCAAAATTCTGATAGAATTTTAGACGACAAATGTGTAATAAAACATATTGCCCTTTTCAAATAAACACTCTTTCAATACAAAAAAATCGGTAAGACGACTGTGAGAAACCTCCTTGGAGAAACCAAGTAGCAATAAGAAAGCAGCACTTGATAAGCCCAACCACTATACCCCCTGCTATCTAGACTAACCATCGTACGGAGTATCCGTCTGGGCTTTCCATTCGCCGCTCGCTAACCTCTTGTCACCTACTCAATGTCACACCGAGTGGCCTCTCCACAGGAGAACGATGATAACAGACCTACTATGAGTAAATACTGGAAGGTAAAGCAGCAACATGACTGCTTTCGAGACGGAAATGCCGAGGGAGTCTAAGCTAATTGTGTTTTAGATGGCAAGCAGAGTATATTTTAAGAAACCAGTACAATTCTTTGTCAGGTCGTTTGTTACAAAATTAGTCTTAAACAGTGAATCTTTTAAAAGAAATCTATCATCTATCATTCAGAATATTCCATGAATTTGCAATCTTGATGTTGTATCAGCTAGCTATAGTGGCCAGTCGCTGGTTCAAAGTTATATTTGCCTTGAAATAGACTAAAAAGAGCAGAAAGCCTTGGGCAGTGATACACTTGGTAAGATATCCCTCTAACCATTAAACTTCTGTCTTTTTACCTACACAGGGGACACACATTCCCTGCTAGCTGCAGAAAGCGTCCAACATCACATTCTGTCATGTAGTTGGTAACATGCTGCCCAAATGAACCTCTTGCGTTTCTCTCTCAAATGTATGCTTCTACAATTGCCTTTTGTAAGATGATTTATGAAAAAAAGGTGGCGTGACAAGGATCAATTAGCAAATCAAGTGACGTGTCAAGACGTCATAAAAAAGGTCAGAAAATGTCAAATATCTAACCGATACGTCAGGTTATCAATAAGCTGAATGATTAAACGTCTACGATAGAAATAAATCAAAGCAAATTTCCTACTCAAAATAAAACACGGAATATTCTCTTTAAATCTGACCGACAATGCTGTTGATTAAGCACATTGTATATATGTTATACAAATCTTAAATGAAAGTATCTCCCCAAAATATAGAATCTTTTGAGTATATATGAACAGCTAGCGAGTAACACTATTGGTACCGTTTACCCAGAGAAAAACCCACCTACCTTCACAACACGGCTACAAGTCAGCATCTGTACGGGATGTATGTAGAAACGTCGTCTACAGAAAACCATCGAAGAGACGCAAATTCACCCGACCGGGAAGCTTCAATGTTAGCAGCCATTGCTGGCTGGCTCGCGATTTCGTTCTCTGAGAATCAGTAATACCCTCGCGAGTCTCTCGTTCCCAGGGCTTTTAATCACTGTCGTACCCTGTCTGGCTCAACCTGCCGGGTTTCCGTGCGTCAAACAACACCTCCTGGATTGTAGTTCCCGCCACGTCATTATTCTGACGTTACGTCAGTAAACATCAATCAGAATCTGGCTGTTCCGACCGGGATGACATCGCCGCGTATCCGGCATTTCCCGACCAAAGTAATTACAACCCCCGATATCTTCAGTCTTAAACCCCGGTGGAGCTAGAATGCGTCATTCCCGAAATCCTTGAATGAGAATCACAGACTTGAAAGTCGCAAACAAATTAACAAATTAGAATTATATATTCAGAAAATGATTAAAAAGAGAGATGTCTCACGAAATGTAGACTGAATTGTGCTGTTTGTTTACGTTCTGAAAAAAATATTAACAAATGTTTATAATCAGATTAATAGAATGAATGGTTTATCAATTTGATAGACAGCATCTGCAAAATGGGAAGTGCTTTTTAAATATGCAAACTCTGAGATTTAGGGACCGTGAAAGCACAATAGCGTTAGAGTACCATATCTTGTACAACTAGCCCTCGGGGGACATCGTAAAAAGGTCCACTCACGAAAGACAAATCCTTACAACGCCATGCAACACAATGTATCATTTATAGCCACCGTAGGCTGGGAGAACAAATTTTGATAACAGGCTCAAAAGATATATCTAGCAGCTGAAAAGGCGGTTTTGGAAACGTAACAGGGACAGATGGCACACAGTGGGAGATTAATAAACCAGAATGAAGATACAGAACTAGTTGGAAATAATGGCTTTAGGGTGTTGGATCATGATTCAATCACATCACTGTGTTCACGTCTCACGCGATGCATCTTACGTTTTCATAAGAAAAGCTGGAATGATGTGTAGAAATAGAGGTATGGCTTGGCTGAAAAGGTACAATCGTAGAATGGCTGTAAAAATGAACTGCGATTTATCATGGTTTGGAGTTTATTGGAAGCGTAAACCAATGATATCGATGTATTTCATCACCAACTCAACCCAGTCCCTATGTGAAAGAATATCCTTTCAAAGCCACGTAGTTTCTTATCTGTTGTACGATTTTTGCTGGGCTCTATAAAACTATCACATACATCACCATACAGGCTAGAATTGACACTAGGAAACCCTCAACCTATTAGAAGTGACACTGAGAAAGCACCAACCTATTGGAGAATGCCTTTTGCTATTGTGCAGATTGATAGGTACATGATATATAGGAGCACTACAGAGGAAGCCCTTCAAATCTCATGTCAAACAGATCATATGATACGCACTAGGTCTGGAAAATGTCAGAAAATACGACTGCAATCTTTGAAGGTGTATCAACAAGTCAACCATTTGCTGGTTATTTGGATAGGGAAAAGCTATGACACTGACTGATGATGTGCTTGGAGGAAAATTCCTTCATTGCATCTGTTGAAATTGCTTTGATGTACGCAATAGAGCCCCTTGTGTTTTGCTGTATTTTACATGCAAAGCATTCACCACTGATGTGTTCTTTCAAAGCCACACTGAGAAACAAAAATTACATAAGTTCGTTCAGTGCTAATGATATAGTATGATTCATACACATATACCCTTCCTTAAAGATAATAAATCATCAGAATGTCCTACTCTTAAGCTTGAGTTAGTTCAAACTGTTAAAACTGGAAACAATTATGAATAGCTAAACGGAGAATAGATTGACTACATGTATAAATGCAAACGAATTGATGAACATGAAAACAGTTCAACTATGCTTTTTACAGAAAGAGATTAGACTGGCCCGTTCTCTGGTCTTCTTCAAGATAGCAAATGACACGATTACTCAGAACATGTGACCTTCTGGAAGTGTGACGTGAGCAATGGGTCAAAGGTGGTTGGATGTCTGTAGCGTTCCCCGTCTCGGTTCAACGAAGGTTATTGTGTCCTGAAGAATATTGCTTCTTCTACATTCTCCATTCATAATCTTGGGCTTTTTTTATCATATTCAACCTTTAGCAAACTGAAGTAGCCGTTTGACACCCCATTCTCCATTGGTTACAGAGTTAGGCAGCAGGGAGAAGGTTAAAAGCGAAGATTAAAAAAGTCCTGAGAGTGTTCCAAGTCTTGTCGACAAAATCTCTGACCGGGGTCTGATATAACCCTAGCCAATCATTCAAGACAGCAGAACTACAGAAAACAAATTGTCAAAATATATTTTCTAAGCTTCAGATTTATATTACATGCACTACAGTTACTACTGCCACCGACTTCAAGTAAGGGACGAACGGGCGCGGTTCCACAACGTACAGTAAATTATTGAAGGCCGGGAGTACTTTAAACCAAATGTGTCCCTCCTTCCGGATGTGCACATTCTGAAATATCATCGGTAACACTTCTAGCGGCGATAGTTCGCGGAGGGCTCAGCACGCTGAAGGTTAATGATTGCACTTAACTGAGACCTTGATATCACAAAGCGTCAAGTACATATTCCTTAGAAGTCGCGGGAAATCTCCTTGGGGATTTCTTCTCCATCTAGGTACAAGTTTTCGCAACGCCAGCCAGACTCACTGGCGGCATCTTGAATCTTATTCATTACGGAAGGTTGTAGGCGGGGATTACAGGTGTACGAATTTTATTAGTTTCAGTAAATTACAACTGAAAACACATCAAATGCCTTCCGGTACGTTGTTGTAGCTAGGTATTAGAGAAATCTCTTTTGTAATCTGTCTATCTTGGCTGTTATATATAAGCATAAAAATTGCATACAGTGATCGATTGAGCTACATACTTTTCTTGTGTGTGTGTGTACGCTTTTTATCGAATAATCTGTCTTAAGCTTCAGCTAGTTTGTTTCATGTGATTTGATACGAGATTGCAAAAGCCGCGTAGTGAGATACAAGAATTTATTGCTGTGCGTAACGTCATGCGGTCTTCTGATATAGAGGAAACATGCATAACGTTTATTACAGTTGGGTATAAGGTACTTTGTACACAACCAATGCCAATTACTTCCCATTGATTCGGCTGTCCTTTTGCTACCTTCTTCAATACTGACTGGATCGAATGCCATGAACGGTGAAGAGGGGGGATACAATCTTAGTCACGTTTGGGACCGCATCCTTTCCACTGCAGCGCCACCTAGCGGTGGGAAGTAGTACCAGTCATTATTGCCCGGAGGATGATAGCAGGAAGACTATCTATCAAACGTTGTCAGGTAATTAGTATTGGCTGTGTACAAACGACCTATAGTGATTTACTAAGTAGTACACTTGTACTATTGTGAAAATACTATCCTTGTGCTTTTGTGCAGAAAACGCTGTTTTGATTTTGATAAGCTTGGACAAGAATAGAGAAACATCAGAATACCTCAGTGTTTATAGTGCAATTCCAAAATCTCTTGTGCTACCTTCGTTCACTGACATTTTGCAACGACTGGATAGATTTTCTTGGTAATACGTCATACTTCGCTTTCTTACCGAATCTCACAGAAATTGGCTACAGTACAGAAACTAGTTAGGCCTTCGGCTAAATCGTTTGGAACACGGCTGTATCGTGCGTCTAGGGTTGCTTCTATATTTGGACACGTCAGGTTGACTACAGAAATTGTTCATAAACGGATTGCGCATGCCTCCGTTACATTTGAAAGGGGCCCGTATGGGGTATAACCGATATACAAGCCCCGGTCGGCCACTGACGTAGGGGAGGGGGGTGATGACCGGTCATGCTATAGTCACATTTCAACTTCAGCCTAAAAATAGCCCGGTAGCAACTAGGCGTTCAAAGGGGCCCCGCCAGAACATGCCAGCCCGTCAACTACCCGGCGGGGCATCGGTTTGGAAATGTGACTACAGAATAACGTTGCATGCGGATTTGATTCGCGTCATTTTACGGAACTCGTATATTCTGTCCACTCAAACTAGTTGCCCGTGGCTTCAAAAGATGTGCGATATTCATCTATTATCACATTCGGGTCTGACGAGTCGAAGGCCTTGTAGTACACGTCGTCGAAGTAGAACCCTTTCTTGTCGTTATCAGGGGGGTGCATGGCCGCGAAGTTGAGCCGATTCACGTACAGATACCTCCCGTCATCGTACTGTTTGGTTTTGTAGTAGGCTCCACCTTCGGCTCTGTACACGTCGTCTACGATGTACCGCCACTCGTCGGCATAATCTTCGGGCTTGGTCCGGAGGGTCATCTCAACCTTGTGCCACTCTGTCGGCTCCAGGTCGGCAGCAACAACCTGGTAGCCATCTTGCGACAAGTAGCCAAAGTCCTCACCGCAGTTCTTTGACTGAGCACATTCCTCATAGCTTGGCCAGCTCTCCCTCGTTCGCACTGAAACCCTGCCGCGATACCTATTTTCTAACCGTACCTCCAGGTAGTTGGATGAGGCATATGTACCATCTGGATCACCGGCAGCGACCAGGATGCGTGCCCCGTCACCCCACTTGTCGCTGTCGGTGTATTCTTTCGCTGTCTTGAACCAGAAGGACGCGTAGAAGGAATCTGCCTGTCCGGTGTGGTTGCCGTCTGATCGCCCGACTGTGACGTTGAGTTGTGGAGAGAAGGGTGTACCGGCTCCGGGCTGCCCGTTTCTACGCCCACGTTTGTAGTTCCAGGATTGGCTCCCGGAATGACTCGTTACATTCGTTATGACCTGGTAGTCCGAGTGAATGCAGGGTCCAGGAACGCCTGGGCGTTCACAGTCAATGTCTAAGGAAGTAGCGTCGCCTGGCGACCAAGACGCAGCCACAATACTGTTTCCAACTGACCATACACCGTCTGGAGGGTTGAGAGTGGGTGCTGGTACAGTAGTTCCGATGTCAATGGTAGCGTTTAACGCTGTAAGATTTGCAATAAGGAAAAAAAGTATAAGTATTTATTCAAATAAACCATCAATGATCTACTGATATTTGGAAATTGTGAGAGAATAAAGGCAAATAACCAAATCACTGTTTCACCTTTGGTAACCCACATAGATTTAAGATTTTTCAAGATATACAGTAACTGAGGACCCGGTTGCTTAGTACACGTCACTTTCCGGAAGTATGACGTGAGCACTGGGTCAAAGGTGGTTGAAAATCTGTAACGGCCCCCGTCACACTTCCAGAAAGTGACGTGTATTGAGCAAACTGCAGCTGGTCATCAGTTGTCCTGAGGAAGACCAAAGGTCTGGTCGAAAACTGGGTGAGTCACAATTATTGTCTTAAAGAGAAGTTAAATCAATTTTAATAATATTATATATCAACATGTGGAAACTTTCATTCTGATACATACAATGCTGTAAATATTTTGTATTCCTGTACAAATGTTCCAATTGAATTGCTTCTTACCATGACAGACCGTTCCGTTTCCATCATACCCATCTTTACACGTACACACGTAGCCTCCCGGAACGTTGGTACAGTTTGCATACGGCGAGCAGAGACTGGAACTTGCAAAATCAGGATCACACTCGTCTATATCTGTACATCAACGAGTGAATAAGAACAAATGAATAGATGAGTGAATTCCTGCTGGTATATGCAAATTAAACAAGCAAATTGAAAGAAGTTGTTGACAGAATCCGTGTGTCATTTGCTTGGCGTATCGTCAATTGATGGACAATGATGTTATATAAAAGTTAGCTTATTGACGAGATAGCCGTTGAATGGTGCTACAGCTCAGAGCATGTAAAAGATTTGGATTCGAAAAGGAATTTTGAATACAAAGTGACATGATTCTTTGAATGCCAGCTTTCTCGACTCCTTCGTAATCAAAACAGATCTAGAGTTGCAGTATTGAATACGTCTTTAGATCAGAAAGGGTCTAAGGACTTACCAGTACAGTTGTACCCTCCCACGTCCACTTTAAACCCATCAAAACAGTTGCAAGTGTAACTGCCCTTTGTGTTTTCACATTCGGTGTTCTCTCCACAAGGATGAGGCTCTTCCTCACATTCGTTGACGTCTGGCAAAAAGACACACATGATTGCCACCATTTTGTACACAGGGGATGATGATACACCAAATTGAATACTTCTAAACCATCACAAAGCTACATTGTCATCAAAATAAAAGCATTGAGCTGGGATGGTGGTAGGTATCAACTTCCAGGCACCTTTGACCCACTCGTGACGTCACAAATCCCGAAGATCATTGTGCGTCAGGAAAGTGGGTCAAATGGCTAATGGAGACTGATGGACGTTGTTGGGGAGTAATATTTTCGTGTTGGATTAAAGCTCCCTTGTGATTTACGAGTCAGAATGATAACAAATTGAATCACTGGATCAGTAATGCAATGTCATCTACCCTCTCCTATTAATAATCATTTTACCAACTTGCTGAAATTAGATATAACTTACCGTCACAATACTTTCCTGAAAATCCCTCCGCGCAGCTGCAAGTGTAGCTCCCGGGACTGTTCACACATCCATATCCCCCATATCCCTCCGAGCAGATACCAGTGTCACACTCGTTAACATCTGCCAACAAAGCAACAACAATTAAACAAAAAACGACTTATTTCACAGATCACCAAACGAACAGTTGATACAGTTCGCAAGGAGCGGCCAAGGCAACAAAATGAGGAGATCCACCCCTCCCTTAGATCGCCACCTTAGCGATTCAGCTCACTCCATGGCCATAATATCCGTATTGTGCCTGTTTGTGATACAATTCTTTAATTACCAGTCAACATTATATGACCCCCCCCCAGTGTTTATCATAATAATCACTCTTACCGACTTCACAGCGATCTCCCGTCCAGCCCTCACTGCAGAAGCAGAAGAAACCACCGCTTCCCTCAAAACACACACCGTCGTTAAGACACGGCCCGTCTGCGCACCACAGTTCTAGGAATAGAACAAGACAAAAAAGTTAATGTATAAAAGCTAGGTTCACCCCACTAGTTGATTTCTTCATCAAACCCTACATATGTTATGAGTCAAAACAGAGTGATAATCTTGTCAGGAACAAACACACATGAAAAGTTATAATGCCATTGCAAAGTCAGGGTTCAATATATCCAGGTCTATATAGCCTATCATGGACTTATTCCAGTGGTGAAAGGCAAAAGAATGCGATACAATACGTACACTTGCCTAAATCATACTGTATCTTTGCATATATAAGCTGTCATTGTCTGAAATCAAAAAGTCTGTTTCAGTTAGATCTAGTTTGTCTTTTCATTGTCATCTTCTGGACAGTTTAGAATGATATCCTCTACCCACTTTTTTCACAATGCCGTCCGGTATATCCCTCCGCGCAGGTGCACCTATATCCGCTGTTCCCACCCACACAAGTAGCCCCATTCTTGCACGGATTGGTCGAACATGACTGACCTGTTACGAATGTTGAGTAAGGAAACGTGAATTTGTTAATGAGGATATTATTTACAATCAAATATCTTAGTTTAAAAAAATATATTGATTCAAGAAGCACGACAAGTTATTTCAGCGACAAAATCGTTTGTAAACTACATGGCTCGACACTAGGCAGTACAACGCAGTACAACACTTACACATCACAATATACAACTCGATACAAGACAACATAGCACATTGGCAGAACATGATACAACATTGAACTAAACGTAGGGAAACATAACATAGTACAATGCACGTATAATACAATGCAACACAACACAACACAACACAATACACTGCAATACAATACAATACAATACAATACAATACAATACAATACAATACAATACAATACAATACAATACGATACAATACAATACAACACAAAAGAACACAATGAAAGTTTCCACACGATGACCTACTTGTCTCACAGTGGGTCCCGCTCCATCCGCCCGCACATTTGCAGTAGTACCCGCCGGGTGACCCCCACCATGACCGGGTCACACAGACCCCTCCATGGTGACAAGGGTTCGGGACGCACCACTCTGTAAGACAAATATAAGATGTACAAAATGCCGATGATGGTTTAGTCTTTAAGTGGAGCAAAACATCCAGTTTTTGGCGACACCTTAGGGATGGTGTTTTTTTAATGTCTATCTCCTCCATCAAATGATTCTATTTTTATCAAGATTTGTTCTTTAGAAATGATGAAGGCTTTTCTAATAGGATAAAAGGAAAAGACATGTACCAACCAGCTTCCCCCACCTATACCATTATGATGAATAACTTTATTGCACGATAATTGTACCCGGTACAATGTAGAGCAACAACTATTAAACATAGTACAACATAGAGGTATAGAATAAATTAAAACTTAACATCCTAATTACTAATACACTAAGGGCTAGCATAAGTCTTTGCTATAGTGTTAGTGGGGCTAATCATGAATTTCGGTATTAATTCTAATGACAAAGCAGTCTTTTACATTTTTACCTATTTTTGCATTGTTGGGGTTGTTGCATATAAAGACATATTCAAATTTGTCTGTAGCATCGAGTCTTATATATATATAACCAAAATTGTTCCTTTTCCTATATACTAATACTAGCTGATGGAAGATACCGTGGATATTACTCATGAGACGAATGTTCCCTTTTAACTATGAAAGAACAAATCTAGGACACAATGTGACGATACCTGCAGAAGCGCGTATGTATATGCCAGTATCTGTGCCACGGTACACTGTAAGAGCAAGATATAAACATCACATCAATAATGCAGGTGAATTTGTTTAGTTTCAATGTTATACATTTAGATTTATGGGTATGTGAGGAAATAGCTCAATGCATAGCTACAGGACATGTATATATATAATGTGTTTACCTTCAGCACACTGAAGTAGCCGGTTGCCCCCCCCCCAACTGTAGCCTCGTTTTCGCGTGTGCTCGCGAGATCTCGCATGAGCGAGAATCTACGTGACTTGTATCCGGAAAGGGGACTATTCCCTATCACAGAGTTAGGCAGCAGGCTAAAACATGCGCCAATCAACAATCCTAAGTTGTTGGTCATAAATGTTTAATAAAACAATTAATTGGATTGATTACTAACCTAAATAAGCCACCCCCGCTGTGATGATCAAAAGCAGTGTGATTATCGCCACGTATGGCCGTGGTGTTCGTCTCCTTTTCTTTGGAACACAGTCCTGCGGTTGCTGAAAGGGGGACAACAACATTTGCATAATGTAAACATGTTATGAAGAGTTTTATTGGATGGGTTTACACACGCGTTTTCGAGCCTACTCGGAGTCGACTCAGACATTAAAAACATTCATTTGTAATATACTTCGTGTATGTTTTGTGTTTAAGAAAACGGTAGCTTCTGTGACGATTGACATTCTTGAAATACCCAGGTAGAAGTAGCCTGTAGTCCAGCCTTATTAGCTTTAGTTTGGGTAGCGGACTAAAGCTAATAAGGCTGGACTCCAGGCTAAGATAGAAGGGCTATACATAATCGTGCCGAAAAATATTCTCGCTTGTTTCAGTGGAAACCATATGCTAACAAAGTCACTTGCTATCACTTTCCCAAAGCACACACCTCCATTCGTTGCTATTTATTAACCGTATCTTGACGAGATATGATCGAAGTACACATGCTTATAATCTTACCAGCAAATACTGACGCTGCATACATATGGCACAGAATGTAGCACGTGGTTCGAGATTTTGCATTCAAACAAAACATGGCAATGCTCTTGCAGTGTTGTAAAACCGGCTGACTACCAAAGACAACGGTAACATAAATTTTATCCAGTTGCTTGAGTAACTGTTTTTTTTTGGCGTAACAGTAACGTTACACTGTGAGTACTCCATGCAGACATGAGTCCAAAATGTATTGACACTGTTGACAAGTGCTGTGATCACTTGTTCGACCCCAAAACGCATCTTAACAGCAAAAGGTTATCACTATGGCATAATATAACGCACCTGCAAAGTCACAGATTTACTACGCATCCATGTTAAAGCATGTGGAATATAGCGCTGGGGTTTCCACGGATCTCTTTCCTCCATTTTGAAACTTTAACTCAAACACTCCAAATTCTGCAGTGGTGACTTCAAAGAGTACCCCCTGGTAAAGTGACAAAGGTGACTCTGGAGTGGTGGCCACTCCTTCTCTATAGCTAAACATTGATTGGCCAGCGTTAACCTGATTAAATATGTATCTATCAAATTCCTTTACATAACCTCTTAATCTCGTGTGGTGTAGCCTTGTTATCAGCGTGGAAATTTACAGATGTGACGGATTTCAAAAGGCCAAAAATTGCAGTTTAGGAGTTACCTATTGCTTCTAACTCACAAGTACAGGGATCCCCTTTGGGATCCACCATTTTGTTCTAGAGTTTTTGTAAGTTTAATTTGATATCTTAAAGAAGTGGGAAGACATCATCACATGGCTTATTTATGAAGTCAACAATAGTTTAATATTGAAGTTATAGCGGATTCGACAAAATGACTTGGTAACAATAATGTCTAGCATTTCCCGCTTCCTCTATTGACGTCATTGAGTCAACATTTACATATATGCACTGTGACGGATAAAGATAACACATATCATGCAAAGAAATGTGCGAACATAGATAATAAAGGATCGATTAAAAGCTTGGCATTTAATGAAGAGCCATGGCATCTTAAAGCTGTCAGTCTTAAAGTAAAGATGAAGGGATGATATACATTACAAATATTAACAAATGCGCGATAGAATATTTCTAAAAGCAATCATATAAGTGAATTCCAGTCTTGTCACATTTTGCAAAGTGCATTGTGCCACTACGTTAAACTTGCTACACAAGATGATTCATATCTATGTTGTTTGAAAGGCTTAAATTGGAATTATGGGTTGATAATCATATATGAAAAGGTCTTTGTAATAGTAAATGAGGCTCAGTTCAACACATCGTCACAAAGATCAAAGTTTCATTTGCACTCTAGATTGCGATCCAATATGGCGGAAAACATTCCCTCTCGGCTCCCCAACGATACCACTTTGTTATCGCGAGCACTACGTTGCTCTCGCGAGACGTTAATGCCGAGACCACAAGTCTCTCGCCACGACAACTAAGTGTATTTATACAGCACTTCAACAATCGTTACCGGGTAAGAAAAAAATATTGAGGAAGTCCCTGTCACCCAAAAATCTGCTGACCAAACGCTTGATCTATCTAACTAATCTTTTACAAGTGGGTTTAACTAGCGGTGGGTCCATAGTAACGGATACCTATAAATGGAAGTATGATTGGTGTATTCTGGCTATTAAGACAAGCGACAGCCTTAAGATGAGGGTCCTAGGAAGCCTGAAGATGGTCATCCCGGTGGTTTTGATGATTGCCCTCTCACAGGCACAGGTAAAGACTACCTCATTGAATATTCATATACTAGATTGATTGACCAGTTAATGACAAGCAAATAGCCTATATGGAACAATCTTTTTAGGTTTGTTGATTAAGATTAAGATATACGTTTTCCACGTGAACACATGCCTTTACTAGCTACCATGTGTTACGGTGTAATATTTGTCACTGCACGAAAAATGAGATTTACCCGTGATGATAAATGCCAGGTAGATTGATTGCTTTGAATGATAAACGGTGCAAGTATAGTTTAACTGGATGGATTTATCGCTAGTGGTAAATCATGCCTTATTTTGTACACATAGTACGAAGTCGTCATTATATACGGACATAGTCGTCGTAATTGCTTAGATGACACCTGGAGTTCGATACTCAGGGCTTACTCCACTAAAAGCAAGATTTGCCAATACCGATATATTCCTGTTAAAGTCTGCTCGGTTCTTCTGGTAACGTGTGCCTAAACAATAGTAAAAGATACCAGGTAAGTCTGACAATGGTTGCCCAAACATCAGTCTTGTCTGACATTCATCGCCATTGATAAGACCCACTTTTGTGCAGGTTGTTTTAACATACAAGTGCAGTAACTACAAAATTTACTAACATCGTTTTTAGCAACAGTGATGAGAAGTTTTGATTGCTTGTACTGTACTGTACTGTACTTTATAGAGCGTGGTGCTCAGCTGTCTTCCTTGGTTTTGTTAATGGACATAAACGTTACCAACCACTGTCATCATTCTGACATGTCTTACGTAGCATCATCTTATGCAACCAACTCTGCCCCCCTCCCCCTGCGTACCTGTAGGTTCATGGTGCCCGTGACACGTACTACGTACACAGCACGTCCGAGGACACGTCTGGCCGCTGCACCTGTACCGTCCTGGCGCCTTCACCTGACGTCTGCTCAGACGACGCCAAATATCACTACATAAAGGACCTGGAGACGCAGGTGGCCAACCTGACTACCTTGGTGCATCAACTTGCGAATAGGTATGTACGACATAAGTAGTGATTTTTATCACAAAAGATTTTAACATACCATGGTAACAGTAGTGGGTAACAGTAGTTTCGTACATAGAGACAATTGACAGGGTACCTGGTAGTCTTAGTTGCAGTAAAATGCTGACTAGGGGGTGCATAGGACAAATGTTTCCCACCCCCACGCCATTGTCCATGCCTTAACCCATTGCCCAGCGTGTATAGATTTTTCTAAACGTATGTGAAATTTGAAAGATAGATTCCTATTGAAAATTAGAGTTGCGTAGATCCTGAAGATTTTTATCGATGAATTCGGAGATTCAGATCTGTAGCTTTTTTCAACTTATTTTCTCAATGTACTTGAATATTTGCCATGTCTTATAGGACTAGTAACGCCCTGGACATTCAGACGACCATGACATTGATCTACCACCTAACGTCACAGCTGACCGTGCTTGAAGCTGACCGACAACTCCTGCTGACGGAGTACTTCTCCAACATACGAGATGAGATACAGGCTATGGCCGGCCTGCTTCCACAGCTGCAAGCTGATAGGTATTCCTAATCTTTGTCTGTCTCTCTAAGATACGTTGTATGTCAGATTCTATATAAATCTGCTAACAGAGAATTTGTGCAGGTGTTGTAATCCTTTAATTACATTTATATCCAAGTAGGGCCTGCGTGGATGAATAGTATTCATACTCGTATTTGTTTAATCAGTAATTTTGTTGATTGCATCCAATTCTGGACATTTACCTAATAAATACGAATAAGTAGGTTTGTCAACCAAAGTCGGGATATCAGCGTCGGCCAAATGTAGTTAAGATATACACCAGACAGGTATCTTTGATTGAATACATATCTCTACTGCCATTTTGATATCAAGGGAAGAACTATATTTGGGTCCTTGTGTACTGTTGAGGTTAATATAGTAGCTGACATAGCTTTTCATTTCTTTTCAGTGCTGACGCCTTGTTGCTGCAGCTCTACCACACACAGCTGTCCAACCTGTCAGACGTGCTGTCCAATCTACAGGAACAGCACGGTCTCAGCGTGTCTGATCTGCAGCTACAGGTGATGCAGCTGACCGAGCAGCTCAACAACTGCAATGTTTCCAAACGTGTGTGATCACATGTCTCACTATCAATATATTTTTATACAGACATGCACGTGTTTACAAGAGGTCATATGAATGTAATGTCGATGATGTAATGAAATGCACAATTTGTTTTGAAAATTTAATGAGCTATAGTAAGAAACGACTACCAACGAAAGCCAAACTAGCACAGAAAAAATAGTATCTCAAATTCTGCTATTTATGTGCAGAAATTGCAATCTTGTGCAACAGAAAGGTCACAAAAATCGTGGTCAAGATTTCAGATGTTGGATTACAATTGTAGACAGTCAAAGTTTCTTCTTATTTTCAGATGAAAACCCATGTGACAAGAACCCTTGTCACATCCACGCGACTTGTTTCTACCAAGGCGATAGCTTTAGTTGTGCTTGCCATGCAGGGTACACTGGTGACGGTTTCCACTGTCAAGGTCAGCCTTTTTACTTACAATCTTGGTCAATGTTTAGAAAAAAAAACAAGTAGACAAACAAACAAATATATATATATATATATATACGGACAAATTAACATGAGCACTTGATTACCTAATCACCTGGGGTACTTACAATTACCCTCTGCGCTACTGCAGCATAGTGATGAGAAATTAAACAAATGTGAAGGTACTACAATAATTACTTCCAACTATATGTTATTAACGTGATGTTTTACAGGTAGATTGTTATCAATTCCTGTCAGTTGATAAGATGCAATGTAGTGTGTTAACAAAAAGGTAGACTTTGCCAGAATTACCCTTTCAAATACATTCATGGACATCAACGTGTCGTGGGGCTAGGACAAAAGATAGTTCTGAGTACAGTCCTTAATATGTACAGCTCCATAATGTATAACGATCATATTTGGCTACTTCTATCAGTCAAATAGTTAAACAAATCAACCTTGCTACAAAGGTAAACATAAAGTTCGTCATATAAGGCGACAGTTTTGTTTCAATGCTCAATAAATGATGCAACATTATTGACTTTTTTCTACACTTGACATTCCACAAACATTCAATGACCAGTTGAGAAACACCAAAATCATTGCAAAGGTTACGCTGAATTACGTACATGTAATTTATATCCCTTAAACAATACGAGAAACAGAAATCAATTAACCTTAAGTTCATGTGCACTGCCCTGATTATTTCTCCTTCTCGTAATTATTTCCATTAATAAACAGGATGTATCATACCAATGGCAGATATAAGAATGTCATCTAGATATAAAGTTGTCCTATAGTTTTTAGTATTGAGAACGTTGTCATTGCACTGTGTAATTCTCAATCACGTCTTTTGTCAGAGGTAACAACATTGGCACCAACGACCCCAGAGCCAACCCCAGTCGTCAGCTGGATGCTTGGAGACAGTGTCACAAAAAACAATGTCACTCAAGTCGACGGCACAACCATTACCATCGACAGCGGCTGGAAAGTCAGTTCCACAATGATAGAAGGAATCAGTAACACTTCCAACCACACGGGTCGCCAGGGTTGGTACTACGAGAGAGGTTGGAACTCGGGTCAGCCTGGGGGAGGAACGCCCTTCTCTCCCGGACTGAACCTGACAGTCGGACGATCGGACGGCAGCTACAATGGCGATGTGGACTCATTCTACGCCTCCTTCTGGTTCAAGATGGCCAAAGACTATGACGACAAGTGGGGAGATGGCACAAGAATCATGGTAGTGGCCGGAGATCCAGACGGAACAACAGCAGCATCCAACCATCTGGAGATTTATTTTCCTCCTTCACGCCGTGCCCTGGTATCCGTCCGAACAAAGGAAAGCCATCCAAGTTATACACAGTGTGCACAAGACAAAGACTGTGGCGATGACTTCGGGTATACCTACACCAACATAGCCGACGACCTTGACCCGACCACATGGCATCACGTGCAAATGACTCTCCGTACTCAACCCCAGGACTACGCAGACGAGTGGTCCTACCTGATCGACAACACCTACTCACACACAGGGGGCGCTTTTTACAAGACTGGACAGTATGATGAAAGCCGTTACCTGTATGTCAACAGGCTGAATTTCGCCAGTCTAAAGACGCCCAGTGACAGTTCCATTGGAGGGATCTATTTTGACGACATCACATACAAGGCTTTCAATTCCTCTGATACCAATCTGATTCTTGACGAATATAGTACATCATTCGAACCTTAATCAGAGCCTGTCTGGAAACGTTGAAGACTTTTTTTAAGCGATCAGATATAACAAGATTCGGTTAATTTTAGTTTTTCTCCTCTTTTATGGACCTACTCCTGGTTCTCTTTCGCTGGTCTTCCCTATAGTGTCAGTTGCTGTTCCTAGTATCATTGATTATCTTGGTCCCTTAAATTACATATCTGTATTCACATAATTATGTTTGCCTTCATCCAGCTAAGCCTCCAGACCCAAACCATGAAAAACTACTCGTCCTTTCTGGTGTTAGTCTGTTTCCAACAAAAACACATCGGCAGTTGTTTTGTAAGAAAGCTTCAGGGGACCCAAACCAACACCACTCCTTTTGGAGACCCAAAACAATTTGCCCATCACAAATCATGACCATAACATGTTCGGAATATGAGATATATACGTATCAAAACCGGACGTTCTGCTTCAGCACTTGCCCTGTAGAGAGCTAAAGAGAGCGAGCTTGAGGGGGTATTCAACAAGAAAGTCTTTCCCAATTTGGTAAAATGATTTAATTTATCAATACACCCGACTCTCTCACTGTAGCTGAATAGCACCATGATTAGATGGGTGTCTATGAAGAATCGTGTACACAAAATCAGAGCTCGTGGCCATATTCCTCAATTGTAATACAAACTTCCAGTGTTTATATGGGACCTTTACAAGGGAAAACAACATGTATATGCTTCTTATCGTGCAACTTTAAACACCATGTAGCGCACATTCGTTTTGATGTGAAAGCATTCAGTTTGATTTAAAAACCATTATGACGATTGTGAGACTTGGTTACGTACTTAAATAGATCTGATAGATATGGGTAAGGTATTAAGCCGTTTTCGGTGAAAATTTCACTTTATCACTAAATTCTCATATATAACTGTATTTGAAAGTTGCAACTTGCTATTTGATTAGAGCTACCTTATATATTGTCTTACTCCCTTACAACTACTAAATTGATGAGATGATACATGTATGATACTGGGAACTTTAATTGCAGTCAAACGTCAAAAAAGCCATATGACCACTTCATTTGTCAAATATTAATAGACAAAAGCAAAGTCACGGTGTGACCTATACGTTGTATAGTTGTGATGGCAACACGCGTAGATTAGCTGCAATAGAGGAAAATGGATAAGAAAAACTAAAGAAGCCACCAAATGACTATTCTTTGCATAGGCACGTAATTAAGGTTTTTGAGGATCCTTTCTATTATAAGTAAGCTTTTCTGACATCTGTATATTTGTGGACGAACTGTCGACAATGCAGTAAATTTTAAAGGAGTAAAACTAAAAGGAATCTTTAGACATACCAAGAGATGATGCCAATGTATCATTTGTATTACTTCAGATCTTTAAGCTGTCCCATAAAGATGATAATACACAGTAACACAACTACATCATTATTTCGTCTACTTACAAAGTCTAGTACAGACAGGACTATATATAGTATGTCTACTTGTATTTACTTTCGGCCCTGTTTACATTTGGTATCGCTTTGTCAATGAAAAATATACCTGGAGCCTTGTTTGTTACACGATGCAGATTTCAAAGATTCGTAGAACTGTTAAAGTACAAAACATATTACATAGACGCTCTACGAATATAATATTTTTAAAGTCAAATACCTACTAGGAACCACAAATATAAATATACATCTATGTGTTATCCAATATATGATAATCTGAAGAGCAGAACAGCTTTCTTTCTTTGTTTAAGGATAAGCTGTATCATCACATAGACAAAGACACCTAAAGACAAGATACAACCTGTCAAAGACAAAACAATAATCAATAATAATAAGTTTATTGCAAATTCCTGCCCGAGGGCTAATTATAATACAACATGGTTCTAAGGAATGTCTGTTGCAATGACACATTTTATAGGGATCTGATTAAGGTTCGAATGATGTACTATATTCATCAAGAATCAGATTGGTATCAGAGGAATTGAAAGCCTTGTATATGATGTCGTCAAAATAGATCCCTCTAATGGAACTGTCACTGGGCGTCTTTAGACTGGCGAAATTCAGCCTGTTGACATACAGGTAACGGCTTTCATCATACTGTCCAGTCTTGTAAAAAGCGCCCCCTGTGTGTGAGTAGGTGTTGTCGATCAGGTAGGACCACTCGTCTGCGTAGTCCTGGGGTTGAGTACGGAGGGTCATTTGCACGTGATGCCATGTGGTCGGGTCAAGGTCGTCGGCTATGTTGGTGTAGGTATACCCGAAGTCATCGCCACAGTCTTTGTCTTGTGCACACTGTGTATAACTTGGATGGCTTTCCTTTGTTCGGACGGATACCAGGGCACGGCGTGAAGGAGGAAAATAAATCTCCAGATGGTTGGATGCTGCTGTTGTTCCGTCTGGATCTCCGGCCACTACCATGATTCTTGTGCCATCTCCCCACTTGTCGTCATAGTCTTTGGCCATCTTGAACCAGAAGGAGGCGTAGAATGAGTCCACATCGCCATTGTAGCTGCCGTCCGATCGTCCGACTGTCAGGTTCAGTCCGGGAGAGAAGGGCGTTCCTCCCCCAGGCTGACCCGAGTTCCAGCCGCTCTTGTAATACCAGCACTGAAGACCGGTGTGGTTGGCAGCGTCGCTGATTTCTTCTTCCATTGTGGAACTGACTTTCCAGCCGCTGTCGATGGTAATGGTTGTGCCATCGACTTCAGTGATATTGTTCTCAGTGACACTGTCTCCAAGCATCCAGCTGACGATTGAGGTTGGCTCTGGGGTCGTTGGTGCCACGGTCGTAACTGGTAGCGTTGTTGGTTCTGCTGTGGTAGGGTCACTGCTGGCAGTTGTCGTCCTTGTTGATAGGGGAGTACTGGTCGTGCTTTGCGTTGGTGTCGTTGATCCTGTGAAATCCGATGCAGTGCTGGTCAACGGAATTGTTGTAGTTTCTGAAATACAAAGTGTCCCACTATATTACATGGCTGTGATTCATTGTATATTTCCGAGGTAAGAAATTAGCTAGTGATATCACTCTTGATGATCGCCGCTTTTCCAGCAAAGAGTCTGTAAAACGAATGATTGAAAAAAAGATTTTTATAAGTACCAACCATCATATGAATCAACATCAAAATGCTCAGTTGAAGAAGTCCTTCTCTTCCTGATTGTTGTATTTTCATTCATCAACAAATCAAAAGATGAAAAGTCATCAACTAACAATTGCAAAATGCCCGATATGTTGAATTTGTGGGTCCAGTGATTACAGCATTTTGCTCTATTACACAGAATGCTTATTTCTGTTTCATCTTCCTTTGGCCCATCTGCTCCATCAATTTCCTGCAAAGAACCAAGATCCATCAAACTAAATTGGTTTGGCCATACCGTGATCAATTGTCGTTGTTCTGGTGACATCAATGTTGGTCAATGTAATTGTTGCAGTTTCTGAAAAAAATTACCTTGTATTACATGGCTGTGACTTTTATGTGTAGATTCCCGAGGTCAGAATTTGCCTAGTAATGTTACTTTTGAAGATCACTGTTATTGCAGCACAGTGTCTTTCTTTTAGAATAGGTGATGCGTTAGAATCGAATCCAAATTACCGTGATCTGATGTCGTTGTTCTGGTAGCAGCCGGAGCAGTGCTGGTCAGGGTTGTAGTTTCTGAAAAAAGTGTAAGATTTTAAGAGATGGCTGTGTACTTAGGATAGCCGTGACTTTTGATGTTATTCTTGAAGTTCGCCGCTATACCAGTACAGTACTGTATTGAAAAATACATATCATAGATTACCGTGTCCCAATGTCGTTGCTTCGATCAAACCGGAAGAAGAGCTGATCCATGACAATGTGGTAGTTTCTGGAAATGAGTACGATTTCATTACTTAATTGCATTCGGCATTGATATCAATGGCAAGTAGTTGACATTATATCATTTGTCACTCCAGAGAATTACTGCTTGAGGATTGCTACTGTACTGCTATATAAACAGTCCAACGGACATGGAATGAATATGCTTAGTACTAAAAGAGATGGCTGATAACCACACTTACCTACACAACCTGTACCGGTGTCGGTGTATCCATCATTACAGCCACAAAAGAAACCGCCGGGGGTGTTGAAGCATTCATAGTTGTTCGGACATCGGTCAATCGCGCTGGCACACTCGTCTTCATCTATATATGAGTCAAGAATGTTGCATTTAATTTGCTTGATAAATCCAAATCTGTATTGAGTAAAATATGTAATGTGTTGCACTACGAGGTACATTGATATTTCCCACCATCACAGAAAGTTTGCCCCTCTAAGACTATCTGTTAGCCATGGTAGTATGATTTTTGTTATGACTGCTGGTAGTGATGAACTAAGGAGACCCTCTACTGCTGTTGTCTTCAAATTTGGGAACTGCGTTTGTCAGACATGAAACAACGTCTTGCCATGTATTGAGGTGGGCATATATGGTGCATTCATCCAATCCAAATAGATCAATTCAAGAGATATCTGCAAACGAGACACAATTAGGGACTTGTAAGTCTATATTTTAGAACCATCAGCTCCAAGTTACCTTCACAGGTATGTCCATCACCGGTGAAACCAGTATTACAGCGACAAGAGTAAGACCCTGCTGTATTGGTGCAGGTTGCGTTTCCATCGCAGTCATTTTCAATCTGACACTCATCCACGTCTGTGAAAATGAATAAAACAATGTCATATCTACAGGTACCTGAAAATATGGTCTCTAGAACTTTGGACATCTTTCATTCTCTACATGATTTTCTTGGAATTAAATGTAGCAGTAAATGAGATAATCACCTTTGCATGGCACTCCAGAAAAGCCGACTATACAGCTGCAGTTGTAGCTTCCAGGGCTGTTGTTGCATTGTCCGTTCGTCCCACAAGGCTCTGCTTTGCATTCATCAATATCTGTGAAATAAGGAAAAACATAGATTGTGATTATCACGATGATGCGAACAAAGTACACTTTCCGTTCCCATTAGTCATTAAGGATTCCCGATAGACATTATGAATACACATTTTGAGACAAAAACAAATGTAGTGTGCTGATGGTCATTCCCTAGGGCAGATACACCAAACATGGGATACTTGTATATTTTATTCTAAAACCTGTGTCTTAATGAAAGCTGAGTTTTGAAAAGCCCGGTCTATCCTTAATCTTTCAATGGTACAATAATGTCACAATGTATATCTAAAAGGTCGAAGTCAAAGTAGAGAGGTCATATATTTGCTTTTTACGTAACGTTTATGTTCATATTAGCTACATGTAAGTGTTCGGGTGTTATAGTTTACAACAGGCAAAACGAGCGTGTAATTGGTATATATAGATACCTGCGTCACACTGTTTTCCATCCCAGCCTTCCTCGCAGAAACAATAGAAGCCATTGGCACCTTCCAAGCAAATCCCATTGTTACATGGCTGGCTCGTGCAAAACATTTCTGCAACAGATTTGACCCAAATTCATAGTCTTTAAGATATTTGCCATAAAATGTGTCGAGTACGATTATGTATATATATGGACACACAATCAAAAATAGCGTAATCCAGCAAGAAACATAAATTGTGGAATTGCAAATTCCGTAACTGCGATTGAAATATTTGTATTCGTCTGAACTTCAGAAGTAGTCATTTTATTGTGACAATTAATAATGCTGATTTTAGATGGCATCCACACCAACATTGATACTCTTTCAAGTTGTGAGGTTACTGTATTCCGAAAGATAACTGCACATACCTGTTTCGCATCTCGCTCCTGTCCAACCTGCCATACACATACAAAGGTACCCGTTGGAGGCTTCGATACAGTTCCCTCCATTCATACAATAATCTTCTGCGCAGGCAGCACCTGCCGACAGGGAGTCTGTAAACAAATTAAATGGAATATTTATAGAATCTTTCTAGCTATTATAATTAGTCTCAAGAAGTACTTCTGTTTTAAAACAACCGATTTTCTAGGACACCCGTTAAAACCATATATAGAATCAACATCAAATTAAAGTACAAAGTGATCAAAATAATTGAATTAGAAATATGTGATGATAAAACACAGAGTCACAAGCTATAACATCAAGTATATAACACAAAACGGAATCTATTTTGATTTGATTGATCATGGTGGGTGCATCAAAAGTAAATCACCATCTTCCAGTCTTTCCACATAACTACATCTCAATAATACTCCTAGTGTTTAATTCGGCAATTGTCCAGTACTGGACAAGTTAGCAAATATCTAAAAGGGACTTTGACTATGTGCTTGACATTGAACAAATAGACAATTACAAAATGTTATCTCTTTCAATGTTGATTAACCAGCTGCAGCATGTCAACTGGGTTTGAAAAACATGGACTTATCAAGTATCAACCAGTCCAAATAGAAAACTTTGATAATTTTTGAGGTATTATTGTTTTTCTGGATGTCGTCGCTTGCAGCTACTTTGAAGGTAGCCGATAGTTCAAAGCTTATTGGTCCCTCAGGTTGTAAGGCAAAACTGCCATGTCCGTGTTTGGTCCTTATTTTTTCAATAGCCTGTAGTAAAAGCTAAAGTTGGACAATTTCTGCTTTTCTCACAGTGCTGTTGTAATGGGCAAAAGGTTCAGACTGCTGATTGAGGTCTTTTGATGACAAATATTTGCACACGTACAGTCTTCTGAGTTTGTGACAAAACGCGTAGGTAAGCAATTGTAAAATGTAACTCTACATTTACGTGTACCCCTTCATGTAGGTAACGATCTATTGTCATTTCTTAGTTCTTAATTGACTTTATCAGACGGTGTTTGAAAACTATTTTTCAAATGAAAGTTTGGTTCATAATTATAAGGCGTCTGGACGGACAGATAATGTAGCCATTTGTAAACGTATGAAGATGGGAGCAAGGCAAAGCTACCGGCACTTAGATGTAATCATTTGAAAAGTGATAACGAGAAACACTCACCAAAGTTGCCACTACGGAGATAAGCAGATGTGTCTGTCCCGTTGTACACTGTGAATAGAGACATCAAAGTACAAAATCATTCAACGGAAGACGACTTAGACTGTTTTTCTTTACTTCTGGTAAACGAATCTTCAGCTTTTATGGTAAATCGAATAAAACGTAAACCTTTTCTATCATGGCAATTATCGTGACTATATCACCCCTGAATTACCTCAATATAGAAACAGTTCTTATCTTTTTACAAGAATTACAAAAAAATAAGTTTCCTGTCGGGCTATCTAGAAATACTACGTCCTTTAACCTAATTGAAATAGCTGGAGATACCGGCTAAATTCAGATGTAATTCTACTCTCCCGCTAGGTAATAGGCCAGTATACACAGTGTTTAACAAGTTATCTAATGTCTAGTATTCCTCTCTTCTCTTAAGGAATCACATTGCTTCGAGCACTGATACTTCCACAACATAGATAACACAGACGGAATGCATCGAAAGCATTTTCGAAATCAGCAACGTTTGTCATTCCAACGTTGCAGATTTTGAGAAGGCTTTTGAATCATAACATTTCAACGTACGATTTGATTATATCAAACTAGCTTCGCATAATTAGGGTTATCCTGATGGTCTTGCACTGCGCTTACGATAACTGCTCCTGGCATTTTCATTTAGTTCGAAATATGCTGACTTACCAAGGTATGCTATTCCAGCGGTGAGAATGAAGAGGAGGACCATAACGACCACGTGGTAGCACGCCATTGAGTTCTGCCTCGATTTCTCCTTCTTTCGCTTGGCCTCATACTGTTGTGGTTTTCTTGACCAACTCGCCTCAATATCCTGATAACAATGATAAGATCAAGATTTGTCACATGTATTCTTTTAAGCACACAAAGATTGTAATTTTTTCAAGTAGGAAGTTTCAGGTTGTGTTATCTAAAATACCACACCCTACTACTAAATTGAAGTACTAGATTGGTGGATGCACTAGATAGAATATTTATCTTTACTTCAAAGTGCAGACTATGTTATCTTACAATGAGGATGTTTGGGCGAAAAAAACTGCCACAAGAACGACATATAGACATGTTGAGATGCAATCGTCTGTTGTGTGTACGGTAGTCCTCCTAACATCACAATCAAATAACGGTTTCTTTTGTTCCTGCTGTTACTGTTTGCGCAACCTTTGTCGAGCATGGAAAGGAATTTTGTTCCGTATCTTTACTTGTGTTTGATATCCACTTCCTTAATTGACCTATTTTCTCATTTTGCCTAGATACCATGGCTATAAATAGTCAAGCTTGAGTTGAGAAAATGCCATCTTTTTTAACAGAAACTTTTCGTGAGCACGTATCTTTCTTTTTTTGGCCACGCCTCTAGGTGGAGGAATGTTTCCCTTTCTTTTAAATAAAATCATGTCAAAATAAATGGCAAGGATTTCCATATTCATCACAATGATAAAAATAGCATTACGAATATGCATATCTATAGTTCACATATACAGAGATTAATCCAGAACCAACAGCGTACATTAAGCAATTTCTCCTACATTATTCAAATTCTTGAATAGATGAGATACACAATGTAACATATGGCATGTATAGAGTTATGTTGTTCGTACACAGTATCCGTATCTTGGATACAGTGTCTATACACCTGTCTACTCACAACCTCTACTTTTCATGAGAAGCATTCATGAACTAGCATTTCCGTACAGACAATAAAAAAATGAGCTCACAATTTTTGCTTTGATCCTACCATATGTTAACTGACAACGACAATTTTCTTTATCTTTAACGTTTAAAAAAACAGGTAACGACCTGCTAGTTTGTCTCACCTCAAGAGAAGTGGGAGTTTTAAGTTGTCTGGAGGCTTTGTCTCTTCGGCCCATATTATTTGTAGCTTAAACTTGAATTTCACAGCAGCGCACGCTCGATACAATATGACGACGTCTGTCTAAGCCCTTTTATCGATGTAGATATAAGATATACCCCCCAGCTAGGAGGTCATTTGACGTCTGTGTGACAAGCGGTCAGTTCCTGATGACGTGCAGGAATGTGGGACCAACCCAGTGACGTCACAGATCGTTAAACTAGTTAATATTAACACGGTTCACTTGAGACATCATCAGTGTGTGTACATGTCTGATAGCCGGGCAGCTGTTACTATCCTAGTTAACTGCGACATGATGTCTATTTGTCGATGTCTTACTATTTCAAAAGAAGGAAAATAGAGTTTTGTAGGTGAGTGATTGGTAGCTAAATAAAAGCAGTTAAGAACTCATTCACCGTGTCAATATATCAAAATGTAAATAACAAGGGCACAACGGTTGTCGACAGAGACAAGCGAAATGTTGGATTTCAAAGCCAAAGGGGGCGAGGCGCCAAAGGTTTCCTCGGTTCTCAATGCCTGCTCGTGGTCAACTTGTACTTAGGATTGTTTGATTTACCCCCAATAAACTATCAAATACTGTTTTGAAGCAGGTAACTGCCTTTAAATTTGGCAAGCACCACAAATCATGCGGGTAGGAAGCCTTAAAGTTTCTCGTCAATACGTAACGCCATTTCTTACGTACATTCATAGACATTTGAACGAACAAAATCAGCTGTTTTGTCTGATTATAACTCAACTTCTTTAGTGGCATCGATAGCCGAGCGGTTGGGCTAGTGAACAAAGGATCGAGAGGTGGCGGGTTCGATTCCCGGCCGCGGGTAGACGCGTGAAGGGAAATTTCCTCACTTCACCCAGGTGTAAATGTGTACCTGACCTTGGTTGGAGAGGCAAATGGCGGTGGAAGGAGAAGGATGAGTCCCACCTTCCAATACTGTGCCCAAAGCACAGTATATAAACATGTTGCCCCTACGGCCACTTAAAGGATACGGGACTTTTACCTTTACCTTTGATAGCCAGTAATAATTTTCTCAAGCCAGGGCAATTTTTAATTTGTAAAAAGTTATGGAAACGGGAAGAAAGGGAGTGGAACAAATTTCAAACGAGATAGATCAAACTTCTCGATTTTTGTCTTAACCGATGGAATATTTCTTTGGTCAGCAGTTTCACATCTGTAAACTTCTACTACCTCTTCGGCGGTTCCGTAAAAGCTTTTCTGAGTGCTATGTAAATATTCCATTTTGTTACAAAACAGCGATTTATGTCGCCATTGGAAACTGGGCTTAGTGCCCGGTCACATGTGTCGTACGACACGATTACGACAGCAAGTTGAGGGTGTTCTTAAGACAGTCCTGGATATGTGGTTTAAGATTCAAAATTAAAGTCAATCTTGGCTTAGTTGGGGATATATCGTACAAAACTAAGAAAATTGAAGGCATTTCTGGAACAGTCGAGAATGTGTTTTACAAATTTAGTTGCCTTATAACGAGAAAGGTTGCCAGAGATCCTTGTCGGCGGTCAGTTCTGTCATAGTCGTAGATGATAATCGTACGACAGCAAAACTCGTACGACATATGTAACCGCGCATTGACACTATAGGTACACATTTTTATTACAAAGCTATTTTCAAAGCCACATTGTAAGAACGCAGGTCACCAATACATGCGCGTTGCCTAGTTCCCACTCTATGGCGTTTCCTTGTCGACGTTTTTCTTTGTGCAGCGTTTGCAATAACAAGTCTCTACATTCCGTCTCGTCTAATGTATTATGCTGACGCTTTAATAGTTTAAATATTCAACGAGCAACTAGAAAACTACGGAAGATGCACGTATATTATGAACTCGGTCTAACGTCTATATGTTTGTTCTTAGTTTTTGTTGTCGCTTTTAGGCAATTTTTCAAAGATACTCGAGGTTGGGAACAAGAAAGGCCACGAAATTGAGGAAGTATGGAGCTTTGATAGAAGTAAACGGCAAAATAGGAAGAATTGATAAGGAAAAACAAGCAACGTAAATGGCCCCAAGGCAAGGAAAAGATCCTAGGACACAAAATATGTTACTGACAGATAAAGAAATGTACGCAGAAGAAACGTAGCAACGAAAGGACAAGGAAACACTAGCAGTTCTTTTCTTTGAGAAAATAAGCTGATGTAACATATACACCACATACATACGATACGAGTCAATATCTTTGATTTTTCGCACTTGACTATCACTTAAAACAATCTAATAATCTATCAAAATCAATTTTTTAACACGCGCGTTTTTGGCCAGCTTTTGATATTTTGTTTTTGTCACATGTATTCTTTTACTGAGAGGCTACAGATTTCTTCATCAATGTCGTACGTTCGTACGTCTACACGTTTGTGGGTCAGCCGTTGCTAGCAAAAGCTGCCTTGGCTGACCCAGTGTAATGAATTGTTTCATTCTCAATAAATACAAAATAGTCCAGATGTAGCATTTACAAGAATCTATGTTCTTAGTCATTAGAAATGCCTAGCTTTGTGTCCTCTTAACGCCGCAAGAGATATTTTGTTTCCACCTTTACGCGTTTGCATTTGTCCGGGTCCGACATGTTGTACATGTGCATGTCTTTTTATATGCCATATTCATATGTGACCGTTAACTCACATACCTTTGTAGCCTTTACTTTATACTTAACACACCGTCTGGCATTAGTTCCGTGTATTCATGACTAAATAGTCATTAAGATAAGACCAGGAAGGAGTAGACGCCCGTTGCTTTTGTTCTATCCAACAGTTGAACTGTGACTTTACCTGTTCGGACTTTATACGGGTTATCCGTCTGGATGGCGCCAGCGACACATTGATATAATAAACACTACAAAATCATATCTGATCGTGGTCAAAACGACTGTATGTACGTATGTGGACCTAAAGGCCAAAATGATCTTTCTTAAACTACTGCTGGACCTTTTAAGGTGAAAATACCTTTTAAGGTGAAAATTAATCCTAACCTATGGTACAAACACCAATGCTTTTTTCATGTACAAAAGCTGTGGATATGAGTATAATCCGAAACAAACGGTACGATTTCAAATTCAAATGCTACCTTTTTTTATCAAGAGGAATGTACAGGGCTCACAATTTGTCAACACTTTGCCTAGTTCTTATGGCATGCGTTTCCTTGTTAGGCACCAAATGTCCGTTAAACGTCTTCTATCCTGCATGCTGTATCAAGGTAACATTCAAAATAACGACTTATCATAATTCTAACTCACCTCAAAAGAACCGGAAGGGCTGCCACGATCCATGTCGCGAAAGTACCTGGATGATCTGTCTCGTCCTGGCATGGTAGTTTGGAACTTGCGCAATAACAATTAAAAAAACACAGAAGTAGCCGCAATAAGATCGATGCGGGCCGGGGTCTCGTTCAAAAATGCCCGTGTTTTTCCCCACGTCTCGGTTAGACCACGCTAGACACACATGTACGCGTCACATGGCGACCACTCCCATTTTCCCATGTGACTAATACATGAACGTCTAGCCTGGAACCCAGTCTGTTGCCAGGGTCCAAACGGGCAAGTCTTCGGCGTCAGTGCAACATGCCACCGAGGAAAATTTGTCTCAGCCCCCTTGACGAAAACCCGTCTCATGTGAAAATCACCGGGGTGTTACAGTTAGCCAGGCGGGAATATACGCTTATATTACCGAGGAAACCCAACCTGTAGCCCCGGGAGAGACTGGTGACCAGCTTAACGGAATACGGAACAAAGTTCTTCATACGTCACAAATATTGACGCAAGCTGTGAAAAATGGACCACTTGTACTGAGGTGGGGCGGAAGGTACATGTATACCGGTAGCAAACAAGATGATTTAACCTTTGGTATACATATAACTTGGTATATTAGTAACTAGGGCGGTACTTTGCATTGCTACTCCGTTTAAAATGCCTACCACCTCCCTCACCCTCACCAGTTATTAGAATAAGCAAGCAAACTCCTTTTTAATAAAAATTGATTTACTTCGAAAGAAATTCAAGAACCAGAAAAAATACGAAAGTTGAATTATTATCACCGTTCCAAATTTTCTGCGATTCTGCAATAATCATAAAGCAGAACTTCTGTGTACACACAAAAAAAGGCTGATTAAGCTACCGGCAGGGTCTCTATTATTGGTAATAAATATTAGCAAAGTCAAATATGATGTTCCTCATATTGATAATTACAGAGTCACATATGTAATCCAAGTGCAATTGACGGCTTGCAACCGAGAGACGCTCTTGCTAAAAGTTCCCTTTTTTTACTTGTTCGTTGTAGTTTTCAAACTTCCCTTTCAACAACCTGAGTCGCCGTAATGCGTTCTTTAAGAAGGGCCTTTTGTAGTGATTTGTTTCCTTGTTTTCTTAAGGTTTAAGACACGTCAAGACGTTGCTCTCTGTAACCAAGGCGGCTAATACGAAAACACTTTTGTGTTACATTAATGTATTCTTATTCACAGTGGTATTCTTTTATGTGGTACGTGTCCTTACCCCACACTGTTTGTACGTTGATTACGTGTTTTACATAATTGAAAACCTTAGTTTTACAAGGTAACAGGAAAGAATAGCGGAAATAGGGAAACACCTTAGTAATATAACATTCCTGTATTCTGATTTACAGTGACATGCTTTTAAATGGTACGTGCCACTCCCCACATTGGTTTATTCATTCTTCATAGCCTTGGTAATAAAAAAATACCATGTTGCTTTATAATAGGAAAGAATAGAGTTTATGTTTTTAAGGAGAGAAAAGTGATGATGCGTTATTTTGAATTGGTAGTAGATATCAGAACTGTTTCCCTTTCTTGGCCTCTGTTATTACGGCTTACCGCAAATACACTTGTCTCAGATATACTTTACAGTGAGCTGTTATTTTGTTATGTCAGTTGTATCATATGTTTTACCTAAACACCCCTTCCCAAACATACTACTAGAAATGCTGAAGGACATAGTCACTTCCGAGTCCCATATTTTACCTTTAAGTCATTTTTTCACACAAAAATTGAATACGGTCCTCTCAAAGCTATACCGGTACCAAATAAGGACAAAAAAAGTGTTTTGGCGACTCATTGGTGGTCTTTGTACACGTGGCCATGGCAACGTTGCTGACAAAGGTTCACCCTCGTACGACCCTCAAATACCATTCTGCTGACCAATGTTTGCTAGCCATGTTAGAACTACCACAAGGTGACTCGTTTACGTGCACTTTTCTAATCAGATTCAATCAGAAGTTTTATAAATTAGAAAATAACGGTTTCTTTGTATTCGTTTTATCCACATATGTCTGTCTGGTGCTCCATTAAACAGTAGACAGTGTCTATCTCGAGTGCACTCGCTTAGTAATGCAAACAACGTGCCACTTGTTTAAGCCGCTTTTGAACTTTGAAAACACACGTAAGCCACGTCAGTTTGTGAAGGATTATAAGTCTGAAGAATAGCTATGCCCAGTAACAGTCGCAGAGTAAAGGAACTTGGCTACTGTTATCGTTTGCTCAGCAGGTTTAGTATAGAAGGAAAACAAGGTGAGGATTGTACATGGTACACGCCCCCCTCCCCACATACTCGTCACTGATGAAAGGTGTAAAGTATAAAGTTGAGTAGATTCACACGTCATATGACCACAAGGTAGGACTTCTTGGAAGGGACCCTATCACGCTCTTATCAGCTATGGCATCACGTATAGGTAGAGTGCAAATGTTCTAGATTTGGACCCCCTGGCCCCCAAACACACACACCTTTACGGCAGAGGGACGGTATTTTTAAGGGCGAGATGGAAGTGGCTATTGACAGGATGATCCTGTCAGCAGTGCAACTTTTTCTACTGCTGACAGGATGATCTTCGTGACTGTGACGTACATGATCTGGCTGTCATGTGACGGAAACGGTTGTTGTATATCCTTACATGGTTCTTTTTTGCATTGTTAAAATCATACGACAAAAATCGTACGATATCCTACGACAAGTAAAAGAATTTTGCGACGGATGTTACCGCGCCTTTTAGATCGTAGATCTTGATTATGATAAGAATTTTTCTCGACAGAGAAAACAGACATCAAAGCAGCTGCTTAATGATACAAATCATAAAAAATATAAAAACATACTTTGATTGACTCAAAGTTCACTTCCTCATCTGGCGTTTTCTGACCATTTCTTGGGAGACATTTTTTCAACATTTCCTGCTAGATCAACCTTTATTTAAGTGTGTCACGCACTGCCTTAACCGTACAATACAACCTAGGCGTTTCGACAAATATCTCTTCATTTCGTATCTCGGTGAATGCCCCCATGTGGTACTATTTCATTGACACAACCATGTTTATACACCGCCGGCTTTGGTGTCACAAAGAACGGTTGTTTGCACGCCAGACGGTCTTTCAAAGCTGGCCCTCACGGCCTATCAACGTCAGGCGCTGGACAAACAATTTACTCAAGATAAATGGCCGAGTTTGACCACCAGCTGAGCACGACATGAGGAAGTAGAAAATATGGTTTGACGTTTTGACTGAAAAAAGGCTGACCATAGCAGAAGAGGTGAAAAACATAAAAAAAGAAGCTCTAAGTTGATATGTATTTTTTGTCGTGTTCTTTGACAGTTATTGATTGTGCCCTCTTCCTCCCACTTTTCCACCTCCTTTTCTCCCTCTTATCTCTCTTTCTCCCTCCCTTTCTCCCTCCTTTTCTCTAATTTTTTCCCACTTTTCCCTCTTTTTCCCTCTCCCTTTCTCCCTCATTTGGCCTCCTTTTGCCCCTCCTTTTCTCCCTCCCCTTTTCCTCATTTTCTCTCCCCCTTTCTCCCTCATTTTCTCCCTCCCTCCTTTCTATCTCCCTTTCTCTCTCCCTTTCTTTCTCCCTTTCTCTCTCCCTCCCAAAGTAGTAAAAAACAACTCCTAATTCAATTACGTCTATAAACAATGTGTTTACCATCTAATTCGTTTCACAATACTTAACCTAAGCCACTAATGGGTATTCAACATTCCAAGTCACATTTTATCTAGACACACCTTCATTATCTATTCCTGTATGTACACACGACACTCTTCTGACTCTGCTGCTTTGCCATGGCACCAGGGGAGGAGTTAACAATTAGGTGACCCTATTTTTTCACTCAGGTGACTGTCCCAGTTTCTAGGTTAACTTTTAGTCCAAGGTACAGGCTAAGTCATCGCACGGTTACAATGTAAGGAATTAAATAGGTTGGCATATCTGATGATATTGATGAATCAGACTAAAGGAGTATACAATGGGCCTATGTTTCACAATCATAAAAGTTTAAGCAATTTTATCATTCTTAAACGCTACTGACTGCATGGCTTGGAAGGGGCGTTTGTGTATCATTTTTTTGAAATCTTAATTCAGACAATAAGTCTATTTAGCGATTCTTATTATAACCTGTATACACATTCAATTTGAAAAATCAACTTTTGAACTACTTGCAATATTGTATGTTTGTATGTATGACTGTTTTAATCGTCGTAAGCGATTATACTATAAAGTGAAATATCATATGTAATAATTTCACCACTCTTAAGCTTGTAAATTAGGAGAGTGCAATGTTGTACAACATGTTGTATGTCGCTGTGAATCTTTTCAACCATTGTAAGTTGAATTCAATTCAGTGTCACTTACACTGCGAAATTTCTATAGACACATGTTAAATCCAACTTAGGCGTGAAATGGTAAATAAACAAGTCTTCCTCTGTTTTCATATCTTGTTTAAATACCTACATTTATTACCCAGTGGATTTTTTTAAATTGTACGGATTGTACGGTTCCTAATCTTATAAGCAGAAGAGCACCAAAAAAAGTGATGTGTCATCTGGTCAATTGGAGGGCACTTTGAGTCATTCACCTTTGACACTACGCTATCATGGTACGCAAATAGACATTTTCACTGATCCCATTGCATGATGGGAGACACGGGGCACTATGGGTAGCTCAAGGGGCAAACAACATCATTGCTATGACGGTGCACATGCCGTGTATACCTGCTTGTATGTAGTATACGGTTCTCATAAAATCGTCTGGTTTTCATTAATATTATTATACATATTACATATTAAGTGACAGTTGGGACTCGTATCTGGATATATATCAGGAATATATGTGGCAAATATGTCAAGTGAATCAGTACTACATGATTGCCCATGAGATGCCCCGGTGTGGTGAACATACATACTTATCTAATCAAATGACTTCATAGTTAATGATGGCTTCCATTAATCGTCATTAAGTCTATGTTTACCAAAGGTGTGAGAAGGTGCCAAATATAGAAACACTTGTTATTCCTTACATCAACTGGTATTTTGTTATCTTATGCTAGGTGTCGCTACATGTAGTTATCATAACTACATAAGTACTTTATTGTTGTTGTCAGTAAATTCTTCGGTACCTTAGAACGTCGGACACGAAAATGACCCTAGGTTTGGCTAGGGCCTCGATATTGCTGATTGATGCATATTTCATTGATGAATACCCAGAGATCATTGAACAACTGGTTGTTGATGTATATTTTGTCAACGCCTTGAGTATATATCATTGTTTGGTGAGTAGAATTTTAAGGTTCATTTTGTATTTCTATTTTCTAGTTGACCATACGATAGTCGCTATACTTTTTGTTGCGACATTCTATACTATACAATACTATATTATAATTGTAAATCTAACGTACATAGTTTCCCGATGCATGCTGGGAGACGCGGGGCACTATGGGTAATACAGGGGGCAAACAGCATCATTACCATGACAACGCGTATGTCTGATCTGTGTTGTCATGGGAATCATTTTGTTGCCCCCTGTGTTACCCATAGTGCTCCGCGTCTCCCATCATGCAATGGGATCCGTGAATGGGTCTATGGGATCGGGACGTCATATTCCCTAGTGCTTCAATAATGTACTTATCAGAGTATGATTCGAATCTGTAGACAAGTGACGCCATACCAGGTTATTGCAGCAGTTTTTAGTCTCATTTACAGAAGGCTTTGACAAGTTAGGCATGCCAACGACTCATTAGGGGAAAATGTATGAGACGTGAATATGTTTGATCTCTACTTTATCGCGCTACAAAATGGCTGCTATGACATTATGATAGTAGTTGCGTAGCGGGGAGTGCCGCATAGACGAAACACAATCGAGATATGCCCTATTTTGGGACGGAACTTGCTCCTCGAAAAAAAAGATGGCGGCATCAATTGAAGTTGAAAAACGGAATTCAAGAACCATACTTTAGAGGTATGTTACCAAACAATTTACCTGAAAAACAGCGCTATAAGTTGCAATTAATGTTTCTATTTCCGTCCAAAGTTCTAAATTAAACCACTAAGCCCTTAATTTGAGACAGATTTGTGAATTTACTTTCACTTTGGGGACAATTACTGCCCTAAATCTTCAATAAATCTAAGACTGACACCTGTTTTTACTTTTACTTTTGACACGATTCTGTCATAAGACAACATGATTCAAAAGCCAGAAGAAACAACAAGAAATCTACCCATGTATGCATATTGCGTGGCGTTTGTCTGGAGATAATGATCAATGTATCTATTAATGTAAAGATGTCACGCCAAAACACCACCATAGGTATTCTAAGTGCTTGCTTTTCGACCAATAATTCTTCAGTCGTCGACAATTAGTTGGTACTTGAGATCTCTGGCGTGGACAAAAGCAAATTTGTTAAACCGTTGACCAGCCTCTCACTACATGTACATGGGTGTGGCAAATGTCATTAGGTCAGGGACGTAAAGCAGTCGTAAAATACTGCGTCAACTGACCACAAAGCGTCGTATTGTCGTAAAACCTTGCTGGGCGTCGACACATTTAGGCAGTTCTGCTAGACTTTTTGAGGTCATTTCGACTTTGAGGAGAAGACAACAGACATGGGATCGCGCTGGTTTAACCCGATGAGCCGTCCTACTATGGCCAACTTATACAACGCTGACGACAGATCGGACAAGGTAGGAAAAAAACATAACCTTCTTTTTTCAACCAAAACGTTTTTCTACAGTATTTTTTAGCTTCTAAATGAAGAGTTGTTTTTTTGGTCGTTTTTTTCTTCAAAAAATTAATTCGTACCTTTTTCTCATATATCGCATCACAGATGAACACATTGCCCCTTTTTATATCTATATGTAAAAATAATCAATGTGCACTTGATCACGAATGTGATTTTAACTCTGGTATTTCCTAGACATGAAAGATTGTGGGAACACTATAACGCTTTTGTGCTACTGTGGTGTTACGTGTTATGCAAATGTACACGTTTCACCAATGTACAGAAAAAAAGTGTAAAATGTAGAAAATAAACATACAACCTCCAAAAATAAGAAATACAGAAAAAGATGTAAAACCTACAATAAAAGTACCTGGTGTAAAACCTACGAGAAAAATTGTAAGTCCTAAAGAACAATGTGTAAAACCTACAGAAAAATGGTACAATTTACAACAACTTAAAGGTGTAAAACTTACAGAAAAATAACATATTTTCCACTTTTCATGCATTTGAAAGGACTTGACGAATACATGGTCTCTGCGCCCACAAGAGCGTCGTAAACTGGACGCTAAGAGACGCCGCCGAGACTGTCATCTTGCGTGCTTCGTCGGGATCATCTTCCTTCAGCTGTTCATAGCTGCAGGAGTGGCATTTCTCGGTAAGATCTGGGCTTTCTTTAAAAATATTTTTGGTGGTATCAATGTGGGGAAATGTCATGTTTGTACTATAATAAAAGCAATTACACTCTGTTTTTGATTTATCAGGCGATATCATAGTAGAATTTGTTGACCATCTGTTATTGAGAGTCTATGACAAAACATGAACCTTGCAATCGGTAGAAATACGAACGTTTACATCAAACCATTTGAAATGTTCCTATAAAAGCTCGCCCAAAAATGTTTTAAGGATTTAGAACTCTCCTTTCAACAAGGCTCTTTAAGATACTTCTCTGTTTTGTCAGCAAAATAACTTCATAGTAACAGCATTGAATTGGCAGATAGCAGTCCTTCTTTTAATGTATTTCTCTCCATTGCCGTCTCTTTACTGATAACGTTCTAATTTGTATCTACAGTATGGAGTTCGGTCGACACGTCCAGCAAGCTTACTCCTCTTAGGACAAGTGAGTATTTCTGTCTTTGTTGTTCTTGCTTCAAAGTCATTTGTAAAAAGTAAGCGCTACCTTATAAGCAATCGAACCCTGTACAGATATCTTGACCACAAGTACTGCTTGCTTTACTTGTTTTTCCCTCGATCAACTTTTTCACATCCCCCCCAAAAAAATCTTTTGTCCTAGATCCTATTCGCAGAGTCCCCTGCCAAATTCTCATTCAAGAGTCTGATTTACATAGTCAGGGTGAATTCAGAAGCCCATGTGTAGTATGGACCAATGGCAACCAGTTTCACATAACATTTGAGTAATCGTACAACTGCTACTGCTGACCCAAATGACCGTAATTACTCGCGGTTTTCAATTAAAGATTTGTCTCGCCGCAAAAGAGACAGAGTAACAAATACACCCAACCCTCTACCGTTTCTATAAAGAAAAGTTTTCCTGGTGACGTCATATGCTAATTGAACCCTGCAAAAGTACAAACACAACTGGTCAAACGACGTTGCTGCGAATTGACTTTATGTTAATCGCTGCGTACAAACTGTCTAACTTATAGACTTAACATACTAGATAAGTTAGAGTAACTGTATTTAACAAAGGTGTGACAACAAGGCTGGGCCATTGTGTTATGCATGGCCACATTTTTCCTTATTTATTCCATCTGATTCTTTCACAAATAAATCACGGACCTATGTACATAGGAGGATATTAGTCGAGGGCTTATGTTTAAGTTACGGGGGCGTTTCTTGACAATCTACAACTATCATGGTGAATAGATTTAGTCTCTTTAAACGTTTTACTGGTAAAAGTAAGACGTCAGTTTCATTGCTCCCGACTAGACGAGGTTATTGTAGTATACCTTTCTTATTGCAAATGTTTTCATTTTCATTGCACTCTTTGTTATGATTTGAATACCATCACCACGTTAAAAATAGACGTAAAGACATAATGAGGACAAAATAATTGATGCATTTTGATTAAGATTAGCGCTTATCATGGTGATTACATATAATGTGAAATGTAATACATTATTGCCGTCATCTATCATCAATTTTGATCCAATCATCTTGTCCATCAATGGTGCAACTGGTCGACACACCTAGTGATGACAGTATTTAATCTACATTTGCTGAGATACAGGCAAATATGTTATGAACTTATGAACAATCGATAAGCATGGGGCATGTTGTTTTGAAATGCTTAGCAGAGGTCATCGCCCTTTTTGAGGTGATTGTTAAAGGTACTCAATGAAAAATTAGGACAATTTTAGAAGTCGATCTTTTAATAATTTCTTGACATTGATCAACTTTATGGCATTACTTGATGATGCAATATAGTGGAAATGTGACACCATAAATGTGTAGAACAGCCGCAAATTTGTTTACATCCAGCTAGCGTGTATTTACTGGTACCAACCAGAAATAAGCGACCATGGTACAGTTTTCTTTCAGTTGTTTGCAAACGTAAGAAACATAAGATGTAATGCGTAAAATGTACCAAAAATTGCCTGCAAAGGTCTATAACATGAAGAATTTGTTCAGCAGAAAATTTCCAAGTTTGTTGCCAAAAATCCTACCTTGTGCACCTTTAAGGGCGTCCTGCGAATGACTAAATGCCTGTATTAAATCAAGCTCTTAAGGTGCGACGTTCGCGTCAACGCGAGAGACGTAATAGGTGTACACAGCATTTTATTACCACCTAGTAAATGTCACCTTGGAGAGTTTTATGACGTCTAACCTGCCATTTAATGACTTTGACGCCGTGAACAAAGGAACGAGCCTTGTACGGCTTAATCCACCTACTAGGGTAACTAGACAACCGAAAGATGTCAGAGGTTGTAACGTTATTGTTTTGTCGCAACCAAAGAAAGAGAAGTTGATAATACCGAATGTTGTGAATGAGGTGTACTACGTTGTTAGGACAAACAACAAATAGGGCAAAGGCAAACCTATCTAACGTTGCCATACATATCAGCAATGTGTTTGGCTACTATATATACTATAGTATTTGGGGGCTTCAAGCCATTAGTGAATATACGGCTACATTTATACTATATCTTTCAAACTCACTTGATATACAAACTACGTACACGTATATCGCGTTGGAGGTACTAGCACAGTTTATATGGCGCTACATGGTAGTTATGCCCCATAATAGGATTATTCTTTTACACTTGTCGATTAGAGGTGACCCGGTGTGCGTGGCTGAAAAAAAGTAGCGAAGCCACATTTCACTACTAGGTACTTGAAAAAGCATCATACTTTACCTCACTTGAGAATAACTGTTTTACCTTTTTTATATAATAATTCTTCAGATTATATAACAAGTGACGTGTTGAAGTGCAATCATACTGAAGCTCTTTGTAGAATGCAGCAGGTTTGTAATAAATTACATTCACCTTTACTGATAGGTACCCAAGGCCTCTGCGACTCGGAGCCGTGTAAGAACGAAGGAGTCTGTTTTGAAGGAAGTAATGGTTTCATCTGCAACTGCGGAGAGGCTTGGAGTGGAAAAACATGTGAAATAGGTAAGATAATTACATTTCAAGCATCTTTAATTTTATTAAAAGTCATCTTGAAGACAAATTTCCAACCCCACTCAACAACAATCCAATATGTGATGAATTGTTTCGCATAAAAACGTTTGAACATGTAAAATCAACTAAGGCTTCAATGCATATTTCATATACCCTTTAAAACGACCCCTCCAACATTTTAGATGTGGAAGAGTGCAAAACGTCCCCTTGCGGAGTGCAAGGGATCTGCACCAACACAGAGGGGAGCTTCATTTGTGCCTGTAACGATGGATACGAGGCAAGCACTGGCTGCAAAGGTAAATAACATCTTCTTTGGCTCAGTATGGATTATTCTATTGTGCCTCTTACCTTCAAAGGGGATATTTCTCCGTGTACATCCTCGTAATTCATCCCCCGAATCGATGACAAAAGGTAACATTCTAAAGCTTTTGGTGACTTGTCCATATTTTGCAGCTGCATCTTTTTAAACAGAGTTTGTTGTCTTCATGTTGTTAGAGTTTGTTTGCTTTGTTCACACATGACTTAGATATAGACGAATGCCTCGTGGGGACCCCTTGCGGTGACAATGCTGACTGCAGCAACACAGCGGGCAGCTACATGTGCACATGCGCGTCGGGATGGGTGAACGACGGCCCAACAAACTGCGTCGGTAAGTTCTTTAAGATTTTCAGCAAATAGTAATCAATAGTATCACAACAATGGCACAATTTGTTACATATTTGTAAATCCTCATTTGATGCCCAAGTCAGACATCCATATAATGTTTATCATATGCATATATTTATAGTTATTATCGGTGAAGTAGCCTGGAGTCCAGTCTTGTTAGCTTTGGTCCGCTCCCAACACCGCTAGCCACCAACAAACGATGTTGGGAGTGGGCCAAAGCTAACAAGGCTGGACTCCAGGATATAGGTGAAGTGTCTTACTAAAATGTTAAGCAATTTGACATGGGAAAGTGCTATAGCATGTAATTATGACATCAAGCGGAACATACCTATATCGTGATACACAGGAGGGGCACATGTATCGAAAGTTGAACTTTTCATGCCACCCCCACCCCATTCCCTTACACAAGCTTACCGAATGCGGTTTCTACTGATGTACGTGTGTGAGTAACCTAAAAATAGATACTGATAGAAAGGATTGTTTCAGATGTCGACGAATGCTTGGGACAGCCCTGTACTCTTGGAGCCGACTGCGAAAATACAGACGGGAGCTTTCTGTGCAAGTGCGCAGGTGTCCTCATTTCACCAAGTGAAAGTTGTGACGGAGGTGTGTTCTTATTTCTTGCATTTTCCACTTGGAGAGCATCATGCTTTCTCTTATTTCGGCCTTAGCACCATGGTTGCGCAAAAAATACTGATTGCTCATTAAAAAAGTGTCATTATGTTATCAATAGCATCATATACTATGGGGTAAAATCATTAAGGTGAACTGACCACGTTTGGACAAGTCGATTTCAAATAATGTCAGTTGCCTAAGAAACACTGTATTTTATATATTTCTAGAAATGCTAGCTACAACAATGTTATCTTCTTGATTTGTCCAAAAGATGAGGTAACCGTGCGTCCACCACACGAGCTGATAAACGAGACTGGCTGGTCTCTAGGCGACAGTATCGTCAATGGTAATTGGTCGGCTGGAGCAGCGGGCAACAACGTCACCGGTGACTGTGACCAATCAGACTACTTTACCTTCCCAGTCGACAACATATGCCAGGGGGACAACGTCGGACAGGCTATCACAAACGCAAGTAGTCATAGCGGTAGATTATCCTGGCATTACAAGAGGGGTGTTGCAAACACCTACGGCTCGGGCACGCCGTTTTCTCCAGGGCTGACCGTAAAAGTGGGGAGATCAGACACTGGCTACAACGGACAGGCTGACTCGTTCTACGCATCCTTTTGGTTCAAGGCGGCGAAAGACTACACCAACGAATATGGCGACGGTTCGCGCATCTTGGTCGCGGCCGGAGACCCGAACGGCACCGAGCCTTCGTCCAACTATCTCGAAATCAACTTCCCAAATCGGCGTCGCAGCCAAATATCCATCAGAACAAGGGAAAGCCACCCAAGCTACGAGCAATGCGCGACATCGAAAAATTGCGGAGAGGACTTCGGCCTCATCTACACGACTGTAGCTGAAGATCTCGACCCCCTGCAATGGCACCACGTTGAGATGACCCTCCGCGCCAAACCTGAAGACTACAAAGATGAGTGGTTCTACAAAGTAAACGGCGTGCCCTCCCCACACACGCACGGGGCATACTTCAAGACCAAGCAATATGACGAAGGTAGATACTTGTACGTCAACAGGCTCAACTTTGCGGCTCTGCACCAACCATACGTCGACGTCAAAGGCTACTTTTTCGACGACATCTACTACAAAGCCTTTAACTCAGCTCAACCTACAATCATCATGGCCGAATACTCAACCTCCTTCGAAGAACAGTAGCTCAGAACGCATCAGCTCAAAAACGTGTAAAAATTTATGTCCATAACATTTAAACTTAGTGTCTAAAAGTAAAGTTTTTAATCAGAAAATAGTTTTATAAGAATACCTTTAAGAAGCTTGCAAAATGACTGATATTCATGGTCGCCTCCCTCATGACAGGTCGATTTGTACTTCACATGAATAAACAAAGCTTCAAACAATAAAACAAACATACTAACAAACAAAACAAGCAAACGAATGTATATGTCTAAAGGAGCAATGCTGTTGCTTTATTGTGCAAAAGACCTAAATGCTTCACTTGATTTTTGTGACATAACATTTCTTATGAAATGAAGTACATGTAGTTCTGTACAAATATCAACTTAAGAAGTCAATAAACTGTAGTTGCTGTTTTTTCCTGCGTAGCAGCGCCCTCATGCGGGATAGAAGACCCTTTCAGCAATCCCACACATGTTCTTCCCCCGCGCGATGCGGATGTAGCCGGATTCACCCCAGGCCGTGCCTATTGTAAACATGCCAAGAGTACATTTATATGTTTCAAGAAATACAATACACAAACATTAACCGTGAAATTTTTAGTGCTTTGTCATAAAATAGCAGGTTATGTTCTTCCTGTTAGGTTTATTTGTGAATAGATGTTAGAACAAATAAAAAATATTGATGGATTTATTGTCATTTATTACCTAAGGAGAAATGATTCTTTATGCTTGCAAATGTAAGGGAGGATTTATTGAATAATTTAAGATGAACATTATCTAATCTGGACGTGTGTTTTGCTCCTTTTGCTTTTCTTATTTCCAATTGGTGTCCAGTGAAAGGGGTAAAAAACGTTAAGACACAAGCCAAAACCAAACATCTGCTTGAATATCACGCTGTTCAAAATTTCACGACAATCGTTTCCTGATAAAGACATAGTATATTCCGTACCCCAAGAATTTCGGCAAATCCAGTAGTCTTTCCCTGCAAAACTACCGTAGCCTACAACGACAAGAGCGTGGTCCAGGCGGGTTGTTGAGCAGGCTGGGTCGTCATAGATACCGCTGGCGTACAGCTGGAATGACGTCAGACTGGCGTCCACTATCACCACCACCGGAGTCGTGGAAACGGCGTGAACCATGTCGACTGTTTCATGGTTAGGTATGACGTGGACCGTGTTCTTACACTACGACATATAGAAATGGAGAAAACTTCAGTTTTATCTAGAAAGCATGCGCTACATACAAAGACAACTGCTGCAAAATTTTCCGTTTTTCAGTATTCAAACGAAAACTGTAAGAAATGACATTTCGATTCGTAAAGAAAACATTTTCAATACTTAATAAAGAAAACATTTTATCTTGCTATTCTGAAGCTAATTGTCAATCTGGATCTGGAGGCAGAGGTCAGTCGGTATAACCACCCACTGTTCGTGCAAGTTATTCTAAATTCGTAATGTTTTAGTTAATATTTTAAATAGTGAATTTTATATATCATGAGCCCCTTTGTAAATGATGACGCACTTCATGTGCATATTTATATGAAATGTCACATGCAAAGTCATGAAAAATAGCTGAATCTGAAATCTAATCATTTCCCTTTATTACCCCCTCTCTTGGTATTTCAATCATCTGTAATTTCAATCACCTGTCTCTCCCTTAGATTTATCCACCCCCTACCACTTTCCGTAAAGTGAATCATCCCTCACCGTTGCAGCTGCGCTGCACAAATGTGCGTTGCACTGTCCGGGCGGTTGTGACGGGTAGTCCGCAGCGCTGCACAGTCCCTTTGTCTTGTTGATGACGCAATCATAGCCAACGGCAAGGTCAACATCCGGGCAACAGTCCGCCACCTCCCTAGTACTGAGCTGTATCAGGTTACCGGTTTGGATGGCGTGGAAGGATTCCAGTGATTCTATTGGTGCAGACGGGTAAGTTGATTAATTAACGTCCAACTGCTGAACATGAATTTTCATTACTTTTTTTGCCTCAAAGATAAGTGATAATATCCATTGTTCAAACCCATTGATATTGTCCAAGAGAAATGAAATCTTAGTATCGATATGTGCTGAGCGTGTAATTTTTCTAGTATTTGATTAAATTTTGAATTGGAGTAAGCTTCATTAAGCAACTTCACATTTTCGATTAATGTTTGGTTGCTTCACCTGTAATTGCGTAGGCCATGACCTTTCCCAGCATTCCTTGGTTCTTGACAGGCGTGACCACGCCCTTTTCCCGCCAGTCCAGGGAGGGCGGAGGCTGGGTCATCCCCATAGCAACCGTGCGATGCAGGCTGTCAGACTCGTCAACTCGATTGGTACGATAGCTCAGCACGTCTGTGCGGTGGGTCCGCTCCTAGTGTTGATAACATTGTAAATAGATTTATCATTAGAACGTACATATGACATTTAACATTACAGTTCTAACGTTACATACTTACAGGTATCACGGCATCAAATAGCTTTGCCGACTGAAGCGTCCGCCTTGATCTCCCAAAGCGTTGACGTTTCCAATCGGTCGATCAGTTGCGCAATTTCAACAATTTTTTGGGGTATTCACAACGGGGTTAACATAAGTGTCATCACCATATTCTACCTGGCCCCTGAACTTTATTACGCTCGTACAGCCCTATAAGTCATGATGTTTGCAATATTATGACCGAGATGGCGGTGGGTTAATGATGGCTGCCAAGGTCACGCCCAAACCACAATGGCTGCCTTCAGTTCGCAATATATAATGGGATGTTCGCTGAAACGTCATACAATATCGCCCGGCCTATGTCTCGGTAAGGCAGTGAAATAGTACACATGATAAATGAAGTCCTATTTTAGGACATGGGGCGATAAAGGACGGTTACAAAAAGATAATAAAATCCAACTTACCTGGTCACCAAAACTGTTCATCGCCATTTTGTAGCTCTTTCCCGCGGCGTTGTGTTTGAAGATGGCGGCCAGGTTATTTTCCCATATTTTCCTTCTGTATATTTCCTCCTCTGCGGACGGGTATGTCTTACCGTGCCAGAACTTCCACACTTCCCATTGGCGATCTCGATCTTTATTTAGAACCAAGAGGAACGTGTCAGCTAAGGTGTAATCTCAAAGTAGGGTTGTGTGTCACAAAGAAGAGTAAGACACAAAACATTGAAATTTCTCTCCTCCCAACCTCTGCTTGGAGATCATCTATCGTTCGGCATTTGTTTGGATTTCCGTCCCTTGTTCGACAAGAGCTCTGCTAAATATGAACAAGTATACGTAGCTCTAGATAGTCGCCACAACCCCCCTCCCCAACATTTGTTTAGCATACTTAACAGGAACAGCGCTATCTAGAATAATCAAAGTACCTGTTTTCTCTGTTATCCCGAAGATGTCATTACTAGTTATTCTCTTGGCAGAAATAAATACGAAGCTGGTGAATACGATCAGACGACAGAGCGTAAGAACTGAGATCGCCATGTTGTCTGTTAAGAATCGCAACACAACAAAGTCCACATGATGTCCACGGGACTACAGGTTACGTGAGGTCACATTTTCACCTTTGTACCGTCGCAAATACGTCATAATACCTTGGTCGCGAACAGAGGCCATGTCGTGTAGAGGTTTACATTCATTTATTTATGCATTACATTAATCTGAAGTACAGCCAGTAGGTACCCATCTGAGTAGCGAGGCTGTTGCAGTGCCTTTTAACATGCTTGAGGCACCTCCTAGATCACGGGAACCCCTGTTTACATCCCTTACGATAGACGAAGGCAGCTCCAACCAGGATGTCCTTCCCCGGATTCGAACCGGGGTCTCCCAGTTACCAACTTTGATATTGGAACCAGGAGCTTAACTGTGAGGCCGTCACCAATTGAGGAATATCCCTGTGTTTACGGGCTATGTTTCTTTTCACTGTTGGGTGGAGCCCCTTGGTACTCTAGGCCAAAAGTATCAACGAAAAACGTACCGGGACTCCATGTACAGGGCAAATCTAGTTGTGACCACGATAGCACTTACAGCCCCCCCCCCTCATAACACGGCCAGGCCGGTACCTAAATAATCGACTACACCCCCAACGCCCCCCCCCTCCCTTAGATTTGTGACCATTTGCATAACCAACAGAATCGTCTCCATGGTATTCTTTATCAAATTGGTGCTAGCTTACTTTTATCAAAGATATTATATTGATAACGTTATATGGCGTATGTAAAGTCATTATGAGCCCTTTCCTGAAAGTCAGTAGACGTATGTTGAGCTTATTGATCAGGGAGACCCATATCAACTCATAATAGAACAAAAAAATGAATGGCTGTTTTCACATTTTATTTAGAAAAGCTATGTGAAAGATAAGTACATTTCCAACGTGCTTTCTTGATATAATTCAAAGTGATATGGTATAAATAAGTCAGCTCACAGTTTCAAGTGCGCATATGCAGAGTGATGCATTGTGGTCTCTCAGACCCAGGCTTCTCAGTACGTGCTGCAAACTTTAAGACAATTTGCGTCCACTTAGGCAAAATATACTTCTTATATTCACTTGTAAGAGGTGACATTGGGCGTTCACAATTTTAGCGCATCCACGAATAGTAAAAGCATTAAACAACATCACTAATGTAGACATTACACTTTATAATACGTTCAAGCTCAAAACAAGTTCAGTAGAAATATGGGTGTCATTTTATAACATCAATACATTTTTTAAAAATTGATATCACATTCAAATCTGTTTTTATTTAAAATGAAATAAAATACAACTTCGAACAATCAAACCCTTCGAATTCTAACACATAAAAACTCTCTCTGAGAAACAAACAATGTTAAGAAACTATCGCATACTGACGCTTGTTACTATGAAAAGAGCCACTGTACATGTTGGGCCCTGGACTATAATAGTTTGACAATCAGTATGCCATATATGCTAAAGCTAATGAAAATTTGAAGAAAAAGAAGTAAAGCATGGAATGCTCATCGCCTCATAATGGAGTCACATTCAGTTGGTGATTGATATTCAAAGAAGATCTACTCTAAACACTCTCGAGAGACAAGAATCATTTAAAGCTGTAACACTTAAATGTACATGTAAAAACTGTCGCGCCTCAACTCACAATGCCATCTAGTTTTTGTGTAGCTCTAACAAAACATTAGGTGCCATATATTACAACTATATATGCTGTTTTATGCACCTAGCATTGGTGTGTACTTGCAAGTTGTAAAAGAAATGGTTCTTTTCCAATCAGAAATGAAACGTCAATGCTTTCAGCAGTAAGAATGTCACTTCACTTCAACTGACAAAATATGAAAATGTCGTGGTCATATATATAGTTACCACACACAAAAAAAGAACAGGCTAGTTTTGTATTTCCTATACACAACAGAGATAGAACGTTTGACTCTGAATTGCAAAAATTCGGCAAGCTTACTGATAAAAGAAAGCTAAGCTGAAGCCAGAATGTTTTGTTGGCCTTTTACACTGTCATCCCAGAGGAGCTTCGCAAATGAATGCTTGGTGTATAGTGCACTTAGCATCGTCCCACATGTGAGAACCCGTGGTAGCGGGCCAATACTGCACGCACAGCTTGTCAGCATGGGTCCACATGTGGTTTATTGGCTCTCCTGGACTCCATCCCTGTTTCAAGAAAAAGGAACAGTGTAACGTCAAAACAACAGACTGTCATATAGGTAGATTTGATTGACCAATAAGGAGGTAGCCCTTCATTTGGTATTTGTTATAAGGTCATAATATTTTGGCCAGTTAAATTAGTCGAAATTGGAGAGCATAATAAACAAATAAACAAACAAACAGTCAGCAGCCATGGTTTATATGGATTTTAATATTACATGATGAACGGGGAGGGGTATTTTCATAGCCGCCATAGCAGGCTCTCTGGGCCTAATGGGCCTAATGGTTACGGGCTAGCTGCACAAACGACCCAGTACTAAAAGATGTCATCAGCAAAAAGTGTATTATAAGCCCAAAAAAGGCAAAGAGAGGCTGCTATGGAGGCTATGTTTTCAAACGTATTTGCAACCAGTTTTTTGGTGGAGGGATAACATTTACAACAAGCAGGCATCATGAATATGTAGGATGTTACAAAGAATGTATTTAGATCAGGTCCCATGAATGGAACTCCGAACGTCACAGCGTGGAAACATACATAAAGATGTTGCACCCTAAGTGACATCATGTCTGTGTTCGTGTCGGTTTAATTTGAATATAATATATGATAACAATGTTAATATTTTTTATTTCCGTGGTGTGTGCCTATCCGGCTCCTATAACCACCGAATACACCACCGAGTGAGCAAAGTAGTAGGGACATTAATATACTGTCGTATGCATCAACTGTACCCATTCAAAATCACACAAATTATCATGTATAAGATGCTGAGTAACATTGATAGAAAAGCAGGGAAGAATTTGCTGTATTTCCTCAAAGTGAACATAGGACTTGTGTTGCAATGTTCATCTCGTAGATGACCAACAACAAACAAGGCTTGTCAACGCACCTGGTACTTGCCCAGACTAGATCCGTCTTCCCATTGCCATCTTCTCTTGTGGAGAAGGATGTGCCCCTTGTCCCTCATGCCGATCCAATAGCCTAGGGCAAGGCCTTGTCCTTCCTTGCGGATCAGTTTTCTCAAAGCGAGGTCCAGTCCTTCCGTTTTCGGCATGGCAAGTGTTGCTCCCTCCCTCTCGCAGGTCTTCCTGGCGCTGTAGTAGGACATTCGTCGGGTATCGAGCCGGATACAGACCAGGACGAGGCGTCTGTATCCGAATTTGCAGCCGTCGTCCCGAGCAGCTGAAACAGAGAAGGAACATGGTAAACACTTTTTGAATATAGAAATATAAACAAATCCACTTCGTTTAAGTTTGGTATCTGCCCTATATATTGCCATATCATCAAGGCCTCACTTGTAATTTGGTAGACCTCATTTGCCCAAGGCCCGCCTTTGCCGAACGCTCTACAGGCTGTGGAAGGTCCGTGCTTGTGGTAGGTATTGTGCCCATCAGGAGACCCCATACACCATCCGGCATCCTGTACAGCAAACACAGTAAAACCACGAGAACGTGCTACCTGGTAACACTTTTCAATGGCGTTTTGACGGACCCAGGGCTTGCCATCAAGACGTGCATCTGTACCCTCGAGTTCCGGAATGGCGCGGTCACTAGCTATAGGTGTGTCCTTCCAGCAACCCATGCTGTTGTACCCACGGCTTCCGCTGGGTTGGCGCTGTTGGATCGATTGTTCTTTTGATGGACAAAGGAGACTTCCAGAGGGACAAGATGGGCCGTCTACACCATGTGGCTCTGGCAGACCAAATGAGTAAGACGGCCCGGGGCGTCCGGCAGTTCCGAGCTGTCCAGGGGGTCCGGCAGGCTTGTGTTGTCCAGGGAGTCCGGCAGGCTTGTGTTGTCTAGGAGGGACGGGTTGTCCTGAGACCGACGCGGGCCCGAGCGGTCTAGGGGCTCCGGGACATACAGGTTGTCCACGGGGTCCAGGTTGTCCAGGGGGTCCGGGTTGTCCAGGGGGTCCGGGTTGTCCGGGATGTCCAAGCTGTCCAGGGGGTCCTGGCTGTCTAAGAGATACAGGTTGTCCAGGGGGTCCGGGTTGTCCAGGGGGTCCGGGTTGTCCAGGGGGTCCGGGTTGTCCAGGGGGTCCTGGCTGTCCAATGGATACAGGTTGTCCAAGGGATACAGGTAGTCCGGGTTGTCCAGGGGGTCCGGGTTGTCTAGGGGGTCCGGGCTGTCCGGGTTGTCCAGGGGGTCCGGGTTGTCCAGGGAGTCCGAGAGGTCCAGGTTGTCCACGTGGTCCGGGGCGTCCGTATTTTCCACGCGGTCCGGATCGTCCAGGGGGTCCGCATTTTCCAGTGGGTCCGAGAGGTCCAGGTTGTCCAGGGGGTCCGGGTTTCCCAGAGAGTTCAGCAGGTCCTAGTTGTCCAGGAGATGCGGGTTGACCAGGGGGTCCGACAGCCCAGGGTTGTCCAGGGGGTCCGGCAGCCCGGGGTTGTCCAGGGGGTATGGCAGGCCAGGGTTGTCCAGTGGGTCCACCTTTACGCCTTAGGCCAAAAGAAACATCCAGATCTGCAACATACAAAGAAAATATGTGTCGGTAAGTAAGAGAATACAAAACCTGTGAAAAACTGAAATAAATAGTCGATGAAATATACAAGACATGCATATTGCTGCATGAACGTGTACAAAAGTCAAGACAAGAGTCATAGACAATGACATGTTACGATTTGAAAGCTTTCAAACTAGACTTTAAGTAGATTTTGACTTAACATTTTAAAACAGAAGAAGCTTCAGGTTAAGCTAACTCACCCGACATCTTGCATTTTCCTTGAAGACGCTGTTCCATGTCTGCGGTTCGGTTCTGTTCGATGTCCAGGTCACGTTCCAAGTTACCCACCCTGGTAGACAGCTGCAAAATGTCCTAAGGATAATGGATGAGAAAGGTACATTCAGGCAAGATTCGTCATGGGAGTCTAGTCGAGCAGTCACGTAGCAATGTAGAAAATGTGACTGCAATAGATATATGCTAATGATTTAGTGCCGGAGAGTCACCGGTAGGGTGTTTGGCGTGCATTGTGACCGTTTGTAATGAAACCTGTTCCCAGGGCTAACCCTTTGTAATAGCCTTTGGCTAGTTGGATAGCCCTGGCTGTACTTTGTTACAGTCGATTAAATCAAATCAAATCAACCGATTGTCTTGTCCGGGATTTGAAGTTGGGGTAAAAAGTCGGCTGTCCAGGTCATAATTGTTTTTTTTCTTCTCGCTGTCTTCTAGAAGGGGGAGGGGGGCGTAGAAAATGTCGTTCAGTGTTCGTCACGCACCAATCCAGACAGATTCCCTGGCGGTGTCCCGGAGTGATTCTTGCGGGGTCCGACAGGGTGCCGGCTGGTTTTCGCAGCCCGACCGGATAGCTTTGCACGTACACGTAGGCGTATTTTTTCGTCGGGACCCGGGTTGTGTTAAAGCTCTCAAATAGCTCGTCGACAGCCACACGGACTCCAACGGGGACCCCCCCCCCCCCAAAGACAACCCGCAAACTGCCCGGCGGAGCCCCTGTTTTCAACTGGCCACTTGCACATGACGTAATAGAACACGTGACCTTGGTTACGCCGCCATCTTGGGTGTCAGAACAGCGGGAGTTTCGAAATTTGAGCTCTCTGAACAATCTTAATATCTGTTCCTCAAACTTGACAGAAAGTAACAACATCCCTTATCCACACTGTTAACATTGACTAATTCATATCGATACTTCACAAATGTCATACTAGAGCTTTTCTCTTCTGACCTCCAAAGATATTGTCTTTTGGTGCTACTAAGTGTTGAATATTATCAGAACAAAACTCTATACATGATAAACAAGACATTCCCAGAAGTCAAAACCCTCTTACGTCTACGATACACCCAACTATCCATACACCAATTGACTGACCCTTGCTTCAATGCTTTGAAAAACACAGCCATACACATCACAAACTATATCTGCCTTTTCAAAACAAATGCCTTTCATGTGTATGCTTTCAAGATTAGATTGCTCCCTTCAAATTAGTCTGTCACTTGCAGAAAAACAACGTGCTATAATAATTGTGTATCAAAGTGGAGGTACCAAAAAGGTACGGGTGTATTCAAATGATTATGATATCATTTACTATATACCTATATGTCTAACAGTAAACATCGACGAGCGATCGCACACTCACGGAAAATGATCGATCAAAATCAATGACACATCGATAATTTGATAATGTCATAGACAATGATACTCAGACCATAGCGCTAAACAAAAATCGTTGTTCTCAGAGATTCTCGTGAACAATGAATAAATAGTTATGAAGTACTTGTTTCATATTGTGGTGTAATCACATGGATACAGAAGATGCTGCTAATCCTGTATTCTAGGATTGTGTTAGCACTGTGCGTTGTTTCAGTGCTCACTTCGTCGGTGGCACAAAAAAAGAGATCTAGCAGCACACCATACTCAATATTCATAATGGACTGTACTAAGTTACATAGATTGGAGGGGGTGCTAACGACTATCTTGTGGCTCCCTCACACTTGTGCGTATATTCATGTGCGCATGAGTTGCGTATTAACATATTTTGCTTTAGGTAAAGTTTGCGGGGAAGAAGTTGTTTTCTACTTGTACTAACCGTTGTGCAACCTGGTTATGGAACCTGAAAAATGACTTCTTTGGCCGCAAACCTTATCTAAACCCCCCCCCAAAAAATTAATACGCGCAATTCATGGCAAGTGTGGACGGGCACATGCATACTTCACATAACAGTACTGACCTTCTCATGTTTGTCGAACTTGGCATGGACGGACATCAACAGGACGAGTCCCAGAGTGACCAGGGTTACCACTACTGCCAGGGTGGCGGTCATGCGGCACAGGTGGGCGCGGAGGAAATCACGGACAACACGGCGGCGGCTTCGGTCAACCTTGTACGTGTCGTCTGTTGAACAAATGTTGTTTAGCAAAGGCTACTATAAAGTTTGATTTACTATAGATCTCACATCAATGTAGGAAATACATGTATGGATGAAATGCAAGGCCTTAATTAGAAAGATATCTAAGATATGAATTTCGAGTACTCTCAACTTGCAAATGTGGAATCAAGAGCAAAGAATGGTGGAGGGTGATTGAAAACTCTCCGCCAAATGAAATTAATCATACGTTTCAGCAAGTACCATAACAATTTGCAGTCTATATTATTTACACACAGGTATATTTCATATTTAGAAATGAAGATAGTTGATGCGTTGAGTATTAAAGCTATTAAAATGGACAATGTACAGAATTAAGTCTAATACAATTCTTACATCAACTTAATCATATTCGTATACCTAACAGAGGAAAAATATGTTAGTGTGAATGTATTCCTTTCAAGCTGGAAATTTTTCTTCAAGAAAAGATACAGAATTATTGTATTCCAAACCGTTCTTCATCATAAAACATGTCGTGCACACAACGGAATAGCACGTTTTGGAATATGACATATAACTGACCAGTAGATGAGTCCATCGCATCAGGCATGTTGACATGACGCCTCCCGCCCTCCGTGACGTTCTGTTGTTTCACCGCTTCTGCTGATTCGTACACGTTTGAAGAGGTTCCTTGCTCTTCTTTCGACTGGCTAGAAGACCCGTTGCCATGGTAGCCACGCCCCGCTGTGCCAGTCCGACGGAAAGGAGGAGCTGGGATCGTCGGCCCGCCGGTTTTGGGGCGGTTGCCGGGCCCCCCGAGCGGGGACCGAACTGGCTGTGCCTGCGCGTACATCCGTACTGTACTGTACTGTACTGTACTGTACTGTACTGTACTGGCACGCCAGGGGTGCACCGTCTATTACAGCAAATACTGTATGCATATGGAAAACAGTACCTCTTTTGAAGTAATGGTGATAATGCTCAGAGAAAGGCGTATTTTGAATGGCATTTTGTTTTTCTACAAGTGACAGACTAATCTGTGTGGGTGGAATAAAGTCATCGGTTGTTTGCGAGAAAGGATATCAGTTTGAAGTCTCGATGTACAATTGAAGAGCCTTAATCTTCTTGATATAATTGAAGTCCTTTTGACTGTTCTCAACTCTTTTAACAGACCGCATCACAACCCAGTTTGACAGGGATTGTCCTTAGTTCCTTAGTTTGTGTATAACTTTTCAGAACCTGTGATCAATTGAGAAACAAGTTTTAAGTAACGAGTCTGGACCCACGTGTACAAATACTGCTTCTGGGATATTTTCAAAAACAACTGTTATCTTTTTTACTCTACGGGTTTCTATGTGAAGGGAAGTATATAATAATATAGTAAGAACAACACAAACAATGATTGTCCAGTCTTGATTCTGAACAAAGAGGTATCCCCATCAATCATTAAACCATCATAAACTTGCAGACACTCACGCACACGCACATACAGACAGACGCACACACACATACACACCAAAAAACCCGTTGTCACGACAACCGAACACGCGTTGTCATAGTAATGATTCTGTCCTTTCCGCGCTACCCACAGTCCCCAGCGTTTCCCAACATGCAGTGGGATACGTGAAAAGGTCATACGTTTTTTTACCTGTATATGGTCGCAGAACACAGTATTAATGGGCGACCCCCGTGGACAATAGTAGTTCGGGTACGAAGTAGTACGTCGCATTGCTTGAAAAGGCCGTAGTTTTTTTTCTGTGCACGTTAGCGAGGCTGAAACTGTGGTGAATGGCAGAGGAATACGTCAGTTTTGAGACAGTACGAGTTTGATTACGATGTTTGTTCGGTCGGGTTGGATTCGCGCCTGGATATTGTTACCGCCCGACTACTGTAAGTCGCCTGCAGTACGGTGACCTCCGCTGGGGTCATATCAAAGTGGCTTTGAAAAGAGAACGAGCCGGCAAATTTAATCTCATTTTGCAGATATTTTGTAGATTGAACCTTGAAGTCAAGCATATAAAAATCTGGTACCCTAAATGTGTACCTTTCTATAAATTTTCAAGCGTCGAAGCATCTCACCTTGGGATCCTTAACTATATAAATCCCTATAGGAGAAATACTGTGGTCTGCAACCATATACTTAAAGTTCTAGCTGACAATTTCGTCAACAACTTAATAACACGCATGAATGTTTGAATATGAAAGAAATGATATCAGTCTGAAGACGTCATAATATTTCATGTCTCGTGAATTGTATTTTTCATCAGGATAGTAAATAAGCATGAAGCAGACTGTCGAGAAATATTACAAGCGTGTATCAAAGTATTATGATAAGGATTGCTTGGAAAGTTTGAAATGTACATTTATGTATGCAAAATCAGATATAGTCTATCAATCACTTTAGAGAGGGGGGATGGCAAGTTGTGCATGATTTTGAATCTACCGAGAAACACGATGATTGGTCTTTGGTTGCGGATTATTCAGAACGTATAGCGAAAACACAGAATTGCTACAATAATGTCTCAATCCTCCAGATGCCAGTATTATGACATGATGATGTCACGTTGACACAGTAGACAAAAACGCAGGTTAAAGTGCATCCAACTGACGCTAGCAATTGGACAAACACATTGCATCAAGCACTTCCTTATGTGTAAAAAAACGAGTTTTTTTTTTTTATTGCAGGGGAGTCTGTTGATGTTTTAAACCGACAATCGGATGTACTGTCCATCTTGGTAACCAGGTTAACCCCCAGCGGGGATTGGCCATAAACGTTGGAGTCGGTCAAATTTTACTGGTGTATCAGTAATTGACGTCGACTCACTTGAAATCGGTCGTTTTTGTTGCCGCCAGACCCGCCGTTGCCATGGCAACGGCCTCTAAGACCGCCCCCTATCCTTAACTATAGGACTTGGTGTGGACCCGGACACCGCTCCTCCCCCCCCCCCCCCCGCGTCGTAACTAACCATGAACCTAACCTAAAATCACTCAGAACTTAAGAATATACACTAATGATACCTTCCACGAAAAAAAACCCCACCAGAATAGTAATTTTGTCTAGATAATGAGAGCGCTAAATGGCCCGTCATATAGGCCTTGCCCTGGGTCTACCCCTATGCCGGGTCCTGAAGTGCAAAGCTGGCGATATCTCGGCAACCGTTCGGATGTTTGCAAAAAGCTTTCGTACACTTCTTCAACTAAACCTGTTACATTGCATGAACAAAAGAAAACCAAGGTCAAGGTCGTCTTAAGGTCGCAGAACACAGTATTAATGGGCGACCCCCGTGGACAATAGTAGTTCGGGTATGAAGTAGTGCGTCACATTACTTGAAAAGGCCATAGTTTTTCTTCTGTGCACGTTAGCGAGGCTGAAACTGCGGTGAATGGTTGAGGTATACGTCAGTTTTGAGGCAGTACGAGTTTGATTACGATGTTTGTTCGGTCGGGTTGGATTCGCGCCTGGATATTGTTACCGCCCGACTACTGTAAGTCGCCTGCAGTACGGTGACCTCCGCCGGGGGGCATATCAAAGTGGCTTTTAAAAGAGAACGAGCCGGCAAATCCAACCTCATTTTGCAGATATTTTGTAGATTGAACCTTGAAGTCAAGCATATAAAAATCTAATACCCTAATTCTGCACCTTTCTATAAATTTTCAAGCGTCGAAGCATCTCACCTTGGGATCCTTAACTATATAAATCCCTATAGGAGAAATACTGTGGTCTGCAACCATATAGTAGTGACCTTGACAAGTGACCCGGGATGTGTAGATGTCAAAGTTGAAATATTTCTGTGCCCTGGTTATCCAGTTACTTTACAGAGCGTACTACACAATATAACCGATTGTCGATCTAGAATATAATTGACTTTCCTTGTACAGCTAGAATGGGGTTAGACGTCTAGATAGACTGTCTTTGGTTTATGTGATTGTTAGCGCTACGTAGAAGTAATTTAACCGTGTAAACAAACGAGCAAAACACATTGGTTGCAGCCCTTTATTCCTCCAGTCGTCTCTCTTTTCCGAACGTTTCGTACTGGCAGCTATAGTGACTAGTAAGTTTTACGATACCTTCAGAACGATAAAAGGAATATTCATCTATCAATCGCCGTTATTTACATGCACGCATACCAACCAAATACCGGTATATCGCGACAAACAGGTGACACCTGTGGTGAAACGCTGTTGCAAAATGGCGAGTCTGTTTTGAAGGGAAGAACATTCCGCTAAAATCCGTCCTGGGAACACGCGCCACGTCCGTTTTGGGTGGTAAGTAGTACTGAACATTGTCTCGGATACTCTTGTGACTATTGTGATTAAAGCTCATTGAAGCGGAATGTAGCAAAAACACAGAATTTCGATGATAAACTGCAGTAACTGTTGTTATGGATTCAATGTTGCATTATGTCTAGCAACTGCTCGGGGGCGCTGCTGTGTGGTCCTGTGTGGACTTACTGCCTTCGCCGTAGGCAGAAGGGTATATTTTTGGTCGGGATTTGTGGAGTGATGGTGTTGGCGATATAACTCTTGATGCCATGGACGGATGTTGGTCATTTTTCGTAGTTTAATTACTGTTGGTGAGACAAAGGTCAAGTTCGAAGATAGGCCTTCTGGTGGGTTTCTTCGGTGCTGCAGTGGACCTTTTGTGTTTGTTGGTACAGGTATAGATACAAGACAGTGTAAAAGTTCAACATTTTGTCACTCAGGCTTGATTTGATGAGCTAAATGTATGAGATTTTGTATTTTTAAACATTTTCTTTGCGAGTCAAACATTGCTGAAGATCTGGCAGAACAAAACAAATTCCCACAAATGAAAGTAGTTCTGTTTGGACAGGAATGTTATGAATGTTATGAAACTAAATATTGTTTGATGACATGCATGTTATATGTGAATATTGTTGGTGTATGTTAATTTGGCATGTAATTTTTCTGAACGATTTTTTTTCTTTTACACCCTAGGTTATTGGGAGCTGATACTATATACCTGATCATGTAGGACCTGTCAGCTATTCTGTGTGCCTGTCGATATTCCAGGAGGACTTGGCTGTGTTCCTGTGGGACCTGTCGGCTGTCCTGTGTACCTGTCCATATTCCAGGAGGATTGTTCCAGGATCTGTGTGCTGTGGGACTTGTCATACAGCTATCTACGAGACAAGAGAACATCGGACTGCGACAGTGAGTTGGCTTTCACTTTTCGAATTCTTTCTACCCTGGGCGACAGGAACAATGTGCAACAAACACCTAGTTTGGGTGTGCACACACCTAGTTTGGGTGCGCACGCACCTACTTTAGCTGCGTCGACACCACAAGTTTGGCAGCGCGTCGACACCACAAGTTTGGCAGCGCGTCGACACCGCAAGTTTGGCAGCGCGTCAACACCGCAAGTTTGGCAACCCGTCGACACCGCAAGTTTGGCAGCGCGTCGACACCGCAAGTTTGGCAGCGCGTCGACACCACAAGTTTGGCAACCCGTCGACACCGCAAGTTTGGCAGCGCGTCGACACCGCAAGTTTGGCAGCTCGTCGACACCGCAAGTTTGGCAGCCCGTCGACACCGCAAGTTTGGCAGCGCGTCGACACCGCAAGTTTGGCAGCGCGTCAACACCGCAAGTTTGGCAACCCGTCGACACCGCAAGTTTGGCAGCGCGTCGACACCGCAAGTTTGGCAGCTCGTCGACACCGCAAGTTTGGCAGCGCGTCGACACCGCAAGTTTGGCAGCGCGTCAACACCGCAAGTTTGGCAGCTCGTAGACACCGCAAGTTTGGCAGCGCGTCGATACCGCAAGTTTGGCAGCTCGTCAACACCGCAAGTTTGGCAGCTCGTCGACACCGCAAGTTTGGCAGCTCGTCGACACCGTAAGTTTGGCAGTGCGTCGACACCGCAAGTTTGGCAGCGGTAAGCACAGTTTAAACAGCCTCTACTCATTACCATGTCTCTACTCATGTACGTAGGGCTTGAACAGGTGCTCCGATATGTTGATTACATTGTACTTCTTTCTTCTAAGCTTTTCTTCCTATAAGCTAGAAATACCTGCTCCACTTTTCTGCAGCATTAATGAATGATTTTGATGCCGGTGACAGCAAGGGGACATTGAGGGGCTGGGGTGGCAAACGTTACCACGGGCTCTGGTGGATAAAAACGTGGAAACGATAAAGTGTGGTCTGTGACGTCACCTGCCGCCATGAAGTGACGGAAGAGTGCGCGTTAAGCACTATTCGCACACCGGTAATCATGCCTGTCCCTGGTGCTGAACACCACACACACACACACACAAACAAACGAGCAGAAAACACACACAAACACATAGGCAATTTCACATGTCCCTGAACAACGTTCACACACAGGCAATCACACCTGGCCTTTGTGCTGAACACCATTCACACACAGGTAAACTTACTTGTCCTACGTCATGATAAGCCATTTTATGCCATAGTGTGTCGCTTATTTTATCATACCCTGTAGCTACAAGAGACTTAAGCCTGTATCTCTGCAGTTTTTATGCGTATTTTATATGTGTTGCAATACGCCAAGCATTCTTATGTTTTAGAACGCTTGCAATTCTTGACAAATCGTTAAGAGTGGAATGGATTCACTTCAATGGGCATTCACACAATATCGCAGAGTTCCATTAAATAGATTGCAATCATTGTACATTTCACCAGACAATAATAGGTGGGCGTTGTCCCGCTTATAAAATATTCAGCACCATCATATAATGAGCTGCTGTCACGCCTTTTCACGGCATCCATTGTTGAATATTCCGTGGTACCATACGACTTCTAGTCAGAAGGCGAACAAGACCATGGCGTCTCGGCCAGCCGCTTCGTTCTCGAGCAAAAATCATCTCTGTAAACTCTGCTCCAAGGTTTTCGACCAACCCAAAGTGTTGCCGTGTCTTCACACGTTTTGTCGGAGTTGTCTGGAGAACATACCGACAAGTGGAGGGGCGCTGACGTGCCCAACTTGTGGCCAGGACGCCCATCTCTCACAAGATGGCGTCCAGAGCTTGAGGGACAACACCCTTGTAGCAAAGCTGTATGCACAAAAGGATCCCAATGCAAAGGTTGTAAGAGCCAGTTGTACCGACTGTGCGTCAAGCGAGCAGGATGCCGCATTCTACTGCTTTCAGTGCATGAAGTATCTCTGTGTGGCTTGTGAGGAGGCTCATAGAAAGGAAGATGCCTCCAACCGTCATGAGCTATGGATAGCGGACAACCTGTCAGAAAAACAGAGGGCGGTTGTCGCTGAGAGCTCAGGCGAAGCCGCAAAGTGTAAAGAACATGGCCAGGTAAGCGTCCTATATTGTAACACCTGTCACGAGGTGCTTTGCGCACACTGCGTCGTCAAAACCCACAAGTTACACGATTTCGTCGAGATAACAGAAGCTAGGGAGAAGGGATTGAAGCGGATTGAGAAAGGAATCGAAGAGGCACAGTTTTGTATGGAAAACCAGCGAAGAAAACTTGAAATGGTGGAAGAAACTGCGAAGAAGTCGTCGGAACAATACGATACAAGTCGCCAGCAAATCCACGAGCGTTCTCAGTATCTTATCCAGCTTGTGCGAGAATCTGAAGAACGGTGCCTCAAAGAACTGGACGAAAACCTCAAGTCTAAGGTGGAGAGTACATCTGGAAAGCAAGAAGAGCTGCTAGATTCCTACAAGAGCCACATAGACTTCTCTCGAACACTTCTCGCGCACGGAAGCCCCATGGAGATATTGTCCCTTGGCGGTTGCTTAGCAGATCGACTAGACAGTCTGAAGATGAAAAGCATTGGATCGGGAAACAACGACCCACAGTCAACCACGGTATCAAAAGGCCTTAATTTTGAAGTAGAGAGGGAAGATGTTACAAGTGAAATCGAGTCACTTTTTGGTCAAGTTGGAAAGATAGATGATTCCACGGAAGAAACAATTCCGCGGGGAAATCGGGAAGATGCTGTGACGTCACTAGGAGGGCTGACCACTCAATGGAAGAGCGGAAGACCAAGGTCATTCAGTCTTGCTGTCACCATCCCCGGTGACATCATCGTAGCCGGGCAAAGGGTGCTGAAGGTCATCAACGGAGAGAACTATGACGTTAAAAAAACAGTTGACTTGACCTTTGAACCTAAGGACGTCGCGTATTCAAACGACAACGTTTACGTCACAGGAGATGGTAACAAGATTCACGTCTTCACCAGTGGAGGGGCAGAGAAAGATGCCATCTCTGTAGAGGATGAGGACCAAAGGCACAGCACACAGGGTATAGCAGCAAACAAACCTGGGTATATCATAGTATCCATGGGGGCGCAGGTGTATGTATTACTTCCTAATGGTGATATTGAATGCAGTTTTGTAGGCAGCAAAGAACTGAAAAGGCTGCTGACTCGTAAGACTGTACGATCTGCTTGGAGGTTGTACATCGCCACCAACAGTAGGAACCAAGTCATCATAAGCGATCCGAGCAGTAATAATATCAGTATATTTGATATGATGGGGAATTTTGTAAGCACCATAGCAGGGTATGGTAAAGGGGACGGGCAGCTATTCTGCCCAACCGGCGTTTTCGTGGACGGAGACGACAACATGATTGTAGCTGATTGTCGTAACGATCGCGTGTCAAAGTTCGGTCGAGATGGAGCATTCATCAAGCACGTGATCACGAAGCATGACGGGCTGTTTGCACCAATGGGCGTAGCTCTATCACGTGATGGGCGGTGTCTGATTGTTTCCAGTCTTGTGGGGGGTATGCCGGTTAATATCTATAAAATATAACTTGTAACATTGTACCTTAATTGTGAACGAGGCGATTTATGGCCTTAGCTTGATACCTGTTCTTTACGTTGACGAATTTGATAAAATTTTAATGACTGTTCTCCATTAACTATAGATTGTAAGGATAGTTGTATACTTTTTCGGAAGCATCTAGATTTGTTTCCAGATTGACTGCATGCATGATTCTCTTTGATGGAATATTTCTACAGATGTTATATCATACTTTGAGGTCAAAGCCTAGTCAAATATATATTGTGTATTCATTTACGAATTATACAAGTTACGGAAACCAGTGTCTGTATAGCAATATTGAAGAAACAGTTTTGCCAATACTCATGATTCAATTAAGTACTGAACATTGATTATTCATCTATTAATGGTATATTGGATCTCTTAATAAAGAGCTTTGCAATAAAGTTAAAGAATAGTATCTCTCAAGTATTGCAAGTAAACGGGAATTAGATTGGATGATAGCGTTGTTACACAATGTTATTCGAAAACTTTAACTATCCTTAAATGACGGACTATTCAAAACAAGCCAATATCACATTGCATATATGCTGTGGTATTTCAGCTTCCAGTACGATGTGTAACTTATACATGTAGATATTGCTAGATAGTAGTTCATAGTATGTTCAGTTCAGTATAGGTGAGGATTTACTTTTTCATCTAGAGCTTTTTTGTTGTAAGTGTTCTGTGGCTGACACCTTCACACTGCTGGTATCCTTGTAGTCGCATAGTGACGCTTCTTGTTCAGCCATCGGCTATGCAGGGTCCTGAACTTAACAAAGGAAAGACCAGTGTCATTCAACGTACAAGACATGGCTCCAGCACTAAGATCGTAAGGATATCCTGTGAGAGAAAATTGGGCACATTAAGACAACTGTACGTTGTCCATGATTTCCTAGCTAAACTAATACACTTTTTATTCATCATCCCGCAAAGATACGGTATGAAACATAACAAAGTTTTCTTAGTTCATTCTTCATACTGACATAACTTTCACGGATCAGATTGTATGCTGGGAGTCGCGGAGGACTATGGGTAGCTCAGGGGGCAAACAAAGTCGTTATTGTGACAACAACGACCGGACACAGTACGCATGCTCCGCAAACGCTTTGTCATGGTATTGCCCACTGCCCTTCCCATAGTGCCTCGCATCTCCCAGCATGCAATGGGCCCCATGAGAAGGTCGTAAGACTTTATTGGGACCAAGACTTGTTGGGACAAATTGTGAGTCATGGAGTGCCACAAACGCACACAACAAAAGCACCTAACACCGAAGGACAAGAGCACTTTGCTTCTTGTTAGATCGAAACAAATTCGATTGCTTTATACTCGGAAACCAATTCCAATCGAGGAATGAGTCAAATATCATCACTAATAAAAAACTTGAAGCCGGTATTCTATAGAAATGCAATTGCATTAGGTACCTCATTGCAGATGTTTGAATAATTGATGGACAAAAATTACTGGGCGGTTATTTTGCAAACTACTGCGTCTCTATCCACATACATGTACTGGACCTATCAATTTCTTAACAGTATCCCTAACAATAGTAACATCTTTAAAAATACACCGTTCATGAGGATACATAAAGATACTGTTAAGCGAGTATTAGTGATACTACCATTCGGTCTTTGCAGATTATTACAGGGAAAGTCATCAATGGTATTCACTGATAACATCATCTTTTAACGTTATCGACCTGTTTTACATTATATATCTTTCTTTGATAGATACCCCCAAGACACTTTCAACCATAATTTGTATTTGGGGGGTAACTTTGGGGGGGGGGATGACCTCTTTGGAATGAAGGAATACACGACATACCTTCAGTTACAACATCCTTAGTCTACAGCGCCCTCGTTGTGACTGTAGGTCTCGATGGCTTGTCTTTTCTTACTGTGACTGGCAAGATTTCACAGGCGTATGGGGCGGTTGTTCCTGCTCCCAAAAGAAGCTATAGTAAATGGCCAATGGGATAGCGACAAAAGAGATCGACAACAGGTAGCCTAGCACCAGAAGAACCAGTCCAACGTTGCTGCTATGACCTCTCCTGGATCTTGACGAAAGTTCGTAGGAAAGGCGGTCAAATTCTGTCGTCAGGTTGACGAGTTTTGGAAGTTGGTGGCTCGTTGTGACTGGAACAGGCGACTTACCAGACGGGGGACCTTCACATTTCTTCATCGCGTTGATATAAACAGCAATGCGGGCTTCTTTGGTTTGATCAACCGAACTGGATTCTTAGCAAATCAACTGTTCTCGTGAAATACCAAACGTCTTTCGTCTCGATCGCGTAATTCTATTAGTGCTGGGAGAGGTTTTCTACATCTAATTATCTTATTACACGAAACATCTGTGTGATGAGTAGACTGGTAAGGTCCCAAGGACATAGTCAGACGCACTCGCTGGATCAAGGATACTGTACATGTATGGATCTAGAAAATTACTTCAGTCGTGAACCGTGATGAGGGGGGATACAAACTTAGTCACATTTTGGGGCCGCATTCTTCCATCCCCCTTCTGGCCAAAGCCCCAGACAGACTACAGGCGTACACCTTTGATAAAGGCTATATTGATCAGAAAACCAGCTCCAGTCATGAACTTTGATGAGGGGGGATACAAACTTAGTCACGTTTGGGACCGCATTCTTCCCGCTGCAGCGCCACCTAGCGGGGGAAGTAGATGTGGTCATGATTGCCTTGAGGAGGGTAGTAGAAAGACTTGCAGGGTATCAAAGAACGTCACATGAAAACTCTTTGTTACGAAATCAATAATTATCATGCATTCCTTCATGTGCATTTTTATTAAAGAGTGAAGATAGCATTCAAATAAAGAGGACACAACTGCTGAGTTTAATCTTTTTCCTAAGACATTTCAAAAAGAATTTTCTAAGTGACTGTATAAATTCACAATTGCTATGTCTGAGCCTAAACAATCAAGTAACTTTATCTACAGTAAGGACATCGAATATTCAAAACACGTTTTCATGTGCCATAAGTAGATTATGAGATTTCAACTTGAGATTTCAATTATGTCTCTGTTATACATATAGGTATAATCATACTACTTATCAAACATGACTAGTACGGTATTGGTGAGGGGTCTTTTTTCATTTCGAATATCTGATTCCCTGATTTCTGTTAAGATATGTCCATGATACTCTTGCTGACAACGTGAAGTTGCAGTTATCGCTGTCATCGAAACGTGGCGCTTCTACTTTGATGCGGCCTTGGTCTCTGCAACAAAGATAGGAAACACCGATGAAGGTTAAACATCCAGGTAATAAGATACACCAGATAACAGTTACCCATTTCAACTGTGCCGTTCTATATGCATTGCTTTGTTTACAAATCTAAGACATTTTATCTACCCCTCCTTTAAGTTAACGATTTTCATTGCCCCCCTGCCTATTAATGACACACCCCTTTACAGCTACGTCATTGTTTATATGTAAACTACCTTAGGATGTCCTTGATAGCGATGGCCAACATATTGTCTATAGCGTTGGCAAATAGTGACTCATAGATTGCACTAAACACATTGTACCAATCGTATCCAGCATTGAACGTAGGCATATTTCTGAACCGAAAAAAAACGATGGCGTGATAGTAAAAACCCATAATGTCTATCGGGGATAGAGCCAAAGGCCTTCACAAAAACAATTTGCATCCAGTGTACTTTAGAAGTACAATAGTAGTATTGCATTTAGCTTATTGCCAATAGTGTAGGTATATGAATAATTGATAGGATGTAATTGGGCGTTGCTCACAGTATCCCTAATATCTAAGAAAAAATACAATTTACGTCAACATATGAAGACACTGTTGGGTAAGCATTTAGTAGTGGCATAGTCTGTACATATGATCAAATGTTTTCCAGATTAACGTCAACTTTTATAAATCCGCCAAGACCACCACATTGCTCTTTTAAAGGTGTTCTTCGAGTTCTTCTCAAGGATGTCTCGAACACCTATAGTCATGAGTGTGTATACCTCGAGAATTACTGGTGGATTAGCAACATTGGTAGATATCTTTGTGTTACCTATTCTTAATGTGCAGGTCTAACGATAACCTGTGGCATTATGAGACTTGACGTTATCTTCAAGCGTTAAAATGCGCACAGTGCAGGAGACGATCTGACCACTCTTTGTCAAAACATGACATGTCTTTCAGAGACTTTCTGGCCTCTAAGTCTAAACCTAATGCTCTCGTTTCAAAGATGATTTTGTTCTCTCTACACGAAGAATGTTATTCTATAGGCAGTGTCTGTGATACCTTTGAATAAGACTTTGTTATAAGGCACATTTCTTCTCAGGAGTCCGTTATTTTCTCTACTTGGTTTATTGGTTTATTCACGCCTTTAGCTGTCGCGTGGAAATGGGACAGTTACTCTTCCGGGAGTAACAAATTCACACAGAAAAACATGGACAACATAATATAGCAAACAACAACATCTCATAATCACAAGTACTAACAATCCTCACAATTGCCGTGCAATAAAGTTCTTCTTCTTCTATAAGCACAGTGCACACATACCTGCACAGTTCTCTACTTAAAAAAGTCTTGGTGACCAAGGGAATAGACTATGTACCTTTAGACTAAACTACTTTTAAAAAAAAAGAGCCTTGAAGACCAAGGGAATAAACTATGTACTTTAAGCTTTAGATCTAAACTACTAAAGAGCCTTGAAGACCACGGTAATACACTATATACCTTTAGACTAAACTACAAAGAAAGAGCATTGAAGACCAAGGGAATAGGCTATATACCTTTAGACTAAACATTTGCAGGTGCTGCGGTGGTAGTCCCCATCCCTCCATCCCCGCCACCGTGGCCGCCGCCCTCACCGCCAGGCGCCGCGGTGGTAACGTTCATCCTCCCTCCACCACCAGTAGACGGGAACAGCGCGGCATCTCCGAACCAGAAGAAGCTGTAGTAAATCGCCAGGACGATGGCGGCCAGAGAGATCACAAACAGGTAGCCAGCCACGAGTAAGGCCCGCCCGACTTTGTTGGTCGGCTTCTCGAACGACGGTTCGGGGCTGTGGTGCACGGGGGCCGAGGCGTTCCCAGGTTTGGGCGGGTCGAGGCCGGGGGCGCCCGCCGGGACGGGCTGGGCACCAAGTTCCTCCATCGTCTACAACTCTTCAGTAAGACGGGCTTATTGGATAGATCAACCGAGCTAGGCGCTTTAAGTGTTCTCAAGAAATATCAAATGACTTCTATAAGTCGCCGCAGAGAATTTTCAGCATCAAATTATCT